>NC_089516.1:82082926-82393373 GCF_036850995.1 Saccopteryx leptura | reverse complement strand
CAGCAGGATGGTACAGGCAAGATGGCTGACTAGGGGTTCATAGGCTTCTCCTTTTCTGAGTAATTTCCTTGCTTTCCTGACATCATCTTGGTAAATCTTTATTGAATGCCCAAAACTTAGATTTCTGGCATGAAGGGGTGTAGGGAACAAGAGTATCACCCAGTTTTCCAGGCCTTGAAATCATTCCCTGATCCCACTTCATTCTCACAAATGTACCTAGAACAACTGTAGCCATGGCACTCCTGACCTGTGCCGTGTTCCTTTAGCTGTGAGAATTCATCGTCCCATTACCCTTGCCTTTTCTTTCAAATCGGTTTCTGTGGGAAAGACAGGTGAATCCATTGTCCCAAGCAAGAAAGAAAGTGGCAGGAATTTCCTGCTGTTGGCTCACAGATAGGTATCAGCTGAGGGTGACAGGAGTCGGGGGGGCTTTTATTTCCACCCCCGACCCATGAAGCACCTGGTGCAGGTCCAGGGAGCCCAGGAGGCTCTGCTGTCGGGTACTGGGCAGAGCCACGTTAACAAAGCATGTAAACTGTGCTGCACAATGATGACTCAATGGATCCCACACAATCCCACAGTCTTGTGGTTTGCCACTTCCAGGGACTAAAATAGACCTCTAGTGCTAAGAGACTGTAGGCCTTTTATATCCGCTCAGAAAAAATTGAGCCCAATCTTCAGAACTATAATGCTACTTCATACAAAGGAATTATCACACGCACCATCATTAAAGATGAAAATTATGTGCACTATGCAGGTGTGAACCGAATGTGAAATAATGTTAAGTGAAAACAGAAAAATAAGGAATAGGTACACATGCAGATCACAACTATGGAAAACGAACCTAAGAGAATGAAGAGCACCACAGCCCTTTTTGAGATTATACCACTCTGTCAACATGTTTTATGATCACATGTTTTAAAATTGTCATGTTGGTCACGCTAGGTTTACTGAGACATCTGGCGTTTAATGACACAGGAGTCGCCTCTGCAGATCATTTGATTCAAGGAATAGAGAAAAACCGAATGCTAAGGAGGCTGGCACTTTAAAATGAGTTGGATCCTTTCCTTTCCCACTCTTCTCACATTCACGGCACAATTAGCATTTCAGGTTTGGTGCTATAATAAGAAATTCCTTCCAAATAGCCTATCCTGACCAAACTCTAACAAAGCAGTTAGGAAAACATCTATTTGGACCGCTATTCAGTCAGGCTTTTGGATTTTCAACCAGGCTAGCTTATACAGAGAAAAAGGAATTAGTTCTGACAGGCTGACGAAAATTCTACTTCTTCTTCTTGTCTTTTTTAGCGACCGAAAGAGAAAGGGACAGATAAACAGGAAAGGAGAGAGATGAGAAGCATCAATTCTTTGTTGTGGCACCTTAGTTGTTCACTGATTGCTTTCTCATATGTGCCTTGACTGCAGGGCTACAGCAGAGCGAGTGACCCCTTGCTCAAGCCAATGACTTTGGGCTTCAAGCCAGCAATCTTTGGGCTCAAGCTAGAGACCATGGGGTCATGTCTATAATCCCACGCTCAAGCCAGAGACTCCTCACTTAAGCCAGATGAGCCCGCGCTCAAGCCACCAACCTTGGGCTTCAAGCCAGCAACCTTTGGGCTCAAGCCAGTGACCACGGGGTCATGTCTGTGATCCCATGCTCAACCCAACGACCCTGTGCTCAAGCTTGTGAGCCTATGCTCAAGCCAGCAACCTTGGGGTTTCGAACCTGGGTCCTCTGCATCCCAGGCCAATGCTCTATCAACTGTGCCAATGCCTGGTCAGGCCAAAAATTCTTTATTGTAAAAGAATTGCCACATTCTATTCTCTTCCCCTTGTCACCTTGTCAAGGATAGTGCTTACAGTCAAGCATCTAGCATATCTGAATATCCGGGTGAACACTATTCTCTCCCTGGCCTCAACACCTGCCCTGACTCAGTTTTTCTAGAAATAGCTTTCAATCAGTATGTTTAGGTTGTTTTTAACTTTGGATTTTGAAATAATTATAGATGTATAGAAGAGTTGTAAATGTAAGAGTTCCCATATACACTTCACTCAGCTTCCCTTAACATTAACACCACACATAACTTTGGTTCATTGATCAAAATTATGACATTAACATCAGCACATTACTATTTACTGAACAACAAACTTGATTCAGATTTTACCAGTTTTTCCCACTAGTGTCCTTTTTCTGACCAGGATCTAATCCAAGATCCCGTACAGCAGTTGTAGTGTGCTTAGTTTTATAAAAAACCACCCTTAGCCTGACCTGTGGTGGCACAGTGGATAAAGCGTCGACCTGGAAATGCTGAGGTTGCCGGTTCGAAACCCTGGGCTCGCCTGGTCAAGGCACATATGGGAGTTGATGCTTTCAGCTCCTCCCCCCTTCTCTCTCTCCTCTCTCTCTCTCCTCTCTGAAATGAATAAATAAAATAAAATTTAAAAAAAAAAACACCCCTAGACACAAGTTTCCTCTTAGGAGATGGAAAGGCTAAGGCAATAGATGTGCTGGGCAATTTATGATCCTTAGCTATGCTACTTAGAAGGGAACTCCATCACTTCTGTACCAAAGCCCTTAATTCATAACACCTCATCACAGTTATTTTCAGAAAACATGTCTTACATTAGCACTTCCCACAGTAGTACAAAGGAATTTGACAAGTGAGCTATTTTAGCAGCCAATATTATGAGGGTGATAAAATGAGAAGGACGGCCTTATCTGTTTTCTGTGCTTCATTTTTCTTCAAACTGTATTTAAACATTTTAATAGAAGCTGTAATATTTGACTATAACAAAAATGTTGAGAAACACCCACACCAACAGGGAAGGGACTCTTTCCAATGTGTGTTTGGTTTTGTTTCCCAAAAATTAAGTGTAGCCTGACGTGTGGTGGCGCAGTGAATAAAAAAGTGTCGACCTGGACATGCTGAGGTCGCTGGTTCGAAACCCTGGGCTTGCCTGGTCAAGGCACATATGGGAGTTGATGCTTCCAGCTCCTCCCCCCTTCTCTCTCTCTGTCTCTCTCTCCTCTCTCTCCCTCTCTGTCTCTCTCTCTCCTCTCTAAAAATGAATAAATAAAATTAAAAAAAAAACAAAAACAAAAATTAAGTGTAGAAATCATACAGAAACCAACTTGATTAGGTTTTTTTGCTTGATAACCTCAAGAGAAGGAAGGAAAAGTAGGTTTCAACATCCATTTATTCACTTCAACAAATAATTGGATTATTAATAATAACTCCCACTCCATGGATGCCAACTATGTATCAGGCAATTTGCAAACTGCTTTATATATATTGTTTTGCTGAATGGGTCACAGCATATCCATGAAGTAAGCACTATTATTACCCTTCTTTTATCATCGCAACCAATCCATGAAGTAAATACTACTATTACCCTTCTTTTATACGGAAGTGGCAGGAAATAGAAAGTTGGAGAGGTTAAGTAATTGCTCAAAGTCACACAGCATATAAGTGAAGGAGCCAGGATTCAAGACCTGTCAGCTTGATTCCAAAGCTGGTCTCCTTGGCCAGTGCACTATACTGCCACGCTGAGCACTTGCTACATTTCAGATACTGGGCTGGGTGCTAGACAGAGATACAATAGTGAACAGGGTGCTAGACAGAGATACAATAGTGAACAGGATATAACCCTATCCTCTCAAGCCTTACACTGCACCTGGAGGAGAGGGACTAACAGCTGTGTACTATACAGCTCTCTCTTCTTCTCAATCATTCTTTGAACTGATTACAAGTAAAGGCGAGCAATAAATGAAAGCAGTGAATGTCAACACCTTCAAATATTTAAATTCCACTAGACCTGTGGTGACAGTGGATAAAGCGTTGACCTGAAACACTGAGATTGTCGGTTTGAAATCCAGGGCTTCTGGCCGGTTGGCTCAGTGGTAGAGTGTCGGCCTGGCATGCAGGAGTCCCAGGTTCGATTCCCGGCCAGGGCACATAGAAGCGCCCATCTGCTTCTCCACCCCTCCCCCTCTCCTTCCTCTCTGTCTTTCTCTTCCCTTTCCGCAGCCGAGGCTCTACTGGAGCAAAAGATGGCCCAGGCGCTGGGGATGGCTCCTTGGCCTCTGCCCCAGGTGCTAGAGTGGCTCTGGTCACGACAGAGCAACACCCCGGATGGGCAGAGCATCGCCCCCTGTTGGGCGTGCCGGGTGGATCCCGGTCGGGCGCATGCGGGAGTCTGTCTGACTGTCTCTCCCCATTTCCAACTTCAGAAAAATACAAAAAAAAAAAAAAAAAAAATCCAGGGCTTGCCTGGTCAAGGCACACATGGGAGTTGATGCTTCTTGCTCCTCCCTCTGCCCTTTTCTTTCTCTTTATTTCTCTCCCTGCCTCTCTAAAATGAATAAATAAATATTAAAAAACAAACCCAAATATTTAAATTCCTTTGTACGTCCGTCCTCAGAGCAAAGACCTCTCACCTCCTTGCACCCTGAGGATCCCTAGCGGTTGAGAATGGACTTAAGGATATCCCTCTATTGTGTGGCTCTGGCTAGATTTTGGCCTTGCCATCCCACATACACTCCTTGAGGAGAATGGGAAGTATAATGTGGAAATACATATAATGATAAAATTAAATCAGCTGATGGAAAACTTCTAAGCCTGGAACATAATAATTATATTCTACTTCAATTGTCCTTTTGCACTTGCATTGATTGGTGAGCTCTACGGGACCTTCCATTGGTTCATTCATGACTGTACCTTATGGGCAAGGCATTTCAAAATATATTTTCTTAAAGATATTACAATGATGACCCTGTAAATTGTAAACTGGCAATGTGATTTTGAAGATGAAGGTTGGAAGACTTAAATCTAAACAAATGCCAACCCTTCTCTTCTCCTTTACAACCTCAAAACAATCAAATACCCTAACTCAGTGGTTCTAAACGCTGGATGCACCTTGAAATCACTGGGTAAACGTCAAAATTGCCAACACCCAGCGATTGTGATGATTTAATTAGCCTGGGGTGTGACCTAGGTTTTGGAAGTTTTTTTTTTTTTTTTTTTTTTTTTTTTTTTTTTTTTATAGTATATTGTTACAGTTGTTCTATTTTATTATTAGTTTTTTTTTTAATAAATTTTTATTTTAATGGGGTGACATCAATAAATCAGGGTACATACATTCAAAGAAAACATTTCCAGGTTATCTTGTCATTTAGTTCTGTTGCATACCCATCACCCGAAAAGAGATCATCCTCCGCCACCCTCCATCCAGTTCTCTCTGTACCCCTCCCCCTCCCCCTCTCCCTCCTTCCCTCCCCCCACCCCCCATAGCCACCACACTCCTGTCCATGCCTCCTAGTCTCGCTTTTATGTCCCCCCAATGTATGGAATCCTGCAGTTCCTGTTTTTTTCTGATTCGCTTATTTCACCCCGCACAATGCTACCAAGAGTCCACCATTCCGCTATAAGTGATCCGATGTCACCATTTCTCCTAGCTGAATAATATACCATGGTGTATACGTGCCCCATCTTCTTCATCCAGTCTTCTATTTTTTTTATAGTGATTAAAATCCTTTAAGCAAACTCTTGGCCCATACAGCAAGAATCCCTAAAAGAGTAGTGTCCTTAACATGTTCCCCAAGTCCAAGATGGCCCCATCACCATGCCAAATCCTGAAAAATGCAACCCAACCACAGTTCAGTCTGTTAGGAGCTGTCACAGGGAGCAGGAGTCCAGGAAAGTTCCCCACAGGAAGAGTCCGCATGGCACTGGAATTGTTGTCACCATTCTATACTTTGCAGCTCATGTCCAAGTCCCAATGACCACTGCTTCTAGCTGGTAATGATCCAGGTAGACTGGAAAAAGCCATTTGCAGCATGCGTGGATATGGAGCTTCTGTTCTCCTCTGCCTGGAGAGATGAGACCAGGTTGCTTTTCCCTGGAGCTCTGTGACTGTGACCTGGTAAAGAGAACCTTGGGATACACTAGGCTGGGTGGCAAAGGTAAATTCATAATACAAGTTGGCAAAAGGAGGAAAGAGAGCTCTAAATTAGGAGTAGGTCCCAGCCTGAAATATGAGTGGGGCATTGAGGTAGGAGGGATAAAGGAAACACTATATATTAAGCAAAGCAGCAGAAAATAGGACTATCAACACCCACAACAGAGATCTTTGAGGGAAGAATAAAAAACCTGACTATTCAGGCAAAATATAGTTAAGTGGCCCTTGTGCGAATTAGATCAGTTTACCTGCTTCTTGGAAGAAATACCCTAGGCTCGTCCACAGTATCGTAGATGGGGTCCACGGCCCTGGGCACCTTCAGCCTTCAGTGGCAAACCCCAGCTTTCTGGGCAAGGTTAGGTCATAGGTGGCTGGAGCAGGGCTGGAAGAGACTGAACCCTCCCTTAGAGGAGCGAGGGGGAAGCCCACCTTCCAGTGTCCCAGTTTCCTCACAGCAGAGGCGTGTAAGCCTGGCAGGCTTTAGCTCAATGACCTTCCTTTCCACTATTGAAGCAGGACCCAGATGGCATCCTATGAGACCCCTTTGGGGTGTTGGAGCCTTTAAGGGTGTATCCTAAAAGCTGGTAGTTCCCCTGATCTCTATTGGGCTTTTTCTGCCTCTAGGTATCTTAAAAGCCATTCTCAGAAGATCTCGCTGAGGGGTTTGAGGATCCCCATCTGCCTATATAAATCTTTTCCATATATCTGGAGCTATTTGGAAAAAAGACAGAACAGTGTTATTAGTTAGATCTAATAAAGAAGGTAGTAGTTTGCAGGCGAAAAAGATTTGGTGTCTCCTGTTCAAAAGAAATGTAATTTTTTTTTTTTTTAAGTAAAAAGCATGATATGGTAGACCCGTCGGAGTCATTGGCCTGGTGTGCAGGATTCCCGGGTTCGATTCCTGGCCAGAGCACACAGGAGAAGCGCCCATCTACCTCTCCACTCCTCCCCCTCTCCTTCCTCTTCGTCTCTCTCCTCCCGCCCACAGCCAAGGCTCCACTGGAGCAAATCCACCCTGGGCACTAAGGATGGCCCCATGACCTCTGCCCCAGTCACTAGAATGGCTCCGGTCCTAACAGAGCAACACCCCAGATGGGCAGAGCATTCCCCCCAGTAGGCATGCCAGGTGGATCCCAGTCAGGCGCATGCAGGAGTCTGTCTGACTGCCTCCCCATCCCTATCCTCAGAAATATACAAAAAATAAATAAATAAAAGAAAAAATACTCAAAAAAAAAAAAGGGGGAGGGCATTCCCTTGTGCTTAAGCTCCAGGGAGCATGGAGTGAGCTTGAGTATGTCCTATGAAACATGGAGCTCTATGTTGACATATGTCTTTGAAGAAGGAGGAACTGCTGAAATAGTTTATCAGCATTTGTCCCTAAGACAGCAGTCTTTATAGTGGGAACACCATATGTAAATATTTGCTGTCTGTCTATAGATTAAGCGGGGAATATGGCAAATGCTGAAAAGCCATGATCTTTGTGCCCCTCCCCTCCCCCAACCCTCTCCCTCTCCTCCCCACACCCTGTAACCCCAACACTGTTGTTCATGTCTCTGAGTCTCATCTTTATGTCCCACCTATGTATGGAAATGTATAGTTCTTAGTTTTTTCTGATTTACTTCTTTCACTCAGTATAATGTTATCAAGGCCCATCCATGTTGTTGTAAAAGATCCTATGTCATCATTTCTTATGGCTGAGTAGTATTCCATAGTATATATATACCAAAGCTTTTTAATCCACTCGTCCTCTGATGGACACTTGGGCTGTTTCCAAATCTTTGCTATTGTGAACAATGCTGCCATAAACATGGGGGTGCATTTCTTCTTTTCAAACAGTGCTATGGTGTTCTTGGGGCATATTCCTAACAGTGGGATAGCTGGGTCAAAAGGAAGTTCGATTTTTAATTTCTTGAGGAATCTCCATACTGTTTTCCACAGTGGCTGCACCAGTCTGCATTCCCACCAGCAGTGCAGGAGGGTTCCCTTTTCTCCACATCCACGCCAGCACTTATTCTGTGTTGTTTTGTTGATGAGCGCCATTCTGACTGGTGTGAGGTGCTATCTCATTGTGGTTTAAATTTGCATTTCTCTAATCATTAGTGATGTTGAACATTTTTTCATATGCCTATTGGCCATCTGTGTGTCCTCTTTGGAGAAGTGTCTATTCATTTCTTTTGCCCATTTTTGGATTGGATTGTTTGTCTTCCTGGTATTAAGTTTTACAAGTTCTTTATAAATTTTGGTTATTAACCCCTTATCAGACGCTATGTCAAATATATTCTCCCATTGTGTAGTTTGTCTTTTTATTCTGTTCTTATTGTCTTTAGCTGTGCAGAAGCTTTTTAGTTTGATAAAGTCCCATTTGTTTATCCTGTCTTTTATTTCACTTGCCTGTGAAGACAAATCAGCAAATATATTGCTGCGAGAGATGTCAGAGAGCTTACTGCCTATGTTTTCTTCTAAGATGCTTATGGTTTCACGGCTTACATTCAAGTTTTTTATCCATTTTGAGTTTATTTTTGTGAGTGGTGTAAGTTGGTGGTCTAGTTTCATTTTTTTGCAGGTAGCTGTCCAGTTTTCCCAACACCATTTGTTGAAGAGGCTGTCTTTACTCCATTGTATTGTCTTACCTCCTTTGTCAAATATCAGTTGTCCATAGAGCTGTGGGTTTATTTCTGAGTTCTCTGTTCTGTTCCATTGATCTATATGCCTGTTCTTATGCCAGTACCATGCTGTTTTGAGTACAATGGCCTTATAATATAACTTGATATCTGGAAGTGTGATACCTCCCACTTTTTTCTTCCTTTTCAGGATTGCTGAGGCTATTCGTGTTCTTTTTTGGTTCCATATAAATTTTTGGAATATGTGGTCTATGTCTTTGAAGTAAGTCATTGGTATTTTCATTGGTATTGCATTGAATTTATAAATTGCTTTGGGTAATATAGACATTTTAATGATGTTTATTCTTCCTAATCATGAGCACGGTATATGCCTCCACTTATTCGTATCTTCCCTGATTTCTTTTATCAATGTTTTATAATTTTCTGAGTACATTCTTTAATCTCCTTGGTTAGATTTATTCCTAGGTACTTTATTTTTTTGGTTGCAATGGTAAAGGGGATTGATTCCTTGATTTCTCTTTCTGACAGTTCATTATTAGTGTATAAAAATGCCTCTGATTTCTGAGTATTGATTTTATATCCTGCCACCTTGCCAAATTCTTTTATCAGGTCTAGTAATTTTTTGACTGAGACTTTAGGGTATTCTATATACAATATCATGTCATCTGCAAATAATGATAGTTTTACTTCTTCTTTTCCAATTTGGATGCCTTTTATTTCTTTTTCTTGTCTGATTGCTGTGGCGAGGACTTCCAGAACTATGTTGAATAAGAGTGGTGAAAGGGGGCACCCCTGCCTTTTTCCTGATCTTAAGGGGATTGCTTTTAATTTTTGCCCATTGAGTATGATGTTGGCTGTGGGTTTGTCATAGATGGCCTTTATCATGTTGAGGTATGTTCCCTGTATTCCCACTTTGCTGAGAGTTTTGATCATGAATGGGTGCTGGACTTTATCAAATGCTTTTTCTGCATCTATTGAAATTATCATGTGGTTTTTCTCCTTTCTTTTGTTTATGTGATGAATCACGTTGATTGATTTGCGAATGTTGTACCAGCCTTGCCTCCCAAGAATAAATCCTACTTGATCATGGTGTATGATTTTTTCCATATATTGCTGGATCCGGTTTGCTAATATTTTATTGAGGATTTTTGCATCTAAGTTCATCAGGGATATTGACCTATAATTTTCTTTTTTTGTGTTGACTTTGCCTGGTTTTGGAATCAGAATTATGCTCGCCTCATAAAAGGAGTTTGGAAGTCTTCCTTCTTCTTGAATTTTTTGAAATAGCTTGAGAAGGATAGGAGTTAGTTCTTCTTTGAATATTTGGTAGAATTCACTTGTGAAGCCATCAGGCCCAGGACTTTTCTTTTTTGGGAGTTTTTTGATAGCTGTTTCAATCTCATTTGTTGTAATTGGTCTGTTTAGGTTTTCTGATTCTTCCAGATTGATTTTTGGAAGATTATATGATTCAAGGAATTTGTCCATTTCATCTAGGTTGTCTAGTTTTTCGGCGTACAGTTCTTCATAGTATTTTCTTACAATATTTTGTATTTCTGTTGTGTCAGTTGTTATTTCTCCACTCTCGTTTCTAATTTTATTTATTTGAGTCCTCTCTCTTTTTTTCTTGGTGAGTCTTGTTAAAGGTTCATCAATCTTGTTTACCTTTTCAAAGAACCAGCTCCTGGTTTCATTGATCCTCTGTATTGTTTCTTTAGCCTCTATGTCATTTATTTCTGCTCTGATCTTTATTATTTCCTTCCTTCTACTAGCTCTGGGCTTTACTTGCTGTTCTTTTTCTAGTTCTTTTAGATGCAGGGTTAAGTTGTTTATTTGAGCTTTTTCTAGCTTCTTGAGGTATGCCTGTAATGCTATAAACTTCCCTCTCAGGACTGCTTTTGCTGTGTCCCATAAATTTTGAGTTGATGTATGCTCATTATCGTTTGTTTCTAGGAATTTTT
Source organism: Saccopteryx leptura (assembly GCF_036850995.1). Classification (NCBI taxonomy): domain Eukaryota; kingdom Metazoa; phylum Chordata; class Mammalia; order Chiroptera; family Emballonuridae; genus Saccopteryx; species Saccopteryx leptura. The sequence goes on along the minus strand of NC_089516.1, from coordinate 82,382,837 downwards.
TAATTTCTTCTTTGATCTCCATGTTAACCCATTCGTTGTTTAATAACGTACTATTTAGTTTCCAAGTGTTTGAATGTTTTTCAATTTTTCTATTGTGGTTGATTTCTAGTTTAATGCCATTGTGATCAGAGAAAGTGCTCGATATGATTTCAATCTTCTTAAATTTGTTGAGCCCGCTTTTGTGCCCTAACATGTGGTCTATTCTAGAGAATGTACCATGAGCGCTTGAAAAGAATGTATATTCTGCTGTTTTAGGGTGAAAGGTTCTGAAGATATCTATTAAATCGAGTTGATCTAGTATGTCCTTTAAGTCTGCTGTTTCTTTGTTAATTTTCTTTCTTGAGGATCTATCTAATGATGTTAATGGGGTATTGAAATCTCCTACTATTATAGTATTGCTGTTGATCTCGCCCTTTAAGTCTATCAAAGTCTGCTTTATATATTTAGGTGCTCCTGTATTAGGTGCGTAGATATTTATAATGGTTATATCTTCCTTTTGGATTGCTCCCTTTATCATTATGTAGTGACCTTCTTTATCTCTAACTATGGTCTTTGTTCTAAAGTCCATTTTGTCTGATATAAGTATTGCTACCCCAGCTTTTTTTTCATTTCCATTTGCGTGAAATATTTTTTTCCATCCTTTTATCTTCAGTCTGTGTGCATCTTTTGATTTAAGGTGTGTCTCTTGTAGACAGCATATGTATGGGTCCTGTTTTCTTATCCACGCAGCTACCCTATGTCTCTTGATCGGATCGTTTAATCCATTAACATTTAAGGTTATTACTGATATGTAATTGTTTATTGCCATTTTTTTTTCTTTAAAACTGTTTTTCTCTTTTGCTATATTCTTTTTTTCCTTTGACCTGTTTACAACAGGTCCCTTAACATTTCTTGCAGCCTTGGTTTGGTTGCAGTGAAATCCTTGAGTTTTTTTTTGTCTGTAAAGCTTTTTATTTCTCCTTCAATTTTAAATGATAGCCTTGCTGGATAAAGTAGTCTTGGTTGTAGGTTCTTGTTCTGCATTACTTTGAATATTTCTTGCCATTCCCTTCTGGCCTCAAGTGTTTCTGTTGAGAAGTCAGAAGTCATCCTTATGGGGGCTCCTTTGTAGGTGATAGTCTTTTTCTCTCTCTCAGCTTTTAATATTTTCTCTTTATCATTTAGCTTTGGTAATTTAATTATGATGTGTCTTGGTGTTGGTTTCTTTGGGTTTCTCCTTAATGGAGTTCTCTGTGCTTCCTGAACATGTGAAATGTTTTCCTGCCTTAATTGGGGGAAGTTTTCCGCTATAATATGTTTGAACAAAGTCTCTATCCCTTGTTCTTTCTCTTCTTCTTCAGGAACCCCTATGATGCGGATGTTATTTCTCTTCATGTTGTCACAGAGCTCTCTTAGAGTTTCCTCAGACTTTTTGAGTCTCTTTTCTTTTTTCTGCTCTGCTTCTTGCCTTTATTTATTGTGTCCTCTAACTCACTGATTCGATTCTCTGCTTCATCCATCCTGCTTTTAATTCCTTCCATTGTATTCTTTATTTCAGATATTGTATTTGTCATTTCTGTCTGATTCTTTTTTATTATTTCAATGTCCTTTTTTATATTTGTTATCTCTTTATTTAGGTTTTCGTAATGGCCATCTATGGTGGTTCTAATATCTTTGAGCATCCCAACAATTGTTATTTTAAACTCTGCATCTGGTAATTTGGTTATATCTGATTCACTTAGGTCCTTTTTTGGGGATTTCTCTTGGTTTATTTGTGTTGTATTTCTCTGCCTCCACATTTTCTCTTCACGGGAGTGGCTGTGACCACGTGCTTGGGTGCACAAGGGTTGGTGGCCTTGGCCTTTGCCCCGCCCCTGTGTGTGACATTATGCTCGTTCCTGAGGGCACTGGCGAGCACCTTTGTTCAGCCGCGGGTCTCCGCCTGTTTCCAAGCTTTCGCCCTGCCTTTGCAGGAGGATCCCACTCAAGGAACAGCTGCTAGCCTTGGCTCTACTGTCGGGCAGGGCTGCGTGCTCAAGCTCAGCTCCGTAGCGGAACTCCGCCTCTTCTGGGTTTTTGGCTCCACCCCCGCGGGAGGAGCCGGCTACCAAGTCAGACCGCAAGCCTGGGTTGCACGGGCGGGGCAGGGATGTGCTCCTCTACCCTTGCTCCGGGGCTGGTTTCTACCCTTTCCAGGTTTCCCGCCCTTCTCCCGGAGGCTGGATTACAGGCTGCCGGCAGCTGAGCTTGGCCGCTTTTGCACGCCCCCTTCTCCCTAGCCGGGCAAGATTGAGCTCACACCTGAGCCCACTGGTGGCCAGCCGGCTTCCGCCCCTGCCAGCAGAACCGCGCTTTTGTCTCCCGCTGCCGCCCGCTCTCCGGTGCGCCCTCAGCCGCGTGGGTGGGGGCGTTGCAGCTCGGACCCTAAGACTCACTACTGTAGACCCGAAAGCTCCCTCCTTCTATGCTACTCTGCTCTGAATGCTGCGGGGGAGCTTGTTTGGCTGCTCTCCTGCTTCCCTTTACTGGTATTGCTGTTTCCGGGGGAAATATTCACTTCAGCTTTGGGGAGTGACTCGTCCCAGGGGTTAGGGTGGCTATCTCCCAAAATGTTTCTCCCTATGCCTCCTAGATTTCACTCTCTTCCTGTTACTGTGGTTCTCTCCCCTCTCCTTCCGTCCCCAGGAGCCCCGGGTTAGTGTTTGTGAGAGAGATGTTCTGCGCGGTCCCTTTAAGAAGGATCCTGGGTCTGAGAAATCAGACTCTCTCTCAAATAGTATCCTGACTTGTTTCCAGCTAAATACTGTCCTTACGCTTCTTCTGGGCTCTGGGGCTGCAGGCTGGGGCTTTGTTCCTGGGGCTCTGGACCCTTTCCCCTCTGCTAAACTCACTTCCCGCCACGCGAGCCTCTCCCTGCTGCCGTTCGCTCCGAGAAGCTGGGCAGCCCTCTCCGCGTTTCCGCTTTTCCTACCAGTCTCTGTGTGGCTTCTTCAGCATTCCTTGGTTGAAGAGTCCTTTTAGTTTAGTCCAAAGTTGGTTTTTCCAGCTGATAGTTCATAAAATTAGTTTTTAATCCACTTTGGTTCTGGGAGGTAGATGCTGGTACGTCCGCCTACTCCAGCGCCATCTTGTCTCTCTCGGTTTTGGAAGTTTTAAAAGATCCCCAGGGAATTTTAACATGCAGACCAGTTTGGGAACCTTAGCCCTAATGTAGGATCATAACTCTGGCTGCACATTCTAAGAATCTTGACAGCCTTTTAAAAATCCAGATGCTTAGACCACACTCCAGGCCAATTAAATCAGAATATCTGGGGGTAGGGCCTAGCCACAGGAATCGAGATTGTTTTTAAAAGTTCCCAGATGTTCAGCCAAGGCTGAAACCACTGCTGTAGGTGAAAATCCAGACTTGCAATAAAGATAATGGCAAAATTTGTACTCACACTTACAGCCACTCAAAGATGAATGTAATGAGACGACAGTTCTGGAAGACAGGTAGCAAGCAGGCTGAGCACAAAAACCTTAAAACAGTTGTCATACTTTAGTATTAAAATGAACTCAATTGGCCTGACCTGCGGTGGCGCAGTGGGTAAAGCGGCGACCTGGAATGCTGAGGTCACCAATTCGAAACCCCGGGCTTGCCTGGTCAAGGCACAAATGGGAGTTGATGCTTCCTGCTTCTCCTCCACTCCTCTCTCTCTCTCTCTCCCTCTCTCTCTTTCTGCTCTCTAAAAATGAATAAAACTTTTAAAAAATAAACTCAATTTGGCTTGTCATGTCTGAGGGTTAATTTTAAGGTTTAGTTAGGATTACCAGCAATTGATTATATCTCAAACTCACTCTCTACCACACCCACCAAAATTACTGAAGGAAGAATGAGAATGGAAAGGCTTTAAAGGCATGAAAACCTTTGCAAAGGACTAAAAAGCAATGCTCAGAGACCCTGGGTGGGTCTAAGCAAGGAGAAAGCAGAAAAGCACGCTACAGGCATACTTTGGAGTTATTGCAAGTTTGGTTCCACAGCATCGCAATAAAGTGAGTCTTAAATCTTTTTGCTAGTGGAGGACTCTTGTCTTCAATTTGTCAAAAACATCGCTGAAGTACAATAAATCAAGGTGCAACAAAACAAGGTATATCTGTACTTGGCCTATGTATTTACCCAACTAGTTAGTGTTTATCTGCAACTTGATGTACACTTTTGCTCATCAAGACAAACACTGAGCCTCACCAGGCAGTGGTGCAGTGGATAGAGCATTGGACTGGGATGCGGAGAACGCAGGTTCAAAACCCAGAGGTCACCAGCTTGAGTGCAGGCTCAACTGGTTTGAGCAAGGCTCACCAGCTTGAGCCCAGAGTCGCTGGCTTGAGCAAGGGGTCACTTGGTCTGCTGTCGCTCCCCAGTCAAGGCACATATGAGAAAGCAATCAATAAACAACTAAGTTGCTACAACAAAGAATTGATGCTTCTCATCTCTCTCCCTTTCTGTCTGTCCCTATCTGTCCCTCTCTCTGTCTCTGTCACACATAAAAAAAGACAAACACTGAGCTTGGTGAAAAAAACAAACAAACCCTAGACTGCAGTTCTTATGCTTACCTGTATATTATAGTCATCTAGGGAATTTTAAAAATATGATGCTAGTATTACACCTAAAATTAATTAAATCAAAATCTCTTAAGGAGGGCTTTTTCAAAAGGTGCCCTGGGTCTGACTGGTGGTGGTGCAGTGGATAGAGCATTGACCTAGGATGCTGAGGTCCCAGGTTCAAATCCCCGAGGTTGCTGGCTTGAACCTGGGCTCACTAGCTTAAATGTGGGATAATCAACATGATCCCTTGGTTGCTGGCTTGAGCCCAAAGGTCACTGGCTTGAGTTCAAGGGCTCACTGGCTTGGCTGTGAGACCCCTGGTCAAGAAATGTATAAGAAGCAATCAATGAACAACTAAAGTGCCGCAATTATGAGTCGATGCTTCTCATCTCTCTCCCTTCTTCTCTGTTTGTCTTTCTCTCAAAAAAAATAAAATAAAATAACTTGTGCTTGGCTCTGTCTTAACCTACCTTGAGGCAGCTATGCAGGACAGTGTGTTTCAGGGACATTCGTGAAGCAACATCTAATTGGGTCTACCAAAGTAGTCCTTGCAACTGGTCAGTCCACTCTACTCGAGACACATAACACTGATTTAGTGCAAGCCCTCAAATCTCCGGGGAATTTACAGCTACTTCAGCTACTACTGGTCCACGTGTCCTAATCCCAACTTCCACTGTTCTTCCTTAATCATGACTATGCATCAACAATGTGACCAATCTAGGGTGATTTTTTTTTTAGCTTTACCTAGGACACTCCTGGTTTTAGTGCTGAAAGTCCCAGGGTCAGAGTAAATCAGGACAGTTGGTCCCTGTACTGTTTTACAGTTCACAGACTGGAATACAATACTATGAGATTTTGCTTCTAACATCCAGCATTCAGATCTCAGTTTCTCAATGCCATTTGCCATTAAAAAAAAAAAAATGAACAAACAAACAAAACACAAGGCCTCCTTGGAAATGACTGATTCCAGGACTAGGGCAGGGAAGTATAGGTGAAGTCTGCAAGTCTTGTGCCAGAATCTAAGGAAGTGCTCAAAGACTGTGGCGGCATGTCAAAGGGCCGTGGAAGTCAGCCTGAAGGTTCTCCCACTGGCGACACTAGGGAGAATTTCAGCATTACATAGCAAATGACTGAGCCAAATGTAAAACACTGAATTTAAATAAGAAACATATTACTACAAACTCTCAATTATAAAATTAGTCACGGGGTGATCACTTCATAAGTTATATTAATATCTAATCACTATGCTGTATACTTGAATCTAATATAATATTTTATGCCAACTATAATTAAAAGTAATTATAAATAGCCTGACCTCTGGTGGCGCAGTGGATAAAGCGTCGACCTGGAAATGCTGAGGTCACCGGTTCGAAACCCTGGGTTTGCCTGGTCAAGGCACATATGGGAGTTGATGCTTCCAGCTCCTCCCCCCCTTCTCTCTCTCTGTCTCTCCCTCTCCTCTCTAAAATGAATAAATAAAATAAAATAAAGTAATTATAAATAAATGAGAAAGAAAAACATCAAGTCAAGTGATACCCATAAAATAAATAAACCTACTTTGCTGCTATTGGAAAAATTTCTTGCTCCAAAAATTAGTATTCAAGACAAAGAATTAGGCTTTTATCTCACCTTTTTGGTTCAAATCCTATAAATGGGAAAAAGCTCATCTCCACCAAAAAATGCCACCTAAGAAGCAACAACTGGATGGCAGAATTAGGAAATTACCATTTTGCAGCCCTCGATTAAATCATCAAGTCAGGAAATACAGTTTAAAAATTAGAAAAACAAATTACTGAGTCAGGAAACAATAACTGATGGATGCTAAAATCTTTACATGAGAGGTTATTGGGGAAGAAGACAGTCACATGGTACCAAAGTACCACTCACAGGTTTCCTGTTCATTATAAAGAGAAAATTACATGGAGAGTTCTGAGAGCTAGCACCTTAACCATCACCTTTACTAAGAATAGACAACTAATATTACATGCATGCCTGTTCATGAGTCTTGGCATAAATTACATGGCATTACTTATGAGGCATTCTTACCAAAAATGGTTTAATCTGAATCTAATCAAGCCTCTAGACCCAATAACTTCCAGTTTACTGAAAATTTGAGGGTTAGAAGAAGGCACTAAACACCACTATAAGAAAACTAACCATCCCAGTTTGTCCAGGACTGAGGGGTGTCTTAGGATGCAGAATCACTGAGAAAACCAGAAGTGTCCCAGGCAAATCAGGATGGTTGGTCACACTACAATCAGACAGATTCCTAATGTGGAGCAGAACTGGTCTCTAAAAGGCAGTGCTCTTTTAAAAAGTAGGGAGACTATTCTAGACTAAGTAACTAAATAGAATGGTGGAATGGGCAAAAAAAGGGAACAGATTAAGAAGTATAAACTACCAGTTATAAAATTAGTCCATGTAAAGTACAGCATGGAGGATACTGTTGATAATATTGTAACAACTATGTATGTTGCAAAGTGGGTACTGGAAATATCAGCAGGGTCACTTTGTAAAGTATATGATTGTCTAACCACTGTGCTGTGCACTGGAAACTAATACAAAATAATATTGAATGTAAACTGTAATGTAAAAATAAATAAAGAGACACTGGTTATAAGGCTGTTCAACAAACTCAGGGGAAGAATAGGTCAACTCAGAGAAAACATCAACAAAGAGATAAGAAACATAGAAATGGAGATAGAAAATAAAAAAAGACCAGTTAGAAATTAAGAATATACTAATCAAAATGAAGAACACACTAGAAGAAATCAACAAGAGATTAGACAAAACAGAGAATGAAATCAGTGATTTAGAAGATGAAGTAGCAGAAAACACCCAATCAGAACAACAAAAAGGAAAACTATAATTAAAAACTAAATAAGTAAGTAGGCCTGACCTGTGGTGGTGCAGTGGATAAAGCATGGACCTGGAACGCTGAGGTCGCCAGTTCGAAACTTCAAGCTTGCCGGGTCAGGGCACATACAGGAAGGAACTACTAGGAGTTGACGCTTCCTACTTCTCCCCCCCCCCCCCCGCTTCTCTTTTTCTCTCCCTTTTTCTTTCCTCTCTCTAGAAATCAATAAACAAAATCTAAGAAAAAACTAAATAAGTAAATAAACAAGAGACTAAAGAGACACCACATCTAAATATAATAAGTAAACTGAAAACAAAAGACATTAGGGAACAGTGGTGAAATCTGAAGATAGAGTATTGCTACCCTCGATATAAATGAGCTCTGCCAGGGAAAGGAATTCAACATGTATAGAAATGAGGCTTCCCTGGTTATGAAGAGGATTTGAGGCTGCATCCAGAATTTGGGACTTTATTTTAAAAGCAGTAAGATCCCAATGACAGATGGACTTCAAGCACTGGAGAAACACAATGAGATTGGCATTTTAGTAAACTCAGTCTGATTGTAGAGAATGAAACGGACGGGAACAAAAGTGGAGACAGCAGAAGCAATGGAGAAGATGGTCCTTTAAGTAATAACCCAGGGAGAGATGATGGTAACCCGCAGGGACGGAGACTCAGTGATATACTGGATGTTGGCAGGGGATAAAGGAGACAGATGTGGAATTCCCAGGGTTCTAGCTTGAGTGACCGAGTAGATTGGTATATTCATCCATATTGGAAATATAGGAGCAAGAACAGGTTTAGGGGAAAGATGTGAAACATTCAACATGAGATATGCTGAGTTTGGAGTGCTTAGAATATATCCAGGTGGACCGTACCTTGTAGGCAGCTGGATACAGGAATGAGAAAGATAACCTTGGGTCCAACCTAGATAACTAAGAGATGGAATTGCCATTTCCAGGTTCATGGAAGGAAGAGAAAATAAAAGTCACTTTACATTTATGTTCTATATGTAAATATTTAAGTTATAAAATAATATAATTATAAAATAAAATTAAAATAAAAAAAAATTCATTTCTGACCTGTGGTGGTGTAGTGGATAAAGCATCAACCTGGAAATGCTGAGGTCGCTGGTTCGAAACTCTGGGCTTGCCTGGTCAAGGCACATATGGGAGTTGATGCTTCCAGCTCCTCCCCCTTCTCTCTCTGTCTCTCTGTCTCTCTGTCTCTCCCTCTCTCATCTCTAAAATGAATAAATAAAATAAAATTAAAATTAAAATAATATAATAATATTTTTTTTTTTCTGAGGAGGCTTCTCTAGAAATATTTAGAATAGAAAATACTAGTTGGTCTGATATCATTTTGTAAATCAGACAATGTTTACTAAGTTACACCTCCTGAGGTTAAAAGATTCAAAACAGCCTGACCTGTGGTGGCACTCTGGCTAAAGCGTCAACCTGGAACGCTGAGGTCACCAGTTTGAATCATGGGCTTGCCTGGTCAAGGCACATACAGGAAGCAACTACTACGAGTAGATGCTTCCCACTTCTCCCCCCCCCCCTTATCACTGTCCCTCTCATTCTTTCTCTCTATTTCTCTCCTCTATCTAAAAATCAATAAATAAAGTCTAAAAAATAAAATCAGTAAAAAAAAAAAGGATTCCAAACAGACCTGACTGGTGTTGGCACAGTGAATAGAGCATTGACCTGGGACGCTGAGGTCCCAGGTGGAAACCCTGAGGTCACCAGTTTGAGCACCAGATCATCTATGATTACAAGGTTGCTGGCTTGAGCCCAAGGTCACTGACTTGAGCAAGAAGTCACCAGCTCAGTTGGAGCCCCTGGTCAAGGCACATATGAGAAAGCAATCAGTGAACAACTAATGAGACACAACTATAAGTTGATGTTTCTCATCTCTCTACCTTCCTCTCTCTGAAAAAAAAAATGAAAACGATTAAAAACAATTTAAATTGTTGGGTAAGTATCCAAGAACTACTCTAAAATTAAATGAAGAAATCATGCACCAGAGAATTTCAGTTTCAATATCCAGTTTATTATACTATATACTGGATCACAAGGGGGTTCTGGAGCTTTATGCCTCCATAACACACAGCACAATTGTAGGTAGTCAGTCCCTTCTTCGAAGATCACTTTTCCCATAGGGTCTCTACTACAACTAATTCTCCCTCCCTGGGTGAGAATTAATTGGTGTTATTACTCCTAGGAGTAAGCACATTTTTAGAGAATATTCGAGAAGCTATAAAATCCAAACAAATGAAGCTCTACTGAGTTCATGCAGTCACCCTGCAATCACCTGACAGCTTACTCTCTCTCTCTCTTAAATATATATATTTCTTAAATAAAATATATATCTTTTAAGCTAGACTTGTTTCTAGTTCTAATTCTTGGCTACCTCACGAGCTCAGGACAAAGCTAATAAAATCTCTGGGCAAATACAGAGACCTGAGACAATGAGAAATTATGACCAGCTCCTGAGAAAAGCTCAATTGTCACCACACCCCAGGCACAGTCAGACATAGGAGACAAGACAATAAACTAGGACCGCGGGAGCCATGACAGGCTGACAATGAAAGAAAGGAACAGTCCAGATCCAGGGCCAAGGAGTGGTCACAGAGAACACACGGAAGAGCAAGGCAACCTGGAAACTGAGGTTATAAATCTGGCTCATATAGGGAAGACTTGCTATATTCCTGCCGCTCAAGAACCAAAGATCAGTTTCCCTGGTAATGCTCTCAGGGTCCGCAGTGTAACAATATGCTGAACCTAGGAGTTAATGCAACTTCAGCCTCAACGAAGAGCTGACCATCTTGCAGAAGAGGAGCACCAGTTCACAGTGCGGAGTGTGGGGGAACAGGTCCCGGGGCACAGCTTGTTTCAGGACAAAAGACTCGCCAAGAAGCCTCTTAGCGGAGTTCGGAGGACAGCACAGACTGTGAGAAAAATCATATTATCTGCTCCTATAAACCAAGAACTCAGAAAGAACATGCTCTCTTTCATTTTAAGCCCTGCTTTTGTGTTCCCACGGCCCCTGTGTTTCTCTATAACAGCATTCAGCTTTTTTTTTTTTTTTTTTTTTTTTTTTTTTTGTATTTTTCTGAAGCTGGAAACGGGGAGAGACAGTCAGACAGACTCCCGCATGCGCTCGACCGGGATCCACCCGGCACGCCCACCAGGGGCGATGCTCTGCCCACCAGGGGGCGATGCTCTGCCCCTCCGGGGTGTCGCTCTGCCGCGACCAGAGCCACTCTAGCGCCTGGGGCAGAGGCCAAGGAGCCATCCCCAGCGCCCGGGCCATCTTTGCTCCAATGGAGCCTTGGCTGCGGGAGGGGAAGAGAGAGACAGAGAGGAAGGAGGGGGGGGTGGAGAAGCAAATGGGCGCTTCTCCTATGTGCCCTGGCCGGGAATCGAACCCGGGTCCCCCACACGCCAGGCCGACACTCTACCGCTGAGCCAACCGGCCAGGGCCCATTCAGCATATTTTATGTAACTACCTGATTTTTAACCACCTTCCTCACTGGAGTATTCTCTTTTTGAGGGTGGAAATAAGGCAAAAACTGCTTATTATTCATCTCTGTGCTCCCAGTGTGTGACACAGAGTAGGGATTCAACGGTGAATGGGGCAAGGGCCTAGGTCATATACTTTTCTGTATGATTTGCACACAGTAGGTAATTAATAAGTATTACTGAATTAAATTACTCTGTTGAACTGTTTCAACAGTTTACTTTATTACTTTTAAAAAAGAGTAAATAGAAAAAAAATGATTCCTACTATAAAAAAAGTAGATTACATTTTTGCCCTTATTTCAAACACAGTCAAGCAAAAATGAAATCAGCAATTCACCTGTAAACTTACCATGCAAAAAAGGATAACCACTGCTGAGTTTTCATAATAAATCCTTCCGAAAGTGTATATTCAAATTGGTTTCTTAAAATTTATTTCTTCAGTAAATAATACATCAAAATCCCAACCAGGCAGTGGCACGGTGGATAGAGTGTCAGACTAGGATGCAGAGGACCCAGGTTCGAAACCCCGAGGTCGCCGGCTTGAGTGCAGGCTCACCAGCTTGAGTGCAGGGTCACTGGTTTGAGCATGGGATCATAGACATGAGCCCGTGGTCGCTGGCTTGAGCTCAAAAGGCACTGGCTTGAAGCCCAAGGTCACTGGCTTGAAGCCCAAGGTTGCTGGCTTGAGCAAGAGGTCACTCACTCTGTTGTGGCCCTTTGGTCAAGGCACATATGAGAAAGCAATCAGTGGACTAAAGTGCTACAATGAAGAATTGATGTTTCTCATCTATATCCTTCCCGTCTGTTCTTCTGTCTATCTCTCTCGCTAAATAATAATAATAATGATACATCATGAGCATCTCTTCACTATATTATGTGTAAAGCTATCTCATTTTTATTGGCTATATATGGCATTTCATTAAGTAAACTGAATGCAGTTTAGTTATCTAATTCCTTGCTATTGAAAAGCTGTTTCTAACTTTTGGCTATTTCAAAACATCCCTCCATAAATATTCTTATAGTCATATGTTTGCACATATTTTTTATTTAGTGGAACTGCTGAGTTAAAGAGGCTGTATGGGCCCTGGCCGGTTGGCTCAGTGGTAGAGCGTCGGCCTGGCGTGCGAGGGACCCCGGTTCGATTCCTGGCCAGGGCACATAGGAGAAGCGCCCTTTTGCTTCTCCACCCCCCCCTCCTCTCTGTCTCTCTCTTCCCCTCCCGCAGCCAAGGCTCCATTGGAGCAAAGATGGCCCAGGCGCTGGGGATGGCTCCTTAGCCTCTGCCCCAGGCACTAGAGTGGTTCTGGTCGCGACAGAGCGACACCCCGGAGGGGCAGAGCATCGCCCCCTGGTGGGCAGAGCATCGCCCCTGGTGGGCGTGCCGGGTGGATCCCGGTCGGGCGCATGCGGGAGTCTGTCTGACTGTCTCTCCCCGTTTCCAGCTTCAGAAAGAAAAAAAAAAAAAAGAGGCTGTATGTTTTTAAGGCCCTATGATATGTACCATTAAGTTGTTCTAAAAAGGTTGTACCAATTTACATGCAAACCAACAACACAGAAGAGTTATTTCCCTGGCTGACATGCAATAGTTTAAGTAGTACAGCCCCTTTAAAATCAGGATTGTTTCGGCCTGACCTGTGGTGGCGCAGTGGATAAAGCGTCGACCTGGAATGCTGAGGTCGCCGGTTCAAAACCCTGGGCTTGCCTGGTCAAGGCATATATGGGAGTTGATGCTTCCTGCTCCTCCCCCTGTTCTCTCTCTATCTCTCCCCCTCTCTCCTTCTCCCCTCTCTCTCTAATAAAAAGTGAATAAATAAAATCTAAAAATGCTAAGGTGCCATATTAAAAAAAAAATCAGGATTGTTTCTATAAATGCTAATGTTAACATTTGTTAATAACAAATGAACAATTGTTGTTTTTATAATGTTATTAATAAATATTACCTCAATAAATTTAACTTAAAAAGTAAACTCTAAGGTAAACTTCGGTCATTATTCAGAAGTGGAATAACATAAAAAGATATATGATAAAGTCTCCTTCCCACCTAACTCCCATCAGAGATAACGATTATCATCAGTTTCTTATATAACTTAACAGTTTCTCTATGTCTATGCATATGCAGCAAATACAAATCTATTTTGTTTTCATCCTTTGTCCTTCTTTTACAAAGATAGTTTACTATTATATAAACAATTTTTGCACACTTGTCTATTTCCACTTAGTAGCATACCTTAGAACCAAAATCACAAGCCACAAAAAAGAAAAATAGTTTGGATATATTCAAAATGAAAAACTCTAAGGTTTCAAATGACACCATCAAGAAAGTGAACAGAGAACCAACAAAACGGGAGAAAATATTTGCAAATTATTTATCTGATAAGAAACTGGTGTCCAGAAGCCAGATACAGCCTGGCCAGGTAGCTCAGTTGGTTAGAGTGTCGTCTGATATGTCAAGGTTGTGGGTCTGCTCCCAGGGGTCAGGGTACATATAACAATGAACCAATGAATGCATAAATAAATGGAACAACAAATTGATGTTTCTCTCTCTTCCTCTCTCAACAAAATCAATAAATAATTTTTAAAAAATATTTTAAAGAATTAAATAAAGAGGCAGAAGCCAGACACAAAAGGCCACATATTTTGATTCCATTCACAGGAAAAATTCAGACAAGGCAAATCAGTAGACAGAAAATAGATTTGTGTTTTCCTAGGGCTGGGGAGTAGGAGTTTGGGGAGAAATGATGTGCATGGTATTTTCTTGAGTTAATGAAAATGTTCTACAATTGACTGTTGTGATAGATACACAACTCCGTAAAGATACTAAAAGCCAATGAACTGCACAAATGAGTGTTCCATATAGTATATTAATAATATCTCAGTAAAATAGTTTTAAAAAGTCAATAACTTGCATGATGAAAACCACCAAAAGCAGCCTGACCAGGCGGTGGCGCAGTGGATAGAGCATCGAACTGGGACGCAGAGGACCCAGGTTCAAAACCTCAAGGTCACCCGCTTGAGTGCGGGCTCATCTGGTTTGAACAAGGCTCACCAGCTTGAGCCCAAGGTTGTTGGCTTGAGCAAGGGGTCACTCGGTCTGCTGTAGCTCCTGGTGAAGGCACATATGACAAAGCAATCAATGAACAACTAAGGTGCCGCAGTGAGGAATTGATGCTTCTCATCTCTCTCCCTTCCGGTCTGTCTGTCCCTATCTGTCTCTGTCTCTCTCTGTATCTGTCTGTCACAAAACAAACAAACAAACACCCACTAAAAGCAAAGACAGGAGGCAGCATACATGCTGTAAATAAATTTGCAGTTCATATCACAGACAAAACCTTTTTTTCCCTCGATTTATAACAAACTCCTGGAAATCAATAAGAAAAAGAACAGCCCAAAAGAAAAATGAACAAAAGCCTGACCATGTGGTGGCACAGTGGGCAGAACACCAGACTGGGACATAGAGGACCCATGCTCGAAACCCTGAGGTTGCCTTGAGCGCCAGCTCATCTAGCTTGAGCACAGACTCTCCAGTTTGACTGCGGGGTTGCTGGCTTGAGCCTGGGATCATAGACATGACCCGACCCCATCCATGGTCGCTGGCTTGAAGCCCAAGGTCACTGGCTGGAGCAAGGGGTCACTCGCTCTACTGTAGCCCTGAAGTCAAAGCACATGTGAGAAAGCAATCAACGAACAACTAAGGTGCCACAATGAAGAATTGATGCTTTTCATCTCTTTCCCTTCCTGTCTGTCTGTTCCTATCTGTCCCTCTCTCTCTGTCTCTCTCGCTTAAAAAAAAAGAAAAGAAAAATGAACAGAAGGTAGAAAAAAAATATTGTATTTGTATTTATGAACCATGAAAGGTTTTGTAGCACAAAGTTGTTGTTTTTTTTTTTAACTTGGATGATGTCCAATTACACACACACAAAATGTATTTATTTGTTTTTGTTTGTTGTTGTTGTTTGGGTTTTTGTTGTCATACTGAAGAAAGTTTTGTTTAACCCAAGGTCACAATGGTTCACTCCTATGCTTTAGCTGTTACATTTAGTTCTATGATCCAGTTTCATTTCTGTGCACAGTATAATGGAGGGAGAAATGACTATGTATGTTGCCAAATTTAACAACCTTTTATTATATGGCTTCTGAATTTTTAAACATAAAAAGGAATTCTGAATTCCAAGATTATTTTAAAATTCTATGATTTCCTAAGGAATATTTATGGCTTTCCTTTTTTACATTTAAATCTCGACTCCTTCACAATATATCCTGGCATACAGTGTGAGATACAAATCCAGTTTGTGATTTTTTCACCATGGCTACCCTGTGGTTCATTGGCATTTATTGAATGGTCTGTCTTTTTCCATTGATTTGAGGTGCCACCTTTACCATATAGTCAAAAAAAATTTAAACAGTATAATACAAATAAAATAAAGTACAAATAGAGGAGTAAATGTGCAAGAACAGACAAGGAAATAAGACTGAAAACAAATGGGCCTCATGCTATTATTTTGTGTAGAAGAAGCACTTTCACAACTTTCCCAATTTTGTTTCCATAATTACTGGTCTATTTAGATTTACTGTATCTTCTGGAATTAGTATTAGCCATTTGCATTTTCCCAGAAAACCGCCCATCTAGATTTTCAAATATATTGTAAGGAAATTGTAAAAAGTACTTTCATATCTTTTTATAAAAGGTCTTCATATTTGTTCCTATGATCATTTTTCTCACTTCAGATTTTATATTTTTACATTTGATTCCTTTATATTCTTAATTAGGTTTATATAGCTATTTTATTTTCTTGTAATAACACCTTGTTTATTTGCTAAGTCTACAGGCTTTTGTGTTGTTGTTTTTTTTCTTTTTTACAGGGACAGAGAGAGAGTCAGAGAGAGGGATAGACAGGGACAGACAGACAGGAACGGAGAGAGATGAGAAGCATCAATCATCAGTTTTTTGTTGCGACACCTTAGTTGTTCATTGATTGCTTTCTCATATGTGCTTTGACCACGGGTGTTCAGCAGACCAAGTAACCCCTTGCTCAAGCCAGCGACCTTGGGTCCAAGTCGGTGAGCTTTTGCTCAAACCAGATGAGTCCACGCTCAAGCTGGCGACCTTGGGGGTCTCGAACCTGGGTTCTCTGCATCCCAGTCCAACGCTCTATCCACTGTGCCACCGCCTGGTCAGGCTACAGGCTTTTGTTTTGTAGTTCATTAATTTCTGAATTTTTTTAACATTATTGATTTCTTCCTTCAGTTTCCTTTAGGTTTATTGTTCTTTTTCTAGCTCATTGACTTGAAAGCTCAATTCCATTACTTTGATTTTATTTTCAATTTTAAATGATTTGTATTGAATTTATTGGGTTGACATTGGTTAATAAAATTATATAAGTTTCAGGTGTACAATTCTTCATAGTTTTTTTTTTTTTTTCTTTTTCATTTTTCTGAAGCTGGAAACAGGGAGAGACAGTCAGACAGACTCCCGCATGCGCCCGATCGGGATCCACCCGGCACACCCACCAGGGGCGGTGCTCTGCCCCCCAGGGGGCGATGTTCTGCCCATCCTGGGTCGCCATATTGCGACCAGAGCCACTCTAGCGCCTGAGGCAGAGGCCACAGAGCCTTGCCCAGCGCCCGGGCCATCTTTGCTCCAATGGAGCCTTGGCTGCGGGAGGGGAAGAGAGAGACAGAGAGGAAAGTGCGGCGGAGGGGTGGAGAAGCAAATGGGCGCTTCTCCTATGTGCCCTGGCCGGGAATCGAACCCGGGTCCTCCGCACGCTAGGCCGACGCTCTACCGCTGAGCCAACCGGCCAGGGCTGTACAATTCTATAATACATGATTAGTATAGTTTATGTTCAGCACTCCAGGTCAAGTCTCTTTCCATCTCCACTTATCCCCCCTTTACATTCATCTCCCTCCCCCCACCTCCTTCCCCTCTTGTAATCCCTGCACTGCTGTCTATGTCTAGGAGTTGTTTTTTTGCTTAATCCCTTCAATTAATTTACTTTATTTGTTTGTTTGTTTGTTTGTTTACAGAGCCAGAGAGTCAGAGAGAGGGACAGGCAGACAGGAAAGGAGAGAGATGAGAAGCATCAATTCTTCCTTGCGGCACCTTAGTTGTTCACTGATTGCTTTCTCATACATGCTTTGACCAGGGGACTACAGCAGAGCGAGTGACCCCTTGCTCAAGCCACTGACCCTGTGCTCAAGCCGGTGAGCCTGCGCTCAAGCTGGATGAGCCTGCTCACAAGCTGGTGACATCAGGGTTTTGAACCTGGGTGCTCTGCAAACCAGTCTGACACTCTATCCACTGCACCACCGCCTGGTCAGGCCAATTTATTTACTTTTAAATCTCACTTGTTTTATCCATCATATCATCTGTACTTTATACCCACCTATGTGGTTTCAATATTACAAATAAATAAATTGTAGAGGAGTGAAAGGGAGAGAGGGAGAGAGAGAAAAAAGAGAGAGAGAGAGAGAGATTACAGGAAGAAACCATCTCAAAAATTAAAATAGCCTGACCAGGTGGTGGCACAGTAGATAGAGCGTTGGACTAGGATGTGGAAGGACCCAGGTTCGAGACCCCGAGGTCGCCAGCTTGAGCGCAGGCCCATTTGGCTTGAGCAAAAAAGCTCACCAGCTTGGACCCAGGGTCACTGGTTCCAGCAAGGGGTTACTCAGTCTGCTGAAGGCCTGCAGTCAAGGCACACATTAGAAAGCAATCAGTGAACAACTAAGAAGTCACAACGTGCAACGAAAAACTAATGATTGATGCTTCTCATCTTTCTCCATTCCTGTCTGTCTGTCCCTGATTATCCCTCTGACTCTCTCTCTGTGTCTGTAAAAAAAAAAAAATAATAATAATTGACCAGGGCCAGAACTGATATAAAGCAAGAGGCATTCACTTTGGGAGCAAAATTAAAGAAGATGCCATAAAAAAAAGACAGTAATCAAGACATGCTATTTTGATTTAATATTTTGAAAAATTAATTTATAAAACTATAGCTTGCAGCTGCCTATTTATTTTTAAGCAAGAGAGACAGAGACAGAGAGAGAAACAGAAAGAAAAACAGACAGGGACAGACAGGTAGGAAGGGAGAGAGATGAGAAACATCAATTCTTCACTGCAGCACCTAAGTTGTTCATTGATTACTTTCTCCTATGTTCTTTGACAAGGGAGCTACAGCAAAGTGAGTGACCCCTTGCTCTAGCCAGCGACCTTGGGCTCAAGCCAGCGAGTCTGGGCTCAAGCCAGTGACCTTCATCTTCAAGCCAGTGACCTTTGGGCACTAGCCAGCAACCATGGGATCATGTTTATGATCCCACTCTCAAGCCAGAGACCCTGCGCTCAAGCTGATGAGCCTGCACTCAAACCGGTGATCTCGGGGTTTTGAACCTGGGTCCTCTGCATCCCAGGTCGATGCTCTACTCACTGCGCCACATCCTGGTCAGGCTGCAGCTGCCTACTTTTATTAAAAAAAATCTTAATGGCCTGACCAGGCGGTGGCGCAGTGGATAGAGCGTCGGACTGGGATGCAGAGGACCCAGCTTCGAGACCCCGAGGTCGCCAGCTTGAGCGCAGGCTCATCTGGTTTGAGCAAAGCTCACCAGCTTGGATCCAAGGTCGCTGGATCGAGCAAGGGGTTACTCGGTCTGCTAAAGGCCCACGGTCAAGGCACATATGAGAGAGCAATCAATGAACAACTAAGGTGTCACAACGAAAAACTGATGATTGATGCTTCTCATCTCTCCGTTCCTGTCTGTCTGTCCCTGTCTATCCCTCTCTCTGACTCTCTCTCTGTCTCTGTAAAAAAAAAAAATTATTGGAAACAAGACCAGGCTTAGGGGAAGGTGAATGAGGCAAGGGTTAGAAGGTACAATAGTGGATCTCACCTTTCTAAACAATCTAAATATTTTGTTCATCATAGATTTTTGTACTAATTTTAACTTTTGAAAATACTGTAGTGAAAATGTATCTTGATTACTGAGATTTTGGGCACCCCTTAAATTTTATACCCTAAGTCAGTCACTTTACCTGCCTCACGAAGACCGGCTCGTATAATTGACTCTTGGTGGCAGTATAATTACTTTTTTCTATTTCTTCACACTTCTCTGAATTTTCCAAATTCTACACAATAAGCATGAATTACTTTGATCATCAGGAAAAAAAATAATTAAATAAAAAAACATCAAGACTCACTCAATGATGTTCCTTGTGGTTTCACCGTGGGGCTTTCAGGAAATAAACACTAGCGTGTGGATGGCCCTGCAATTTCGAATGGCTTGAACCACCTGGTAATCTGAAGGAAGAAAGACATTGCTATTGATATAATTAAACTACCATGATCTGGGTTATTACGAACTTTCAACTGGCCAGCACCTAGGATTGGTGAGGAATAGAGGAGAAACGGGTTTGGAGCCAGTCCATTGGGAGCACCCTTAGAATGGTGTGAGAATGGGACTAAAGCTAGGGGACAACATGGGCACAGCACATAGTGTTATTTTCTTTTTCTGAAGTGAGAAGCAGGGAGACAGACAGACTCCCACATGCACCCAACCAGGATCCACCTGGCACACCCACCAGGGGGCGATGCTCTGCCCATCTGGGGCGTTGCTGCACTGTAACGGAAGCCATTCAAGTGCCTGAGGCGGAGTGCTATGGAGCGATCCTCAGTGCCCTGGCCAACTTTGCTCCAATGGAGCCTTGGCTGTGGGAGCGGAAGAGAGAGAAAGGAGAGGGGGAAGGGTGAAGAAGCAAATGGGCACTTCTCCTGTGTGCCCTGGCCCGGAATTGAACCTGGGACTTCCACATGCCGGGCCAATGCTCTACCACTGAGCCAACTGGCCAGGGCCACACCTAACTATTGATAGTTATATAGCAGGAAAGCTATTCATCCTTACGAGTCCCACCTAGGCTGGGTTCACCACAGCAACAATTGACTGCCCATCTTCCTTTGACTTCAGCAGCTGTGGCAAAATCTTCTCTACACGACCAGCATGAAATTCACAGTTGGTGATGCCTGAAAAAGAGAGGTCCACATGACATAAATGAAAACTCATGCCGAACAGTGTGATGCAGGGAGCTTCAGTGTTAGAGAAACGTACAGGAGCCAGCGCTCTGCCACTTTCCTTTAGATCCAGTATACCTCCGAATAACAATGAAAGAAATGCTTTTAGACCTGCTTCATTTTCCCAACGTCCTTTCCCTGGCAATACCTCAGTAGGCTTTTCAGCTTGAGAGGCACGACAGGGTGATTTCACAATTTCATGACTCGCACAGCACAAAGGTACCTATACCAAGAGAACCTTGACTTTTATTCAAGCGCTCTTTTTATTATATTGAAGGTTTTTGCACAGAGCCTCAGGAGCTGTGTGAAGGTGAGACAGGACAAAGGGATCTGTTTTGTATATTGTAGATTGGCTTAAGATTTTGTTCAAAGAAAAAGGTTCTGATGCTAAAAGCAGTTTGAAACCGACTATATTATGCTATGTTGCCTCATGAGTCTAATGTCAAGAAGGCGCTTTTCTATTATCTAAAGTTTTGCCAAGTTCCCTTCCTATCAGCTTGGCTTATTCCTTCCCGCAGGATTTGCCTCTGGATAGAAAAAAAGAAGACTCATTATTGCAATCTCTTTCAGCAAATCATCAGAACCCGATTCTGACCACTCCAGAACACTCTCCCCTCCTCCTCACAGGTCATGAAGAGAGTAGATGCCCTTTCCAACAGTGTCGAGAGCCACTGCGCGTGAGTGCGACCGGCCTACATGCAGCTGACAGCAGAGGAAGGGCCCTGCTCAGCCTTGAGTGACCTGGCAAGACAAGGTCACTAAAACAATCCGAAGGCTGTTCCTGGCATTGACGCCAGCAACAGAGCTAGTGGTGACACAATGGATAGAGTGTCGCACTGGGATAACAAAGGACCCAGGTTCAAAGCCCCAAGAGATCACCAGCCTGAAAACAGGCTTGGGGTCACTGTGTCTCCATCAAAGCACACTGTCCCACCTGCCCAAACTCTCTCTAGGTCTCTGTGTTTTCCTTCATCTTCCGTCGCCCCCACTCAGGTCTTCACTTTCTCGTGCTGTTCGCAGCACAACACAATTCTTTCACGCTTTTCAAAGCACAGACACAACTATAGCTCTTAATTTCTCCCCAGACTGTGAGCCATGTACCGTTGAAGACTGCAGTCCAGCTGGCGTCCTCTACTGCCTGCTGCACCAACTCAATCTCCAGGACCTGGGAGGTATACTGAGCCAGAGAGAGGCCGATCACATCTGGAGAAGAAGTGAAAGAGAACAAGAGGAGGTTATTGTAGGGTTTTAAATCAATGAGGTTATGCCTGCACCACTACAGCCATCTCCCCACCCAGGACCCTAGGTGCTGTGTGAATGGAGTGTGGGAGCTAAGCGACGTGGAGGTATGGCCCTGGGCAGCCACTTGCCGGTTCCACAGCAGATATCAAGCAGGATGGCGTTCGAGTTCACTCCACTCAGCTTCCCCACGGTCTGAAACAGCATCTCTGCACCAGCAGTGTAAAAGGCATCTGGAGAAATGCGGATCTTCAAGCCCAAGAGCTCTTCAAAGATGTGCGGTTACCCAAAATAGGAGCTAGTAGGGAGACTACTGATGGCTGCAAAGGGTCATCGTGCTGGAAAAGAGTAAAATAAGAAAGCATCTTGGAATGGCAGACCATTCATTCTATCTGTACTGGTTGGCTAGGAGCGGGGGGGGGGGGGGGGGGGGAGGGGCAGCATCTTATCTTGAAGACAAAGCCTCTACAGCACGGCCCTCAGAGCGTAGGAGTTCCCCTCTCTGGGGATGGGGGCACATGCAGACGCTCTCTCCTCTGCAGCTTGGCCCAAGCCCCCAGACCCGGGGGGTGTACAGGGCCAGTACCATTTCACCCAGATCCTCCATTATCAGCAGCCCTACCTCACCAACCCACAGCCCAGACTGAGGCAGACCAGCAGCCTCCTGCTTGCTGTTTGGCTTGCTGTTTAACTTTCCTGGAAGTATAGTGATGTCACGTCACAGACTGCTCCTGGCTCTTTGATGAAAAACTCCTTTACAGTCTCTTTCTGAATACAGATCTCCTCCTGTCCAGACCACAAAGTCAGGAGTCAAGCAAAGATGAATCTCTGACAGATTTTCTCTTCTAGCTCTAAAGAAATAGGCCCTTCAGTAGTCACACAAGAGAGCACACTTCTCAAATCTTATTGTAAATAACACTGAACGTAAAGCAATGTTCTATAGCAGTGTTTTTCAACCGCTGGTCTGCTGACAGGTATCACTGCACCAGAAATTTCATGCCAGTCTATGAAAGTTAACCACCCTGATGTTCTGCAATAGACAAAAAACATTCAGAGAGGCCCTGGCCGGTTGGCTCAGCGGTACAGCGTCGGCCTGGCGTGCGGGGGACCCGGGTTCGATTCCCGGCCAGGGCACATAGGAGAAGCGCCCATTTGCTTTTCCACCCCCCCTCCTTCCTCTCTGTCTCTCTCTTCCCCTCTCGCAGCCAAGGCTCCATTGGAGCAAAGATGGCCCGGGCGCTGGGGATGGCTCCTTGGCCTCTGCCCCAGGCGCTAGAGTGGCTCTGGTCGCGGCAGAGCGATGCCCCGGAGGGGCAGAGCATCGCCCCCTGGTGGGCAGAGTGTTGCCCCTGGTGGGCGTGCCGGGTGGATCCTGGTAGGGTGCATGCGGGAGTCTGTCTGACTGACTCTCCCCGTTTCTAGCTGCAGAAAAATACAAAAAAAAAAACATTCAGAGAAACTTATTTATGTAATATCCAACGCATTGTACATATGGATGGAGTTTGCAAATCAAGCACCAGCTTGTACCGTGTTGCACTATTACAAATGGTAAGAAAATCTTTATTCTTTATTTTTTGCATGTTTCTGTTTGTGGCTGGCTAGGTCACTGATCCCCAAGTGTAACAAGGTTGAACACCGCTGTTCTATAGGACAAAAAGTAAACTATTTTTACATCTCAGCAGAAGCAGTATTTCCTTACCAGCTTTTGACAAATCCTACAAAACAGACACACACTTTCTCTAGTCTGAGCTCATTTAATAGTTATCTAAAAAGTGTGAGTTATCCTTGCTGTAAACAGAAACTAAACCAAGCTGTTGTCCCATCACGAAGAAGCACTAACCTTTCAATTCCCTTCATACTTCTCCACTTCAAACATCACAACCATCCACCCAAACACCACCTCAGAGGACATAAGTACTAGGAGAAGAAAAGTGCTAGAAAAAGAATGAGCATGATAACTAAATCCTTTCTTTGAGTTCAGAACTTTTTTTTTTTTCCCTGTATGCGCGCGCAAGAAAGACAAACAGATAGGAATGGAGAGAGATGAGAAGCATCAATCCTTTGTTGTGGAACCTTAGTCGTTCATTGATTGCTTTCTCATATGTGCCTTGACCGGGCGGTTACAGCAGACTGAGTGACCCTTTGCTCAAGCCAGTGATCTTGGCCTCAAGCCAGCAAACTTGGGCTTCAAGCCAGCGACCTTTGGGCTCAAGCCAGCAAACATGGGGTCATGTCTATGATCCCACACTCAAGCCAGTGATCCTCACTCAACCTGGGGAACCCATGCTCGAGCTGGAGACCTCCAGGTTTCAAATATGGGACCTCAGCATGCCAGGTTGATGCTCTATCCACTGTGCCACCACTGGTAAGGCAAGTTCAGAACATTTTTAAATTCCTGTCACTAACCATTAGCTAGACACAAGGATACAACACAATAAACTATGTTGGAGCTATAGAGTTAAATTTATTTTGTTTTTATTGACTTGAGACAGAGAGAGGAAGGGAAAGAGAAACAGTAATTTATTGTTCCACTTATCCATTTATTATTCATTCACTGGTTGATTCTTGTATGTGCTCTGACCAGAGATAGAACCCACAACCTTGGCATATCAGGATGATGCTCTAATCAACTGAGCTACCCAGCCAGGGCAGAGCTATAGAGTTAAAAGGCCAGAAATCAATGACTTGGGTTCAAACTCTGTTTCCTGGCTCTTTAATCTTTGATACTTCTACGCCTCTATTTGCCCATCTGTGAAACAAGGATGACAATACCTCTCCCTCTCTCATCTACTTCACAAGTTGGTTGAGATGATCATGTAAGTATAGGAATGTTTCAATGTGTGAATGTTTGACAGCTCCAAGTGTATTACAAATATAAAGTATTATTTATGCTATAAAATTATGGCTATATTCTAGTCTTTATTGAATTGGTTCTGAGATTTGGCAGAGCACTTAGTAACTTTCATGGGTAATGTTCCTGTGAAAATACTTAGGGGTCCTCACATGATACTTAACTTTGTAACCTCGCCTCAGTCCCCATCGTTTGATTACGCCATCAGCATGATTAAAGAGCATCCTTGCCATCTCCCCCTCCTCACCCCTAACCTCTCTTCCCAAATGACACAGATATTCTGTGGATGTGTAGTTTCTGCTATCTTCCCTGAAACTTCCCCAAACCAACCGTAGATAGTAATAGTAAGGGTTGCTACAGAAGCTCCCCATTATCATTCTGTGAGTCTCACCTGCCTTAATTCCTGGGGGTGGAAAGTAATGATGACCATTGTGTGCCCTTGGCTATTGGTGCGGACTGTGAGCTCACACAAGTGTCCACCTTCATGAAACAGAAGGCAGGGTTCTACTGAAGCCTGTCGAAGGAATACTTCATAGTACTAGGAAGAAAACAGTATTATTACACAGGTAAAACTAACAAGTTCTACAGCTGATTATTCATTCTGAGTGATTGTTATAGGGTGTATAGTATACCCCCCCAAAAAAAATTCATATATTGAAACCCTAACCCCCCGTACCTGTATGTATAGATAAGGTCTTTAAAGAGAGGATTAAGTTGAATGAGAACATTAGGATGGCCCTAATATAATCTGACTGATATCCTCATAAGAAAGAAATTTGGATACACAAAGATACAACAGGATACACACAGAAAAGGTCACGTGAAAACACAGTGAGAAGATGGTTATCTACAAGCCAAGGAGAGAGGCCTCAGAAAAAACCAGCTTGTCAACTTCTTGATCTTGGAAATTGCCTTTAGAACTGTGAGAAAATAAATTTCTGTTGTTTAAGCCACCTAGTCTGTGGTATTTTGTTATGGCAGCCCTAGCAAACTAACAGTGATGTAAGAAACATGATCCCTGCCCTTTGACCTCACAGAGGGACACAATCCATTACATTCCAAACAGCAAGCTGCATGAAGGCTTAGGGTTGTATCCCTAGTCTGGCATATAATAGTTGCTCAATAATAGCACTCAATAATTACTACTGAAAGAAAGCATGCAATACAATAATCTTCTATTATTGTGAATTTCTCCTGGTAACAATTCCTATACTCAACTGCTATGATTCTATTCCTACCTATAACTTCTTTATGTAAGCCCATCGTTTTTATATTTCTTCATATAACCGTGTGCCAATGGCAGCATAGTTTAATTAGCTCCATTTCATCCTGGTGAATATAAGTCAAATGCAATCCTGATTTAGTCAAACACAAGCCTGTTGCTACCACAACAGGACACACTGTCTGATTTACTAGGTCCTTTTGGTTTCAAAATACATTTATTCTACATCCACTGTATTTTCAAACAATCCAAAAGTTATGCATAGAAGGGGAAGTTATACCAAAAAAAACCCCACTGCTCTAGATGGTAAAATAAATTAAGGTTACACTTAATCACTTTTATTGTAATTTCACATAAATGCAACATAAGATATGCCTAACTATAGTGAACATATTTTTTCAAATTTTTAGATTGGTGGTTTAAAGAGAAACTGGTTCAATTGTTGTTTACTGGCTGGTTGGCAAAGAATGTTTTTTGGGAGCAATATTCAAATGTCAATGAGGTCCTGGAAGGATAGGAAATTAAGAGTCAGACCTAGAGTATAATGGGTACGTAAATACGAAATACAGCTTCTCCACAGTATGCGCTTAGGCCTTGGTTTCTTCATTTATAAAATGGAGACCAAGACGTCCCTCTTCTTAAATGGAAATGCCTAAGTATTAAGAATAAAGGGACCTGTAATCATATTGCAATATATAAGTGTATCAAATCAACACAGTGTATATCTGTGACTGTTAAAACCAGTAGGTGAAAAATCGATGGGGAAATTTTTAATGAGTAGATCAGACTGATGACATCTGAATACACTGTCCAGTTTCAACATCACCAAAGGAGAGTCAATCAGACATATATTCAGAGAAATATTCTTGCCAAAAATCAAGCCCAAATCTAATCAACACTCCAGATCTACCAGTTAATAGCACTGGTTTTTTCCA
Organism: Saccopteryx leptura; assembly: GCF_036850995.1. Lineage (NCBI taxonomy): Eukaryota > Metazoa > Chordata > Mammalia > Chiroptera > Emballonuridae > Saccopteryx > Saccopteryx leptura. The sequence goes on along the minus strand of NC_089516.1, from coordinate 82,356,591 downwards.
ACAAATATAGTGGGAAAATTTGGGGATATATGCAACAAATTGAAAAAAACTAATGGACAAACTTTATGATTTTATTTTAAATAACCTTCTTCTTTTCTCTAGCTTACTTTATTGTAAGATTACAGTATATAATACATACAATAGACAAAATGTGTTAATCAACTATTTATACTATTGGTAAAGCTTACAGGCAACAGTAGCTGATGAATAGTTAAGTTTAGAGGAGTCAAAAGTTATATGTAGATTTTCACTGTGTGTGGCCTCCGTGCCCGTAATCCCCACATTGTTCAAGGGTCAACTATGTATGTTTAAGAGTTTTCAATTTATTGCTGATCGTTCCAGTCATCAGCTACAGTTGGGTACTGTCACCCATGAGTATATTCCAAAAGAAGGCCAAGGGCAGAGCCCTGGGGGACACCAACACTTACAGTGGGAAAAGAGAGGAGGAAAAGATCCCATGAGACAAACTAAGAAGTAGCCAGCAAGGCAGCAGGAAAACATCAGAAAATGGAATCACAGAAACCAAACAAAGACAGTGTTTCAAGGAGGGAAATAAGAATAATAAGTGATGCCAACAGCAGAGAAAAGCTGAGCAAGTTAGGGGCAAAAAATTTTGACTAAATTTGGCAAAATGGAGATCACTAATGATATTGGCAAGATTAAGTTCCATGGAGTGTTGGGGACAGAAGCAAGAATTGCCAGATTAAAACAAAAAAAGATTGGAGATATTGAACATGTTTATGAACTAAAACAAAAGAGAGGATAGAGGTGGGGGGTGATAAAGAAACAGGAGGAAGCCTGACCAGCTGGTGGCACAGTGGATGGAGCGTCGGACTGGGATGCGGAGGACCCAGGTTCGAGACCCTGAGGTCACCAGCTTGAGCACGGGCTCATCTGGTTTGATCAAAGCTCGCCAGCTTGGACCCAAGGTCGCTGGCTTAAGCAAGGGGTTACTCAGTCTGCTGTAGCCCCACAGTCAAAGCACATATGAGAAAGCAATCAGTGAACAACTAAAGTGCCACAACGAAAAACTGATGATTGATGCTTCTCATCTCTCTCCGTTCCTGTCTGTCTGTCCCTATCTATCCCTCTCTCTGACTCTGTCTAAATTTTTTAAAAAAGAAAGAAACAGGAGGAAGATGGTATGTAATGAAGGAGTAAGATCCTGGGAAGGGAGGGGATGAGTCCAAGATGGTGTTTCAAGGACGGAGAGCATTGAATCGGGGGGGGGGGGGGACCAACGGCCTTTCACTGAGACAGGAGGGGTAAGATTTCAGCAGAAATGCTGGATGGTAGAAGCAGGTAACAAAGTTCTCATCTGATTGTCTTTTCCAGTGAAGAAGCAGGAATGTACGTCTGCTGAGAGCAAGGGTAACAGTGGTGGGGTAGGAAATTTGAGGACAAGGAGGAGTTTAGGAGAGTCACTGAAGAGAATGGGAGAACTGACAAGGGCCATGTAGGAAGATTTCTAAAAAATGATCTTACAAAGGGAACTGTGTCCTAGCAGGGAAATCTTGGAGGTCACAAGGTATCCTATCAGAAGGCACCACCCAAGTGTCAGAAACCTGAATCATTAGGAGGGCGGATGCTAGTAAGAATGAACAAGTAATAAGAATGCTAGCTGGAATTTCTGTTCAGTCCTCAAAGGTAAGGCTCCTGCCTTTTTTAATTTCATGAAGACAGGCACCATGTCTATTTGAGTCACTATTGGATCCCCAGCACCAAGCACAGTGCCTGACACATAGTAGGTACTCAATAAACAGTGGGTGCTTGAAACAGAAAGATAAAAATGTCTGCAAGTCCAGCCTCATGATGTAGATGCCCAACCACCACTCCTACATCTCTCAGGATATCTCTCCATTCTGTTCAGCTAAACACAGTAGCCTTCCCAATATTTCAGACACCTGCCACTTACTGTGCTGCCCAGAGCAGTACCTCTCTTTCCTAATATTTCCCCTTATTAAAATTCCTTGGATGTCTGACATTTGCGGTAATGGATGCAGTTCTCTTGTCTCCTCTCCATCTTCCCTGAAAATGAAACACTAGCAATGTTCTCTCCACGTTAAGAGGTATGCTTTCAGAACAGAGCCCCCCTTCCACTCGCCCTGATGCAGCTCTGTTATTAAAACATCAGGGATGCTGCCGTTCCAGCCTGCGATGTCCCGGTTGTCCTCAACAAGCACTTGTTCTTTTTACCTGTGCCACTTGGCTGTGTTTGTCAGGGATGTTTTTCAGATGGGTAGACTGTACACAGACAATGGTTCTGTCTATGGAAGGAAAAATATTTTGATTTATACACTTGTTTCCTAAAACATTATTTAGAAGAAAATGTGTGGCAGTTCATATTTTTCTCCTTCTAAGAGGCATAAGCACGTATGAAGAAGCAAAGTACCTACTTCAAGCTCAAAGCCATTTTTCAGAGAAAACTTGTGTGCTCATCTAGCCACTAAAAAAGCTTATTTTTAATGGAGTCAGTATGCAATATTTTATCTCATACCAGGGATAAGCAATATGACATCTACTTTCTATTTAGACTTTAAAAGGGAAATAAATAGTAATGGGATTTGTTTCTCATTACTGAATAGAATGGTAACGTCATATACTCATTTAATTCTGCACACAGGGGAAAAAAGCCAAGTGCCTGCCCTAATGAACTGTGGTTTAAGGCATGTGGATACTAAACAGTGTGACTAATATAAAATGATGGTGTTTCAAATGGATTTATTGAAAATGGGCAAATGAAAAGTTCAGAAATGGAATCTGGGAATGGATACTGAAATTAAGTCTTAGAAATATGCTGTAATGATTTCCCTCACCAGCACTGACCTTCCCAATAGATTCTTTTTTTGTGTGTGAGAGAGACAGAGACAGAGAGAGGGACAGATAGACAGGAAGGGAGAGATACAAGAAGCATCAGTTATTTGTTGTGGCACCTTAGTTGTTCATTGATTGCTTTTTCATATGTGCCTTGACCAGGGGGGTATAGCAGAGTGAGTGACCCCTTGCTCAAGCCAGCGACCTTGGGCTTAAACCCAGTGACCTTTAGGCTCAAGCCAGTGACCATGGGGTCACGGCTATGATCACACACTCAAGCCCGTGACCCTTCACTCAGGCTGGTGAGCCTCCATTCAAGCCGGATGAGCCCGCGCTCAAGCCCATGACCTTGGGGTTTCGAACCTGGGTCCTCTACGTCCCAGGCCAACACTCTATCCACTGCGCCACTGCCTGATCAGGCCTCTATAGATTCTCTTGAGGCAAACGTATCATAGAAAACTCTAGTTTTCAAAGATATGGGGATGTGACATATAAAAGGCAACTCTAATAAAGGGGAGACTATACTCAGTATAGAAAGTAGCACAAAATGATGACAACGACTACGATGATGATGACGGGAGAGCAGCAGCAATATTAACACTTACTAGGCACTTTCTAGGTTTCAGGCATATGGCTTTTAAAGGGAGAAGGGGTGAGGGTTGTGATTCTTATGGCTGTGTTATGATTACCCACCAAAAAGTATACACAATTAACCTTGTGATCAAGTTCGGCATCCCAATTCAGCCTAGTGCTTTAAGGCCACCACTGTTCCCTACTCTTCTCCAGTCCTCCTGACACTGTTCTCTGCACCATCTCCTTTCTTCTCCGTCCTTGGTTTGTAATTTCTACTAGGCATGGCCATTGACTGACCTCTCCAAGTTCCCAGGTAGTACCCCATGGTCTTCGGACTGCCATCTGGACCTCGGTTCACAGAGAAGGTGGATTTATTTCAGTAGCCATTAATGACAGTCTGGAGGAGGCAGGAAAGGGAAAACAGGTCAAATGGAACCAAGGAGGACAACAATACAGGGAATGAAAGAATGTTCTCTGGACAAGGACAAATAAGTGGCTTGCTTGCAAAGTATGGCACCACTGAAAGTCCATGGCTGAGAGGATTAAGGCACACCACAGACACTTCATAGTAGATAGGAGTTCCAATCTGGCCATAAAGCAGGATTCGGCAAACTTTTTCAGTAAAGAGCCAGACAGGGCCCTGGCTGGTTAGCTCAGTGGTACAGCGTCAGCCTGGCGTGCAGAAGTCCCGGGTTTGATTCCCAGCCAGGGCACACAGGAGAAGCGCCCATCTGCTTCTCCACCCCTCCCCCTCTCCTTCCTCTCTGTCTCTCTCTTCCCCTCCCGCAGCCGAGGCTCCATTGGAGAAAAGATGTCCCGGGCGCTGAGGATGGCTCTGTGGCCTCTGCCTCAGGTGCTAGAATGGCTCTGGATGCAACAGAGCGACGCCCCGGATGGGCAGAGCATCGCCCCCCTTTGGGCATGCCAGGTGGATCCCGGTTGGGCGCATGTGGGAGTCTGTATGACTGCCTCTCCGTTTCCAGCTTCGGAAAAATGCAAAAAAAAAAAAGAGCCAGACAGTAAATAATTTTAGGTTTCATAGGACTATGGTTCCTGTCACAATATTCAACTTTGCCATTGTCATGTGAAAGCAACCATAGATGATCCATAAACAAGGGAGAGCGGCTATTCCAATAAAACTTTATTAGAAAATCAAGCAGCAAGACAGATATAACCTACGGGCCATAGTTTGTCAACCTCTGCCATAAAGTAAATTTTACCTCCCTGAGGCATCTTTAGGTTTCTTTTGTGTGTGTGACAGAGACAGAGAGAGGGGAAGATAGGGACAGACAGACAGGAAGGAGAGAGATGAGAAGCATCAATTCCTTGTTGTGACATCTTAGTTGTTCATTGATTGCTTTCTCATATGTGCCTTGACTGGGAGCACAGCAGACCGAGTGACCCCTTGTTCAAGCCAGTGACCTTCGGCTCAAGCTGGTGAGCCTTGCTCAAACTAGATGAGCCAACGAACCTCGGGGTTTTGAACCTAGGGCCACCACATCCCAGTTCAATGCTCTATCTACTGCGCCACCACCTGGTCAGGCATCTTTAGGTTTCTAAAGTCATATTTTTTTCCAAGGAGGTAGTAGTGTAGTGGTTGAGAAAGTGGATTTTGCATCTGATAGGCCTGAGTATGAACCTCAGCTCTGCTACGTTCTAGATGTGTGTCCTTGGAAGCATTACTTAATCTCTCTAAGCCTCAATGTCTTCATCTGTCAAATGATAGTGCCTCCCCCCCCCAGAGTGATTGTAAACAGTAAACAAAACAATAATGCATACTAATCACTTAACAGAAGATCTGATCCCCAGCAACTGAGCAGGACATGAGGGCTTACTGAGGGTATAATAGGATGGAGAAGACAATAGAACCCCTCTGATTGGGGTGCAGCTGTTGTCACTTTGAATCCATTGAGCATGTGGGGGTAAGACTCGAGTGTTTGTAGAATTTTCTTCTGAGCTTCAAATTTCACCTGCAAAAGAATATAAACAATAAAATAAAAGACTTTTGCAATATCACCTCAAGGAATGAAAACAAATAGGGTAAGAGAAGACTGTTGCACAGACACTTGCGACATGGTTTTGGCAGAAAAGGAATCCGGAATGATAGACAAGCAACAGTCCTAAGAAGGTACTGGGATAAGGTCAAGAGTGAGCTCTTATGTAAGCTCATTGTTTCATCTGATCTTTCAGACTGAACACCCAAGCTATATGTCAGTGCTGCCCAGTAGAACTTGCTGTAGTAAAGGAAATCTTCTATTTTGGTGTTATATTCTATGTAATACAGCAGCCACTAGCCACAAGTGGCTACTGAGCACTTGAAATGTGGCTCATGTGACTGAGGAACTAAATTTTAAATTTTTTTTAGATTTATTCATTTTTAGAGAGAGAGAAGAGAGAGAAAGAGAGCGAGAGAGAGAAGGGGGGAGGAGTAGGAAGCATCAACTCCCATATGTGCCTTGACCGGTCAAGCTCAGGGCTTCGAACCAGCGATCTCAGCATTCCAGATCGACACTTTACCATTGTGCCACTACAGGTCAGGCTAAATTTTTAATCTTAATTTTAATTGTACAGTCAACTCTGCTATAACATAACATAAGCCTTCCTACACCATACTATACAAAATCATGCAAAAGAAATCACCGGGATTGTGAGAAAAATAGGGTTGGGTACACACATTCCAAAACTTTATCAGTAATACACACAGAAAAGACAGGAAGCTAACAAAGAGAGTAGTATAGTTTCACATGTTAAGTGGTTCAAACTGGATAAATACCACAATAAGGGTGGCACTTTGCCCTGACCACGACCTGAAGTTTGCTTGTGGAAGGTGGCTATCCACTCGTGAGTTATCATGAGGGTCATGTGAATGGGACAGAGATTTCTAACAGCAGCCATGAATGGGTGTGGCTCGTAACACACTCGGCGAATTGAGGGCAGCAGATGTCTGAGGTGTGTGTGTGTTCGTGCATGTTCATTTTATGGATTCTCATGCAACTCAATTCAGAGGGGTTGTTTCCTTCTTTCAGCTGATATTTCCTACAGCTGAAATCATTCCTAAGCAAATACGACATATTATGTTCAAATTATTTCCTAATATATCAATCCATTGGAACAAATTTCTATTTTCAAAACAAGCATTATAGTATAATTGACTATATTTAAATTTAAATCACCACAGGTAGCTAAACTGTAAGAATAACAAAAAAAAAAAAGCAAGGAAGAAAGGAAACAGCCATTTATATATGGCTCTAGTTTGGAAGACATAACTGGGCTAAAGTCAAAATTTCAGAGTTCTTGGTATATTGAGTTTAAGGACTCCTTGGGGTGTCTGGGCAGAGCTGTCCAGTCAAGATTCTTACAAATCTAACACCATTGATGTGGTGGGACAGAGGAGTGAAGACTTAAGCTGGGTACCAACCTTAAGCTGTTCTTCATAGCTCAGCCTCCAAAGTGGCGACACAACATTGGCCAGCCTTGGATAAAATAATTCAAAGACTTAGTTCATTATATAAATATGAACTAGGTACAGTAAGTCCCTAAGTCACAAATATCCAACTTACATACAACTCGTACTTATGAACAGAGCACCATAAGGGCTATGGGTAATCACCTGCAGTTGGACATCAGTGAAAATGATATCATAGTGACTCGACTCCCACAGCAAAGAACTAAGCAATGAAGACCTTACGGAACTAGAGCAGCAGGTGACAGCATTTAGGAAAGAAAACAGGGATCTAGAAACTCTGAACCAAAGAAGTTTTCTACAAAAGAGTTAGCTGATGCTTTTTATCTCATTGAAGCAGGAATGGCAAAGTGAGAGGAGCAAGATCCTGACACAGAGAGGCTCACCGAAGTTTCCCGTACAATTACCAAAGGCCTGAGATGCTACAGGGCCATGTATGATGAGAAAAAGAAAAGCTCTGTCCAAACCTCCCTTGATGCCTACACTTCAGGAAACTGACTCCGGCAGCAGAATCGAACCCAGACTCTCTAACACAGTACTGTCCCCTCCAACAAGTCCATCATCTTCTGCGCCACACAAGATTGTTTAAGGTTGTATATGAAAATGTTTAGGTATCTATATCCACAGAAAGGTAAAAAAATATGCTTAGGTATTTATATCCACATAAAGGTAAAAAAACTATGTTAAGACAAATATCTGTCTAAATTGCATTTAATAAGTAAATGTACCTGTTCTGATTTACATAAAAATTCAACTAAAGAACAAATCTATAGAACCTAACCCTTTCGTAACCCGGGGACTGCCTGTACCTACACTATGCATTAGTACTTCCCGCCACCATTTTCTCTGGCATTTTTCTTATTATTCAGAGGACCTAATTCTCATAGCCCCGGGAAGATAAAGTCTGGGATAAGAGCCCATTTTGGTGCTGTCTACTTAATAAAGCCGAACAGATGGACAACCCTAATACAAGAAAAATCCAGGTTTATAAGGAAGTAATTAGTCATATCACAAAAGGCTTAACTATTGGGTTCCTTTAAATAGCCCACCTCTCTAATGTTTTTAAGATATAATTTGATTTAGAAAGTACATTTGTTGCATGAAATAAGGTATGTGTGTTTGATGGCTGCAATGGGCTATTCCTTTCTAGTCCATCCAGTCTCTCTCTGGGTATCTGGTTGTCTTGTCAGTCCACCTTCCTTGGACCATTTTAGTAAGGTCCCAATTTAAATATTTTATTTATGATTTTTAGAGAGAGAGGAGAGAGGAGAGAGAGAGAGAAAGAAGGGGGAGGAGCAGGAAGCATCAACTCCCATATGTGCCTTGACCAGGCAAGCCCAAGGTTTCGAACTGGCAACCTCAGTGTTCCAGGTCGACGCTTTATTGCACTGCGCCACCACAGGTCAGGCCAAGGTCTCAGTTTAATATCTTAAAGGCAAGTAGAATATTTCCTGCAATTCCAAAGCATTTCCTACAATATTCCTCAGATTTCTTCAGGTTTGCCCTGGGTGTCCTAGCAAAGGTTCCCCTTCGAATCCCTGCCATCCCTATTAGTTACATCAGGAATGCAGACTTCCAGAACGCCCAGAGATTCGGACTTGCTAAGGGGAAAGAACATCAACCTGGCTCTTACCTTTCCTGCCAGGAGCAATCTAGTGGCCCAAGATGGCTTGGTTTCTTCTGACTTTTCTGTCTGCTTTGCCACTTCCTTGTGATCACACGAGTGAAGTTTCCCTTACATACTGAGCCCAGGAAGAGTTGTGACCAACCTGGAGGCTTTTTGGAACACCAGGGGAGCAGTCCAGGTTTGGGGAAGAGACCCACTCTGGAGAGAACGCATCTCGGGTTGTGCATTGGGATACCTGCCAACCACAGAAACACTGAGATTCACTTGCATGAAAGGTGGACAGACAGAAGCTTGGAAGCAAAGGCACAACTCCCAGATCCTTTCATTCATTTATAAACCTTTCTAGAAGATCAGCACTTAGCACAGTGCCCGGCACAGTCAACACTCAGTAAAACAGGCCTGCTGAGAAGAACTGAACTAGTGAAGGCTAGGTACTGACTTAATCCCCCCCCCCAAATAGGATAAGAAAAATATAGTCTTTGTCCTCCAGGAAGAAGTTAAACTCTCTGGATACACTTCTATGGCCAGTCAGTCCTTCTCCATATTCTACCCTCCCACCCAACAACCAACCAATCAACTAATATTTATAAAGTACTTACACTATGTAAGGCGCTGTGCAACACGAGGTTCTAAAGGGGTTACAAAGTTGACAATCTAATTGAGAAAAACAAATGTAGAACCAGGAAACAATGATAACAATTAACACCACAAGCTGATCAGTCTGTGGCACAACGGATAGAGCATCGACCTGGGATGCTGAGGACCCAGGATTGAAACCCTAAGGTCTTGGCTTGAGAGCAGGTTCATGAGTTTGAGTGCAAAGTCACCAGCTTGAGCGTAGGATCATAGACATGACCCCAAGGTCACTGGCTTGAGCAAGGGGTTGCTGGCTCAGCTGGAGCTCCCTGGTCAAGGCACATATGAGGAAGCAAATGAACAACTAAGGTGCCACAACTATGAGTTGATGCTTTTCATCTCTCTCTCTTCTGTCTGTCTGTCCCTGTCTGTCTCTCTCTCTCACTAATAAACAAACAAACATCACATTCTTGGTTCCTGGTAAGTACTCAGAACAGGCTTCCCAGAGCAGGTAGGCCTTGCACCAGGTCTTAAGGGACAGAAGAAAGGTGAATCAGATATTTAGAGGACTAGTGGCTAAGACTGATCTGGCTAAAATAGTAGTTCCTTTTAGTGAATAGAGGAAATAGACTGAAAAGCTATAACAAAGTAAGATCTGAAAAAAATTTAATGCCTGAATAAAATATAGACTTTATCATGAAGGCAGTAATGAGTTGATGGAGGTTTTCTGTAGAGAAATAAAGATAAAACAGGGAGGTTATTAAAAAGCAAATTCATGTTTGAGGCATGGGTTTGAAATGGCAGTGAAACAACCAAATGGAAATGTCTAACAAGTAGAGAAACAGTACTACATGGCAGGAAAGAAATCAGGGCTAGAGATTTGATGAATTGCCAATAAGAAGTACAAGCTGTAATAATTGTTTTAAACAAACAGAGCTTTCAAGAGAATAGCAAAAGAGCAGTAACTAAACCTGGGAGAAAGGCAATAGTTGAAGAACAAGAAGGGATGCTGGTAACTCAGAACCGGGAGTGTATGAAGTTTGGAGGGCAAGGGAGATACCTTTCCGGGAGGCACTGACACATCCAGCGAGTCTGAGGTGAAAGAAAGAAGGGAAATAGGACAATGGGAAGTGGCAGGACAAATGAGGTTTGAGATCTCAGGTGTGCAGACCCTAAAGCAGGGGTCGGGAGCCTATGGCTAGCGAGCCAGATGTAGCTCTTTTGGTGGCTGCATCTGGCTCACAGACAAATCTTTTTTTTTTTTTCTGAAGCTGGAAACGGGCGAGACAGTCAGACAGACTCCCGCATGCGCCTGACCAGGATCCACCTGGCACGCCCACCAGGGGGGACACTCTGCCCACCAGGGGGCGATGCGCTGCCCCTCCAGGGCGTCGCTCTGCCGCGACCAGAGCCACTCTAGCGCCTGGGGCAGAGGCCAAGGAGCCATCCCCAGCGCCCGGGCCATCTTTGCTCCAATGGAGGCTTGGCTGCGGGAGGGGAAGAGAGAGACAGAGAGGAAGGAGGGGAGGGGTGGGGAAGCAAATGGGCGCTTCTCCTATGTGCCCTGGCCGGGAATCGAACCCGGGTCCCCCGCACGTCAGGCCGATGCTCTACCGCTGAGCCAACCGGCCAGGGCCACAAATCTTTAATAAAAAAAATAATAACGTTAAAAATATAAAATATTCTCATGTACTACAATCCATTCATTTCCTACCGCTCATGTTCATGGTTGTGGGTGGCTGGAGCCAATCACAGCTGTCCTCCGGAACAACATCAAATTTTTATTGGATAATGCATAACATACACTGGTCATTGTATGGCTCTCATGGAATTACATTTTAAAATATGTGGCGTTCATGGCTCTCTCAGCCAAAAAGTTTCCCGACTCCTGCCCTAAAGTCAGAGGCTTGAGCAATCTCCTGGTTCCTCTACTTACTAGCTAGGTGGCCTTTGACAGGTTAACATTCCCTCTGATCTTCCTCTTTTCATCTGTAAAATGGAGATAACAGTAACTATCTCATTTAGTGGTTGTAAGAGTTAACTAAGGGATCATTAATTAAAAAAAAGTACTTAGAAGATTAAATAAAAAATTTTTAAACTTCTGAGCAGTGTCCAGTACTAAAACTCAGTACGTGTTCATTATAATCGTCATGATGTTCAAAGACAACATGGGACTGAGTGGCAGTGGCAATACTGAAGGAGGTCAGCAGGGGGAAGGAACAGTGGGAGGAACTGAAGAAAAAGCTGGAAGGGTTAGAACAGGAGGAGGAGACTTGGAAAGAGGAAAGAATCCCTCTTCCTCCAGCAGAACTCTGTGTTGTTGCCTATTTACCTTACGTTGCCTGATCATTCGTTGCTGTGGAACTCTTCTGAGTACCCAGAACAGGAGAAGAGAAGGGACCTGACCAGACACCTTGCTGATCTTCTGTGAAACTGCCTTTTTGCCCTTGCCTTCTACCTTGGACTTCATCCCAATGTAAGTCAGACCTTAATTCAGAATGATATCTATGTAAGATTCTTCCACACCTCCCTCTCTTACTAGTAAATCAGCATGTCATGGTCACCAGGTAACTTACGCTGACACAGGTGCTGTAATATTTAGCCCATGTACCATTTGTATGTTTACAAAGTACTAAAAAAAAAGTAATTGTTATAATATGAAAGCATTTGTGGGAGGATTTCAAATTTCTATCAGAATAAATTTAAACTGGCCCAGAGTTCAGGTGTCATTGATAGTGCCCTCCAGCCAACTCCTAGGAAGAAATACGTCGTTAAGAACATGGACTTTGCCTGACCAGGCAGTGGCGCAGTGGATAGAGCGTCGGACTGGGATATGGAGAACCCAGGTTCGAGACCCCGAGGTCGCCAGCTTGAGCGTGGGCTCATCTGATTTGAGCAAAGCTCACCAGCTTAGACCCAAGGTTGCTGGCTTCAGCAAGGGGTTACTCGGTCTGCTGAAGGCCCGCGGTCAAGGCACATATGAGAAAGCAATCAATGAACAACTAAGGTGTTGCAATGAAAAACTGATGATTGATTCTTCTCATCTCTCTCCGTCCCTGTCTATTGCTCTCTCTGACTCTCTGTCTCTGTAAAAAAATAATAATAAAATAAAATAAAAAATAAAAATAAATACATAAATAAAAAAAGAACATGGACTTTGGCTCTAGCCAGCTGGCTCAGTGGTAGAGCATCAGCCCGGCAAATGGAAGTCCTGGGATCAATTCCCAGCCAGGGCACACAAGAGAAGTGCCCATCTGCTTTTCCCCCTTCACCCTCTTCTTTCTCTCTGTCTCTCTTTTCCCCTCCCACAGCCAGGACTCCATGGGAGCAAAGTTGGCCCTGGAGCTGAGGATGGCTCCATGGCCTCTGCCTCAGGTGCTAGAATGGCTCCAGCCACAACAGAGCAACATCCCAGATGGGCACAGCATAGCCCCCTGGTGGGCATGCTGGGTGAATCCCAGTATGGCGCATGCAGGTGTTTGTCTCTCTGCTTCCCCCCACTTCTCGCTTCAGAAAAATACAAAAAAAAAAAAAAAAAAAAAAAAAAAGGAACATGGACTTGACTTTGAAGCCGTGTTTGAAGCCCAGGTCGGCTTTTCACTAGCTCTACAACTTGATGCAAGTTACTTAAGCACTTTGAATCTCAGTGTCATCATTTATAAAAATAGGATGGATAATACCTACCTCTCAGCATTGTGGTGTGAATGAAATATATAAAATGCTTAGGACTGTGCTTAACACGGAAACTGTTCAACACGTGTTGCTGCCCTTCCTCACACTCCGATGTGAAGTACGTCACTTGACTTCTTCGTGCCTCCCCACATCTAACATGCAGAACTGGAGAGATGAAATCACGTATGTGAGTGGTGTGAGGGAAAGTACAATGATGTGGGAAACTGAAAAAACGACACACACAAGAACCCTGTCCTCCCCTTCTGCATCGGTGCCTGCTGCAGCATGGTGAGCTTACGGCCTGACCTGGACCACCTGTTAATACTAGCAAACGGGTGTGACCTGTGAAGGAAATTTTCCCAGGGTGAGGCAAATGTACGTGTATAATATTTTTTTAAAAAAAGAAAAAAACACTTAAGGAAATGAGTGCAAAGGCAGGAGACAAAGAATAAAGAATGTTTTTTACTCCTCTCCGCACCAGAAGGCCCAGACTATGGGGGAGGAAGCGGTGCCGGTACAGGAAGGGCCCATCCTGCCAGCTGGCATGGAGACGTGAGTGAAGCCCCTGGCCCGTTTGGGGGTTGGCAAAGGAGGGACAGGAGAGCTGAGCAATTTGGAGACAGCTATATTTAGACTTCTAGACTTTTTTGTGAGTGTGTGTGTCCTCTCACTGGTGACTGCCACCATGAGATAGTGCTCTAATTGCCCTGTGCCCCAGCAGAAAGCCCCTTGTTGATCTAGGCTTCTTCCTCAGAATAATCAGATATTATATAAAATAGGATCCTACTATTTTAGGGTGCCAACCAGCCATCTCTCCCACTAAAGAACCTTTCATCATATTTAGCAAATTCCACACTGAACTATATTTTTCACAGAAAATACTATTTTTATATTTTTCCTGTTTTACATAAATACTTTGATTTTTTGTGTGTGTGTGACAGAGACAGTAAGAGAGACAGAGACAGGGACAGATAGGGACAGACAGGAAGGGTGAGAGATGAGAAGAATCAATCCTTCGTTGCAGCTCCCTAGTTGTTTGTTGATTGCTTTATCACATGTGCCTTGATGGGGGGGGGGGCTACAGCAGAGCGAGTGACCCCTTGCTCAAGCCAGCAACCTTGCACTCAAGCCAGCGACCTTGGCCTTTAAGCCACTGGCCTTTGGGCTCAAGCTAGCAACCATGGGATCATGTTTATGATCCCATGCCCAAGCCAGGAACCCCACGCTCAAGCTGGTGAGCCTGTACTCAAGTTATATGAGCCCACGCTCAAGCCAGAGACCTCGTGGTTTTGAACCTAGGTCCTCCGCATCCCAGTTCCACACTCTATCCAGTGTGCCACCGCCGAGTCAGGCTGGATTTTTTTTTTAAATGTGTGACAACTGCTCTATTTCTGCCTCAGGAATTGATCTGAAAGGGACCCAGGGTCCAGAGATGCTGTATAGGAAGGTAGTGCTCTAGGTAGAGGCAGATTTAATGGCGGGTGCATTGGGCGTGGGCTCTGGACCCTGACTTCTGAAGGTCCCTCCGCAAAACCCCAACTTTACACTTGTTGGGCAGATAAAATGTATTATGCTCACTTTGTTAAAGATGGCGCTGCTCACGTGGGAGCTGTTGCCCAGGTGATATTAATGTGTGTCTCTGTGGGCTGTGGGCAGGCAGAATCCTTGTAGCCTGGGGCTTGGTTTTAGGATTAAGCCTTTCCCACCCTTTTTGATGTGGGGTGGTACAATCCCATCATGCCCCAGATAAGTGACTTTGTATTAGAGCAGGGGTCCCCAAACTACGGCCCGCGGGCCACATGCGGCCCCCTGAGGCCATTTATCCGGCCCCCGCCGCATTCCAGAAGGGGCACCTCTTTCATTGGTGGTCAGTGAGACCACCGCAAAGCGCGGCGTCGCTCACGTACAGTACTACTTCTGGTGACGCGGGACGCACGCCTCATGGCTCTGGAAGCACGTCATATCACTTGTTACGGCTAGCAGTGACAAATACGGAACCGGACATTGAACAGCTCATTAGCCAAAAGCAGGCCCATAGTTCCCATTGAAATACTGGCCAGGGCCCTGGCCAGTTGGCTCAGCGGTAGAGCGTCAGCCTAGCGTGCGGGGGACCCGGGTTCGATTCCTGGCCAGGGCACATAAAAGAGGCGCCCATTTGCTTCTCCACCCCCCCTCCTTCCTCTCTGTCTCTCTCTTCCCCTCCCGCAGCCAAGGCTCCATTGGAGCAAAGATGGCCCGGGTGCTGGGGATGGCTCCTTGGCCTCTGCCGCAGGCGCTAGAGTGGCTCTGGTCTCGGCAGAGCGACGCCTTGGAGGGGCAGAGCATCGCCCCCTGGTGGGCAGAGCCTCGCCCCTGGTGGGCGTGCCAGGTGGATCCTGGGCACATGCGGGAGTCTGTCTGACTGTCTCTCCCCGTTTCCAGCTTCAGAAAAATACAAAAAAAGAAAAAAAAATACTGGCCAGTTTGTTAATTTAAATTTACTTGTTCTTTATTTTAAATATTGCATTTGTTCCCTTTTTTTTTTTACTTTAAAATAAGATATGTGCAGTGTGCAAAGGGATTTGTTCATAGTTTTTTTTTTATAGTCTGGCCCTCCAACAGTCTGAGGGATAGTGATCTGGCCCCCTGTGTAAAAAGTTTGGAGACCCTTGTATTAGAGACTTCCCTATTTTGTATATTGGATTAAAGGTTTGGATTTCTACACTATAAAATGGGGGCAGAACGGGAGCTTGCGCTCTTGGTTCCTGAGATTAGCATTAGAGAGCAGAGAGCAGAGAAAGGCCATGTGGAAGAGGCCAGGAGAAGCAGCCAAGATGGCGGAGTGTTGAGTGAGAAGCCAGTTTGTGCAGAGTTTGTGCAGAGAGAAGGAAGGAGATGGGGAACAGAGGTGAATAAGTCTGGTGAGCTAGAAACCTTTGATTCTAGGAAACTCGGATAAGTCAATAGCTTTGTGAGCACTGAATGTGAGTGGGTTTTGGAGCCCAGTGTGTGTTTTTACTTGCCCGCCGGGTGCAAGCTAGGATTAAAAATGATGGCCCATCAGTTTTTGGCTCCGTTGTTTCTTTACCGACTGTCCGAATCCAATGCGAACCTGCATGGGCCAGGCAGCTGTGATAGTGGCAGTGAATACTGGCTTTACAACACTCTTTTCTAATAACACCAAGTTTTGTTTCATATGTGCAATTTTAACATGACTAGTACATAATGTTTTTACTTATTTAAAAATATGGTTAAGACTGTATCACATCCGTTTGTGTTCTCCACCCCACAAGGAAGAGTAGGACCTCCATGTCGACTTAAACAGAAACAGATACCGATTGGGGGGAAGATGATGTGGCAAGACAGGGAGAACGCCATGTGAAGAGGCAGGTGATGCTTCTATCAGCCAAGGAGCCCAAAGATGCCAGCAAACCACCAGCAGCCATGTGGGAGCTTGAGAGCGGATTCTCCCTCACGGTCTCAGAAGGAGCCAACCCTACCTACACCTTGATCTGGGGCTTCCAGCATCCAGAGCTGGTAGAGCATAAGTTTCTGTTTTGTGAGCCACCTCCCCCAGCCTGCGGCCGTTTGTCATGGCAGCCCAAGTGGTCCAGTGCGCTACCTGAACAAAATCAGTGTTTGAAGGCCAGAAGGAAGAAGAGAATGGAGTGGCGGGAATGACTATGGGAGAACCTCAGATGTCTTCAGGGCCCCCAGGGTGGTTGTAGAGACTAGAGATTGTGTTTGTGTGTAGATGCTCATTGTCAAAGCTCATACAAGTTAACGTAAAGCCTAGAAGGCTGTGGTCCCCAGAGCTCAGCCCTGAGTAGCACTGCAAAGACAGTCCAAAGACCCTGGGCTCTGAGGACTGCTCTATGGACTCCGCCTTAGGCGCTAAGAAGGGCTCAGTTGCTGAGCAGTAGAGCAACACCCCAGATGGGCATAGCATCGACCCCTGGTGGGCTTTCTGGGTGGATCCCAGTCAGGGTACATGTAGGAGTCTGTCTCTCTGCCTCCCCTCCTCTCATTGAATTAAAAAAAAAGTCCAAAGAGAGGCCCATCTTCTCCTGCTGCTTCTCACTTATTGAAGGAGCATCACCGAAACCCTCCCCTCTATCTCCAGCAAGCCAAACTCCTGGGATCTGCTCACTCCCCTCCTTCCCTGGAAGATCTTTCACTCCCTTGCTTAGCAAACTGTCCCAGCTGTGTTCCTGCGATGGCTAGTGCCCCCAGGGCCACTCCCCTCTAGCACCTGCTTGCCCACATCCTCTGACCTTCTGTCCATGCCCCTGGGTGCAGCTGGTCTCCATTCTCCTGCTGTTCTCCTGTTGGAGCACCGGCGGGCGGGCACACAAAGCAGGCAGTGCCTTCAGGAAGGAAGAGAAAAGGGCCTTGGAATGAGACAGAATTTTTCAAAAAGAATTCAGGCAATCAGTTCGATAGGGGCTTACTTTACATGGAAGAGTCTGAAATTTCAAGTTCTGAATAAACATTTTCACTGACAGTTTAAAAAAAAATATGGTCGCCTGACCAGGCGGTGGCACACTGGATAGAGCATCGGACTGGGATGTGGAGGACCCAGGTTCGAGACCCTGAGGTCGCCAGCTTGAGCACGGGCTCATCTGGCTTGAGCAGAAAGCTCACCAGGTTGGACCCAAGGTTGTTGGCTCAATAGAGCATCGGACTGGGATGTGGAGGACCCAGGTTCAAGACCCTGAGGTCGCCAGCTTGAGCGCAGGCTCATCTGGCTTGAGCAGAAAGCTCACCAGGTTGGACTCAAGGTTGCTGGCTCAAGCAAGGGGTTACTCGGTCTGCTGAAGGCCTGTGGTCAAGGCACATATGAGAAAGCAATCAATGAACAACTAAGGTCTCTCAATGAAAAACTGATGATTGATGCTTCTCATCTCTCTTCATTCCTGTCTGTCCCTGTCTATCCCTCTCTCTGACTCTCTCTCTGTCCCTGTAATATATATAACATGTATTTTTATTTTCCCTGTCTTTTTTTAAAGATATTTTCTCTTCACCCTGGGCCTCAACCGATCTTAAACTGCCTCTGGCTCTAGGGCTGGAATGGCTAACCTGCCTGAAATCCTCAAACTAGTTCAAATCAGAGACTATGTGGTAGGTAGATGTGAACAGGGTCAAGAATCTTCTTGAAGCAAAACTTTCGTCCACAGGCAAAGTCCTGCTTACACTCTCTGATCACCCTTCCTTCAGTTGGCCTAGCCCCAGACATGGTTTCTGGCTAAATCAGACAGACAGCATTACGGCTTCGTCTTGATTGCAGCCCACGTGCAGTCAGGTCCTTCCTTTCCCTACCAGACCCTTTCACCCGCCCCTCCATCCCCCTCGCCTCTGGGCAAGTTCTGTCCACCGCGCGCCCGTTGGAAGGGCTCAGTAGTAAAGGCTGCCACTGAACTTGGGCGGGCTGCGGGGCTGCGGGGCTGCGGGGCGGGGGGGAGTCTGGAAGAACGAGGAGGGAGGGACTGTGGAGGACGTCTGAGCACAGGGGGACTTAAGGCTAGACACGACCCAGTGCAGCCAGCGCTGAATCGGGTGGCGTCCCCGTCCCTACCCTGTCTTCTCAATTCCCCGCCAGCCCGGCAATTGGGCGCAGCCGGCAGTTTTCAGGACAGTAAGAGTTAAATCGGGGTTTCTGGGCCGTCCTGGTAACCCCTTTACCTTAGTAACCAATGAACCCTCTTACAGACCTGAGGAGACAAACGAAAAACCAGCTAGTGCCCAGGATCGCAGCGGCCTGGAAGAGTCACTTCCTGGTGCACAGAGCGCGGGGACTCAGCGCACACAGCCGGCCCGGGCGCGCGGGACCCCAGGCTTCGCGCAGTGGCCGGCGGCCCGACCCCCGCAGCTCGGCTCCTGAGCCTCTCTCTCCGCTCTCTAGGGGGCGCTTCTCCCCAGACCTCCTTCAAAAGCATTCCCGGCCCCATTGCCCCGCGGCTTCCGTCCCAAGTTCTCCACCCCTCCCCGTGACCCAGCCCACCGCCAGCTCTTCTCCCTGTCCCATTGGCGGATCTGGATAAGCCTTGATAATCGTAAAGCAGTGCTCAACACAACCGGTCGGGCGGTTGCGCAGTGGATAGAGCTTCGACCTAGGACGCCAAGGACCCAGGTTGGAACCCGAATGTGCCGGCTTAAGCGCTGGCTCACCCGCTTGAGTGTGGGGGTCTCTGGCTTGAAGCCTAAGGTCGCTAGCTTGAGCAAGGGGTCACCCGCTTGGCTGTGACACGCCCCCCCCCCCCCCGTCAAGGCGCTTATGAGAAGAAGTCACTCAAGTGCCACTTACGAGTTGATGCTTCTCCTCTCTCTCTCTCTCTCTCTCTCTCTCTCTCTCTCTCTCTCTCTGTCTCTCTATCTTCCAACCCAGTGTGGATCTGATGCCTGCTAGAAATCTATTTTTTTGGTGAGAAGAGTTAAACCACAGGTTCCCAGGAACGGTTCAGCACTATCAACACTATAGTGGAAATTTCTTTTTTAGAAAGAGAGAGAGAGAGAGAGGAGAAGCATCAACTTGTAAGTGGCACTCTCTCTCTCTCTCTCTCTCCCTTCCTCTCTCTCTAAAATCAATTAAAAAATAAAAATCAATTGTTTCTTTAATGGAATAAAATTTACAGCACGTGAACCTACATTTAATTTCTATGCCTAATAGTAATTTGACTTAAATGGAAAGCACTTTATAGTCAATATTTCAGTTATTTATTCAGAGCCTAACATGCCTGTTATGTGCTAGGCAATGCATTAGCCCTAGTGAGTACAGCAGTAAATTAAACATAGACCACCAGTACCTCAAATAACAGCCAACATTAAGTCAGCTAGACCAAGGCTCAAAGCCCAGGACTGCCACTTATAATCTGTGTGAACTTGAGCAAGTTACTTAATTGCTCAGTACCTCAGTTTCCTCAACTGAAAAAATGTCAATAATAATTGCACCTACCTCAAAGGATTGTGAGAAAGATTAAATAATTTAATACGTGTAAAGTGCTTAGAACAGAATAAGTACACCCTCAAATAAATGTTGGCTATTATCATTCAAAAACAATTTTATCAATATATACTGTGTGTAAATATACATATATACTATTTTTTAAAGGGGGGGTCCTTTGCTTCCCATTCTAAAGGTTTGAGTTGGTAAATGCTTCACTCAGATTGTGGCCTTCCTAATTGCTCTCATGGCTCGTAAGCAAAATTTGAGCCCAAAGTGTTGCTTTGGGTTCATTAGCCTGCATCGCTCCATCCAGTGAGACGAGGCTAGAGAAAGAGCCTTTGGTTCTCTTTTCCCTTTCTCTTCTTTTAGTTCCCACTCATGGGGATACCAGCTCTTCTCCTTTCTTTGCCTTTTCTGTCCGTTTCTTCTCTTGCCCTTTTACTCCTTTACCTTTTCTCACTTTGAGTTTATCTTGACTCACCCCAGCCCCACCTGTTCTGAGGATGCAAGCCAACTTCTTTTTTTTGTTTGTTTGTTTTTTTTGTGGGGTTTTTTTTTTTGTATTTTTCTGAAGTGAGAAGCAGGGAGGCAGAGACAGACCTCTGCATGCACCTGACAGGGATCCACCCGGCATGCCCACCAGGGGGCAATGCTCTGCCCATCTGGGGCGTTGCTCCATTGCAACTGGAACCATTCTAGCGTCTGAGGCAGAGGCCATGGAGCCATCCTCAGGGCCAACTTTGCTACAATGGAACCTTGGTTGCGGGAGGGGAAGAAAGAGACAGAAAGGAAGGAGAAGGGAAAGAAGATGGGCACTTGTCCTGTGTGCCCTGACCAGGAACCAAACCTGGGACTTCCACACACCAGGCCAACGCTCTACCGCTGAGCCAACCAGCCAGGGCCACAAGCCAACTACTTTAAAGCAGGTCTGTCATTGGAGAAGGCAGACCCTGAGGGGACAAGAGGGAAAAGAGATTAAGGAAGCTATAATGTAATCATTTCACCATTAACCCTTTTATATTTATTTAATCTGATAAAGCAGGTCCTCCTAGAAGAGGGAAATCATTACATTACATTTGTGAGAGGGGAAAGAAATACCCCATATTATAAAAAAAGGTTATATTTTTCAGCCAGAAAGTTAATAAATGGACATGTCTTAGGTTATAAGCAATATTGTTGAATTAAATAAGAATGAAATCAAGATAACATTTGCTTAACTTTGTTATCAGCAAATCAAATCACAATAAAGTGAAATCTCTAGAAATTTGTCAAACACTCTCATTTTGGTTCAAGTAAAACATCTCTGAGAGGCTACAGCATCAGCTCTCAGAAATAACGTGTTTTAAAATCACTTGGCAGTTAGGGCTGGTTTGGTTCCCTTAACCATATTCTTCAGATGTGATTTCCGTTCATCTAGGGCTGTGTTTGAGGCTGTAAGGGATAGACACCGACCATGCCCTGGAGACTGTGTGACCTGATGGAAAGGTAAGACACATACAGTGAGGATATAAAACAATGAAATGAGCTTTGGTAATTCTAGGAAAGCAGCATCTTCTTGGTAGTCAGGGAAGGAAGAGAATGTGAGAAGTGAGTTAAACGCATGACATTTGGATAACCTGAAAGGAAGTCAGGGCCAAAGCATGGAAACAGAAATGAGCAATATGTGTCTAATGCCCATGAGGAGGCAGCCCTGGCTATATGGAAGAATGGGCCCCAAATCACTGGAGATCCAGCTGATCATCTCAACAGATCCAGAGAGATAATGGAGGTCATCAAGTTCTGGGATGAGGGGTCTGATCTAGTTCCCTTAACAATGAGCAGCTAATGAAGAGGTGTTCATGAGATGTTTCTGGGAGAGAACTCTAAGAGATCTGTATAGGGTGGATTTTTTTTTTCATTTTTCCGAAGCTGGAAATGTGGAGGCAGTCAGACAGACTTCCACATGCGCCCGACCGGGATCCACTCGGCATGCCCACCAGGGGGCGATGCTCTGCCCCTCTGGGGCTTCGCTCTGTTGCATCCAGAGCCATTCTAGCGCCTGAGGCAGAGGCCACAGAGCCATCCTCAGCGCCCGGGCCATCTTTGCTCCAATGGAGCCTCGGCTGCGGGAGGGGAAGAGAGAGACAGAGAGGAAGGAGAGGGGGAGGGGTGGAGAAGCAGATGGGTGCTTCTCCTGTGTGCCCTGGCTGAGAATCGAACCCGGGACTCCTGCACGCCAGGCCGACGCTCTACCACTGAGCCAACCGGCCAGGGCTGTATAGGGTGGATTTTAAGGTGCAGTAACCTGGAAGCTGAGGGAGACTGCTGTGGTCATCTAGATGTGGAGTGCTAACTCTCTGTACGAAGGCATTCTGTGAAAATTTCTCAAAATGTGGATGGTGGCCCATCTGCAGTGTAATTTGGCTGGACAGTTGTAACAAGTGAGGGTTCTTAAGCCCTACCTCACACCAACAGAATCCAAATCTTAGAATGTCTGGGTTTGCAACAAGCTCTCCAGTTGATGCCCATTCAAATTTCAGCCTTACTACCATGCATCAACTGAATTAGTTGAAGGTAAAAAAAAAAAAAACAGAAATGCCCTAAAGTAAAATATAGATGATTATGCTGAAATGTGGACAGAAAGACAGAAGATAACTTTCTAAACCAAGAATCAGTTTAAAAAAATTAAAAACCTGTCACATAGGTAGATTTTACTACATAAACCTTAAGAACTTTTATATGACAAAAATGTAATTACAAAATTAAATCACCCTGGCAGGTTGGTTCAGTGGTGGAGCGTCAGCCTGGTGTGTGGATGTCCCAGGTTCAATTTCTGGTTAGGGCACACAGGAGAAGTGACCATCTGCTTTTCCACTCCTCCCCCTCTCCCTTCTCTCTCTTACCCTCTCTTCCCCTCCTGGAGCAAGTTGGCCCTGGTGACTGAGGCTGGCTCCATGGCCTCTGACTCAGGCACTAAGAAGAGCTCCACAGCTGATCAACAGAGCAATGCCCCCTAGTGGGCTTGCTGGGTAGATCCAAGTTGTGTGGCAGTGGGGTGCGTGTGGCAGTCTGTCTCTGCCTCCTGTTCTTTCACTGAATTTAAAAAAAAGTGAAATCATAAACAACAACAAATATATACAAGTATGGCAAAAGGTCATTCATTATCTTTACTGTATAGACCTTGGCAAAGGCATCTAAAAATAATTCCCAGGAAAAGAAATACAGAGGAAGGGTGGTTGCCAGATGCCTGACCAGATGGTGGCATCAGATAGAGCATCGGCCTGGGACACTGAGGACCCAGGTTAGAAACCCCAAGGTTGCTGGCTTGAGTGTGGACTCACCAGCTTGAGTACAGGGTCGCTGGACTGAGTGTGGGATCATAGACATGACCCCATGGCCTCTGGCTTGATGCCCAAGGTCACTGGCTTGAACAAGGGGTCACTGGCTAGGCTGGAGCCCACAAGGCACATATGACAAAGCAATCAATGAACAACTAAAAGTGCCACAACCACAAGTTGATGCTTCTCATCACTCTCCCTTCTCACCTCTCTCCCTTCTTGTCTATCTGTCCCTGTCTGTCTGTCTCTCTCTCACCAAAAAAAAAGAAAAAAGGGGATGCCAGGGGACTGAGGGTAGAAATAAGGAGACAGTGGTAAGAGAGTGCGAACTTTCAGCTCTAAGATGAGTAAGGTCTGAGGATCTAATATAAAATCTAGTGATAATAGGTGATAACATTGCATTGTATAACTGAAATTTGCTAAGAAAGTAGAACTTAAATATTCTCACTAAAAATAAATATGTGAAGTGATGGATGTGTTAATTAACTAGATGGGGGAATCCTTTCACAATATACATGTTTGTCAAATCACTGTGATGTACAATTTAAATATATTACAATTTTATGTTAATTATATCAATAAAGCTGAAAAAATCAGATAAGGTAGGTGTGCCTTTCTTGGGGAACACCCACTCAAATCTCCTTTTTGAGTGATTTTCTTTTCTTCTAAACACTAAGGTTCCCCACCGGAGTTGCAACCAGGGGAGCAGTGGGCAGTGGCAGCCTGTCCTGGGCTGACCCCCTCACGGGCCCCCAGGGCCCCCTTCTCTCTGACTTCCCAGTGAGCTGACAGCAGCCCCACCTTGGCTCACTTTTCCTATAACGTCTCTAGAGGCCAAAGCAGAGCCACTAGGGTCCCTCCTGTCACTTCTAGCCTAAGCCCTTCTTTTGTTTCACTGTCCCCAGCTTTAATACATTCACTCTCAAAATAAATATAAATTAAAAAGCAAGAAGGAAGGAAGGAGGGAGGGAGGGAGGGAAGGAAGGAGAACAAAAG
This sequence comes from Saccopteryx leptura, assembly GCF_036850995.1. NCBI lineage: Eukaryota > Metazoa > Chordata > Mammalia > Chiroptera > Emballonuridae > Saccopteryx > Saccopteryx leptura. The sequence continues at coordinate 82,332,631 of NC_089516.1, read as the reverse complement.
GAGAGAGAGAGAAAGAAAAAAAAGGAAAGGAGAGAGGGAGGGAGGGAGGGAGGGAGGGAGGAAGGAAGGAAGGAAGGAAGGAAGGAAGGAAGGAAGGAAGGAAGGAAGGAAGGAAAGAAAAGGTATAATAGTGCTTTGTTCTACCTTACTGTTAAGGAGAGAATATGCAAATGATATCAAGTAGATAATATTATTTTACCTATCAAACTAGTGAAGATTTTAAAAAAGCACTAATATTCCTCAAAGTATATGGACAGTGAGACAGTCTCACACATAGCTGGCGGGATTGCAAATTGATATAGCCTTCCTGGAAAGCAATTAGAATGAAGCACCTTTAAAAATTTCATATTATTTGTCCCAGAAATTCCATCTCTAGGAATCTATTCTAAGGAAGTAGAGATGTGGACAAAGATATATGCCCAAAGGTTTTGATGGTTGAAAATAAAAAGCGTCTTCAAGGTCAAACATTAAAAAAAATGGGGACTGGTTACATAAAATAGGGTCTATCCATAGACTATTATAAAACCACTAAAAATTACATTCATGGTATAGTATTAGAAGTCATGGTGTCATTGCCTTTATGATGTTGGGGGGTGGCTGGCAGAGGGCATTAGGGGGCTTCAGAGAGCTGATAAAATTTGATTTCTTTATCTGGGTGCTGGTTATAGAGGTATGTTCACTTTGAGAAAATTTATTGAGTTATACTCTTTGGATATGTAAACTTTTCTGTATGTATGTTACATTTCAATAAAAATTTAACTTAAGGCCTGACCTGTGGTGGTGCAGTGGATAAAGCATCAACCTGGAAACGCTGAGGTTGCCGGTTCAAAACCCTGGGCTTGCCTGGTCAAGGCACATATGGGGAGTTGATGCTTCCTGCTCCTCCTCCCTTCTCTCTCTCTCTCTCTCTCTCTCTCTCTCTCTCTCTCTCTCTCATGAATAAATAAATAAATAAAAATCTTAAAAAAAATAAAAAAAAATAAAACTCTTGCTTTAAAAAAAAAAAGTTTAACTTAAGCCTGACCCATGGTGGCACAGTGAATAGAGCATCAACATGGGACGCTGAGGACCCAGATTTGAAACCCAAAGATTGCCGGCTTGAACATGGGCTCATCAGTTTGAGTGCAGGGTGACCAGCTTGAGCGTGAGATAACAGGCATGACCCCATGGTCAGTGACCTGAGCCCAAAGGTCACTAGCTTGAGCAAGGGGTCATTGGCTTGGCTGGAGCCTCTCAGTCAAGGCACACATGAGAAGCAATCAATAAACAACTATAAAGTACTGCAACTACAAGTTAATATTTCTCATCTTTCTCCCTTCCTGTCTCTCTTCCTCTTTCTCCTTGAAAAATATAGCTTAAAATCATGTCTTTGAAAGTTTGTAAAAATATAAATTAAATAGGTTGTTTGTTTGTTTGTTTTTTTGTTTGTTTGTTTTTTTGTATTTTTCTGAAGCTGGAAACGGAGAGAGAAAGTCAGACAGACTCCCACATGCTCCCGACCAGGATCCACCCGGCACGCCCACCAGGGGGCGACGCTCTGCCCATCAGCGGGGCGATGCTCTGCCCTTCCAGGGCGTCGCTCTGTTGCGACCAGATCCACTCTAGCGCCTGGGGCAGAGGCCAAGGAGCCATCCCCAGCGCCCGGGCCATCTTTGCTCCAATGGAGCCTCACTGCGGGAGGGGAAGAGAGAGACAGAGAGGAAGGAGGGGGGGGGGTGGAGAAGCAGACGGGCACTTCTCCTGTGTGCCCTGGCCGGGAATCGAACCCGGGACTTCTGCACGCCAGACCGACGCTCTACCACTGAGCCAACCGGCCAGGGAAATTAAATAGTTTTAATGACATGACAATATGTGAAGACAGCAACCTTATATGAAAAAATAAATAATTGTACATTCAGTATGATCTGAAATTTGTATGTTAAAAACGCCTTAAAAGGCAGTATGCCAACTGTTTAGTCTATATTCTGTTTACTCTCGATAGTGAGCTTGGAGTGAGTCATTTGTTGCTTCTTTTCCATTTCTATGCTTTCTAATTTGTCTACAATGAACAGGCATTACACTGATAATAAGAACAAAGTAGCCTGACCAGGTGGTGACACAGTGGATAGAGCATTGGACTGAGATGCAGTGGACCCAGGTTCAAAACCCTGAGGTTTCTGGCTTAAGCGTGGGCTCACCAGCTTGAGCGGGGGGGGGGGGGTGTCACTGGCTTGAGTATGGGATCATAGACATGACCCCATGGTCGCTGGCTTGAGCCCAAAGTCACTGGTTTGAGCCCAAAGGTTGCTGGCTTGAGCAAGGGGTCACTCCCCCCCCCCCGTTAAGGCACATATGAGAAAGCAATCATTGAACAACTAAGGTGCTGCAACGAGGAATTAATGCTTCTCATCTCTCTCCCTTTCTGTCTGTCCCTATCTGTCCCTCTCTCTGACTCTCTGTCTCTTTCAAAATCCAAACAAACAAACAAACAAAAAAAAAACCAAAGTAAAATGTCAGGAAAAAATGTGAACTGATAAAACTTGGTGAAAGCCCCATAGTCCAGACTATGCAACTGAGAACTAGATTTTATCATTTCCCATGGAAATGATTTAGACTCTTAGGAACTAATTTACTGTAAGAGGATTTATAGGAGACTGGCTTATAAGCCAAATACCAGTGAAGAATACAGTTCCTAGCGACTGAAACATTTTCATCTCTTATCTGAGGTTATACCTTCCAGCTATTAACGTACCTGAGATAGCCAACTAGCAATCAGAAGGTCACTTGAAATTTGAACATATGGAGTGCAGTGGTTTTGAGGGCTCTTCGACTGTGTTATTTGTAACACATCTATCAGACCAGTGTTCCTGTTACTTGAACAGTACTGGATAAACCTTGACTCTCAAAAAACCATGTTCTTTTTTCCACCATTTCTAACTAGTTACCAGAATCTTCTGTCATTACAATATTACCTGCCTCCTATGCTCATTACATGTTACAGTTGCCAAGGTAACAGCTCATCTAACATGAATTACATTCTAGGTTGGTAGCTCCCAGGTGAGATACTGGAAAGCATCTTAATTTCATCTGCAGCATATATACAAATTATATTTACAAGAAGTCACTTCGCTGAAGAGTTACAGAAGGCTAATTTCACCCACTGTGAGCTTTAAAAATTTTTTTTTCAATTAAAGCATCTATCATTTCCTGATTTATGTGTCTAATATTTTCTAAACTGTATCTCTTAGGTTTGGAGATGCATATTACTTTTGGGGCCCTTCAGGTCATGATAAACATCAAGAATTTGGACAATAGTACTTAGGAGAATGGCACGGGCACTTAAAAATAGGAAAGTCAGAAAGGAGGTCTTCCTGGAAGGGGAGATGATAGTGGGACCTGGAGTGAAAGTCCAGTGGGCACGTGGAGAATGAGTTAACATATATTGTACATAGAAGAAATTACCCTGAAAACTATAACCAAACTACCTATCTACCTTTATGTTCTGATTTCTAGGGTAACAGATATTTACTTCCTCAGGTTTACATGGCTGGTGCTGATGTTCATTTTCTCACTTAATAAGGTCCTTAACCTTTCCTATTTATAGTGTTAAAATTTGCAATCAATGTCAATAGCATTCCAACAGTGGCTGCTCATTCCTCAGAGCTAGATGTAGAGAAATAACAGGGGGAAAACGAACCCATTTCCTGCTCTGCACCGCAATGCCATCAATGCCATCAATACAGGAACTTTGGCTTCGTGCCTAGACTCAGCATTAAGGGTACCACTTCTACCAAGAGGCTGTAATTTCAATCCTCTCCAAGTCACCATCCTCAACCGCTCCTCTCTACTTTCTTTCCTGATGCTACACACTTGTATTTTTTAAGAGCCATTATTACTTTGAATGGATGATAGAACTAGATTGCTTTCAGGGTGCCCTCCCCTTAATGTTCAACAATTATGTGAATGAAGAAACTGGTAGATGAAATACTTTCTGCTCCATACCCATTGGGTTGTTTAAGACACTATTTGGTTTCTGACTTTATAATTAGTCTCTTTTCCAAAGAAATTCAATGACATTGGAAATGAAAGTTACTATTCAGAATAGCCCGTATATTAATAATACAGATTCAACCTTTATTGAATCCTTACTCTGTGCCTTGGACTGTGCTCATCAGTGCTCTATGTGCATTATCCCATGTAAGTACCTATTTTACAAATGAGAACATTGGTAGCCGTATTTTACAGATGAGGTAACTGAGACTTAGAAAGGGATCAGTAGCTTGTTCGAGGTCACATAGTAAGTGGTGGAACCAGAACTCGAATTCAGCTGTCTGATGCCTGCCTGCATCTCTATTTTTATTCTTTGAATTTTTAAACAGAAGTTCTCAAATTTTAGTGTGCAGCAAAGTTCCAGAGGGCTTGTTAAAATAGATTATTGGGTTCCATCCCCAGAGTTTCTGATTCAATGGGTCTAGGGTAGGGCCTAAAATGTGCATTTCTTTTTTTTTTTTTTGTATTTTTCTGAAGCTGGAAACGGGGAGAGACAGTCAGACAGACTCCCGCATGCACCCCGACCGGGATCCACCCTGCACACCCACCAGGGCCGACGCTCTGCCCACCAGGGGGCGATGCTCTGCCCCTCCGGGGCTTCGCTCTGTCGCGACCAGAGCCACTCTAGCGCCTGGGGCAGAGGCCAAGGAGCCATCCCCAGCGCCCGGGCCATCTTTGCTCCAATGGAGCCTTGGCTGCGGGAGGGGAAGAGAGAGACAGAGAGGAAGGAGGGGGGGGGAGCAGAAGCAAATGGGCGCTTCTCCTATGTACCCTGGCCGGGAATCGAACCCGGAACTTCTGCACGCCAGGCCGACACTCTACCGCTGAGCCAACCGGCCAGGGCTTAAAATGTGCATTTCTAATGAGTTCCCAGGTGATGCTGATGTTGCTGGAATAGAGAACATTCACTCTGTACTCCATAGCCTCCAGTCAAGGGAAAAGAGGCTACAGTTACAATGAAGGACAGTGGGCTTGCTCTCTCCTCATGGCTCAGTGCTCAGGGATCATGGGGAAGTTCTGATGTGCAGGTTTCAGTCGCTGCCTTCGCCTCCCCAGGAAGACTTGACAACTGGCTAGAGACTCCGCTGTGGGAGAGAACACAGCACATAGATGGTGCTCACAGAACATAATATATCTAGAAAGAGCTGGACATATCTGGGTTAGGTTCAGATTCCAAATTAGTCCTGACAGCTACAAAAAGCTGATGCATGTATTGTATGTTCTTGGTTTTCTTTTGGAAGCAGCTCAGAGTTTAAGTTGAAGAGCAGTATTCGCTGAGTCGCTACTTGTCAGTTGGGATTATGATATAACTGACACATTCAGTCTGATGCCATGTAGGGTCTCGATTAACACTACTTGTGAAGCTGAGGAAAGGGCCATTACTGTGCAAACTCTTCTCAGAGCTTGCTGTTCACACCTACCTTTTAAAGAACATGTGTTGCCTTCAGTAGACAGAGAGGCATAAGTTGAATTTAACACTCATCCCGCCGTAACCTTGTTTCTCTTTTCACTTTACACTCATTTCCCACCATGTGCCTAGTATTTCCGTGAAATACAGCTGAGGTCACTGAATTTTGAGGCAACAGAGTGCAGTGTTTATTAGTGTGGCTGCAGATTAGAAGCAATTGGAAAGCTTTTTAAAAATACAAGGACTGGGGACACCCCTCCCAGAACAATTAAATCAGAATCTCTGCAGATGGGTCCTGCTTATGTGCCTTAAAAACAAATTTGCAGCCTGACCTGTGGTGGCGCAGTGGATAAAGCATTGACCTGGAACACTGAGGTCACTGGTTCAAAACCCTGGGCTTGCCTGGTCAAGGCATATATGGGAGTTGATGCTTCCAGCTCCTCCCCCCTGTCTCTCTCTTCTCTCTCTCTCTCTCTCTCTCTCTCTCTCTCTCTGTCTCTGTCTCTCTCTTATTCTAACTCTCTCTCCTCTCTAAAAAATGAATAAATAAATATAAAAACAAAACAAAACAAAAAAAACAAATTTGCAGGTGATTCTGACATCAGACAAGGTTAAAAATCAATAATTGTCAAAAAGGCTCTGCTGTTGTGCAGACTACATTTCTGGCTCTGTCACTTGTGAGATGACCTTGGGCAAATGACTTTTCCTCTCAGATCCTCAATTTTCCCATCTGTAAAAATTGGCAAAATAATAGAACCTATTGGACTTATTTAATAGGGCTGTCTTAAGGATTGAATAGGCTGGTGTATTCGATGCAATAAAATTGTACAATGCCTAGCACAGAGTGATCGCTCACTAGATGGTGGCTAGTAATAAAATTAAGGCATCCCTTTTCAGCAAACAGAGCAAGTCATGAGGCTCTGACCTTAAAGAAGATGTGAGTAGTGTACCCACTCTGCTCTGGATCTCGAGATCAATAAGGACCACTATGATAAAGCAAATGACTCTATCTTGCAAACCTCCCATAACAGATGGGGGAAATGATGCTTCTTTGGATAAGACACCAAGTAAAAGCAAACCAAAAACAAAGTAACATTTATATTCTAAGAGATCAGCCTACAAAGGACCCTGAGGAAATAATAGATCACTTTGGGTTTTCAGACCACATTTTGAGAAATGTTGAAGAATGAAAGATGGTCTTCACTGTACCTGGTGGCTTCATCAGCTATTAAATTTCTAGAGTATTTAGAGGTCACAATACAAAAAATAACCCTTAATGTCTGTTGCCTAATGTCTTATGTTAACTCTTCACCCTCTGTAGGCATGTGAGTTTGTGACCCCTGATGCATAAACCACTCAGAGACCTTTAAAGTTGAAGCAAAAACCTTCAAACACCCAAGTGGTAGGAAGGATGTAAGGAAAGAGATGTATCGAGACAGAATTTCTCAAGCCCTAAGAGATATCAAAGAGGGCCACTTCTTTGTAAAGACTAAGTATTAGATCTCAGTTCAGTTTCAAGTCAAGTTTAAAAATCTAGTATTCTATCTTACCTCCAGAGCCAAATAAAGATAAAACTTGCAATCTCATGGTGAATCTGGTAGTAGCCAAATATAAGACACATGAGAGTCACATTCACTACTTCCTGGACAGTGTCTTTCAAAGCAGATCTGGTTCATATCTATAAGCATAATCCCCTAATGTGATAATAGAATGGTCCAGGGGGAATGTAGAGCCTCCAGGTGAGGGAGGTTCAGATGGAAACTGAGAGGAGGCAGCTGGAGGAAAAACAAGGCACTCACTTTCATGCCCACCTGCTTATCAAATGGGAGTCCCTTCTGTTCTTATAGAACAAAGGCAGCTGAATCCCCACCCTCTATGGAAACCTCGCATTCTTACCCAGGGTTTGGTATAACTCTGTCATCTTGGGATGGTCCCAGCATGTGGTCTGAGCCTGGTGGCTACAAACAAAAGCATCAATATCACAAGCATCCACAGCACCCCTCACCGCCCTCACACATGCACACACCACTCAGTGACAGGTTGGATGCAGGAGCTGCAGGATCCAGGGGTGAACCCTAAGGTCCAGAAGCACAAGGATTCCCCTTTTCCCTAGTAGAATCTTGAGCTCTTGAGATGAGTAGGAGGAAGAACTGGGTTGGATGGAGGAATCTCAGAAAATAAGGAGTGACAGGAGCAGGTATAAAGAAAGACAGGTGAAGGAGAGAGTCAGCAGGTAACTTACCTCACTTGCTGAAGGGAACTCTTTTGGATGAAATTGCCCTTTTACTAGAGTCAAAGACAAAACTATACTGCTGCCATTTAAAAGTGCTTAGTAGTGTTCTGAGCAACCATTTTTTTGTTTGTTTTTGTTTTTTTTAGAAAGACAGAGAGACATACAGAGGAAAGGAGAGGAAGAGAGATGAGAAGCATCAACTCATAGTTGTGGCACCATAATTGTTCATTTTTTATTTTTTTTATTTTTTTTTTCTTTTTAACTTTTTTTTTTTTTTTTTGTATTTTCTGAAGTGAGAAGCAGGAAGGCAGAGAGACAGATTCCTACATGTGCCCGACCGGGATCCACCCTGCACGCCCACCAGGGGGTGATGTTCTGCCCATCTGGGACGTTGCTCCATTGCAACCAGAGCCATTCTAGTGCCTGAGGCAGAGGCCATGGAGCCATTCTCAGTGTCTGGGCCAACTTTGTTCCAATGGAACCTTTGCTGAAGGAGAGGAAGAGAGAGAGAGAGAGAAAGGAGAGGGGAAAGGGTGGAGAAGCAGATGGGTACTTCTCCTGTGTGCCCTGGCTGGAAATCGAACCCAGGACTTTCACATGCTAGGCCGACGCTCTACCACTGAGCCAACTGGCCAGGGCCATAGTTGTTCATTGATTGCTTCTCATACATGCCTTGATGTAGGGGGGGGCTCCAGCCAAGCCAGTGACCCCTTGATCAAGCTAATGACCTTGGGCTTTAAGCCAGTAACCTTTGAGCTCAAGCCAGTGACCATGGGATCATCAACATGATCCCACTCAAGCCAATAATCTCACATTCAAGTTGGTGAACCTATGCTCAAGTGGGTTGAGCCCACGCTCATGCTGGCAACCTCAGGGTTTTAAACCTGGAACCTCAGCATCCTAGGTTGACACTCTATCCACTATACTACTACCAGTCAGACACCAATTGTATTGTTAACACCTAGGCAAGAAGGGCTTTCTGCTCTGGGACCCATGCTTTAAAGGATCCCTCAAATTCCAACTATACAAAAATAAGTTTATTAAAGAAGACATGCCTGAACAGGCAGTGTCACAGTGGATAGAGCGTCGGACTGGGATGCAGAAGACCCAGGTTCGAGACCCAGAGGTTGCCAGTTTGAGTGCAGGCTCATCTGGTTTGAGCAAAGCTCACCAACTTGGACCCAAGTTCGCTAGCTTGAGCAAGGGGTTACTCGGTCTGCTGAAGGCCTACAGTCAAGGTACATATGAGAAAGCAATCACTGAACAACTAAGGTGTCGCAACGAAAAACTGATGATTGATGCTTCTCATCTCTCTCCGTTCCTGTCTGTCTGTCCCTGTCTATCCTTCTCTCTGACTCTCTCTCTCTGTCTCTGAAAAATAACTAACTAACTAACTAAATAAATAAATAAAATAAAAAGAAAACATAAAAAAAAAAAAGAAGACGTGCACTCATGTCACTCAGGATCCAGTACACAACACATAATCCTAAACCTCTGCTCTCATGATTAACATCATTCAACCATAAGGAGGACACTTTATATCTCTTGCCCTATGTACTTAAAACAAGAGGCAAATTCATACAGATACCATGAAGGTTTGTGAATTATGCTGCTGCCAATGTCAAGCACTGCTTTGATGTGCAGGGGGAAATTTAAACAGAAGTGCCTAGTAAGAAAAAAGACAAATTGATTTGTCAAGTTCTTCCTCTCTCAATAGCAATAGATTCTTCCATAACAATGATTGTTTCTCAGTAGTAACAAGCATTGGCTTTCTAGTTTCTCTTTGTGTTCCAATTCATGGTTCTATGACAGTGTGGCAAGTGGGCTTCCATTTGTACTCTTGCCCCAAGCCAGGCAAATGTTAGAAGTTGGCCTGTAGCTAATACAGTAAGATGTGGAAAAAGAAATGTGGTAGAACTATTGGAAAGGAGACAAAATCATCATTATTTGCAACGGATTCAGTTGTCTATCCAGAGAACACCCAAAGGAATCAATTGAAACACTCACAGATTTAACAAGAGAGTTCAGAAAAGAGTTCAGTGAAGTGGCTGAATACCAGTCAATAATTTTCCTGTAAGCCAGCAACAACCAGTTAGAGATATAATAGAAAAAAATTTATGATGAAAGGAAAATAGCATAAAATTCTTAGGAATAACTTTAATTTAAAAAAATAAACAGGCTATACAAAGAAAAAAAACCAAGGATATTTGTATATCTCTCTGCATCCAAGATTTGAATAAATGGAAATTAATAACATATTTCTGAATGGGAAAGCTGTATTTTATAAGAAATCAACTCTTAAAAATTAATTACATGTTAAATTAAATCCAGTCAAAATTTGAACTTATTTTACCTTGATAAAGTGATTCTAAATTTCACCTAAAAAATAAATAAGGGAGAATGGCAAATCATTTTTGAAAAAGTATAATAATAATGATGGGAAACCTGGTTTACAAGATATAAATATATATATATGTATTATAATATCTAAAACATTATAGTGTTGTCACAAGAATCAACAAAGAAATCAATTGGACAGAAAACAAGGCCTTGAGACTGACCTAGTAAAAAGCTAAGCAACTGATACACAGTAAAAAGAAGCAACACAAACCAATGAGTATTGAATTAGTCATCAGTGTTAAATTTAAAAAAAATACATACAACAGCTTTAAGAAAATATAGGCAAATGTTTAATGTTGAGATTGGGAAAAAACTTTCTAAGCATAAAAGCAATGGGAAAATCATAAAGGTATTGCTAAAGTTGACTCTGTCAAATTTATTGGCAAACACAGACTGGGAAAAATATTTAAACTTGACTTATGTAAGTATGATATAAAGAGCTCTTAGGAATCAATCAAAAACACCAATACTCAAAATAAAAGGGGAAAGGAACATAAACAGAAGAGATACATACAACTAATAAATATATGAAAAAATGTTCTAACATTAATATTTTATGACATAGAAATTTTTAAATGAATGAAATTGGTGAAGATGAAAAATTAAATTCTCCATGCAGATCTGATGTGGTGAAGGGCACACACTTCTATACTGCTGATGGAGGTTAAATTTCCTTTCGGGACAGCATATTAGTAATATGCATTGAGTCTTTTAAACATTCATCTCTCTCTCTCTCTCTCTCTCTCTCTCTCTCTCTCTTACTCTCTCTTAGCGAGTGAGCAAGAGAGAGAGACAGACAAGAAGGGAGAGAGATGAGAAGCATCAATTCTTTGTTGCGTCACTTCAGATGTTCATTGATTGCTTTCTCATATGTGCCTTGATGGGGGGGGCTTCATCAGAGCCAGTGACCCCTTGCTCAAGCTAGCAACCTTGGGCTCAAGCCAGAGACCTTGGGTTCAAGCTAGTGACCATGTGGTCATGTCTATGATCCCACACTCAAACCAACAAACCCACACTCAAGCTGGTGAACTCATGCTGAAGCCAGCAACCTGGGGTTTTTGATCCTGGGTCCTCAGCATCCTAAGCCAATGCTCTATCCACTGTGCTACTGCATAAACATTCATATCTCCCAAATGAACTAAAGGTGCTACAGTATACTAATAAACAATAGGATTAAGTTGAATACCCCAAAAGGTGGCAGCCCTGATCTGGATTCAGGGCATTCCTTACTCCATTTTCCCATTTATAAAATGGAGAGAATTAACAGTACTAATCTCACAATATATACAAGTCACTGAGCATAGTGTCTGGCATCTTCTAAGTAATAAGTAAATGTTAGCATTATATTATATTATATTATATTATGTTATATTAATTATGTTATATATTTCATAGATATAGATAAAATGAAAAGTTGTTAATTTGGACCCATTTGACCTCTAAAATTTATCCTAAGGAAAAAATTCAGGAATTCAGAAAAAAGATATATATACATACAAGGATATGCATCATATCTTCACTTGCATAAGCAACAGTCATGAAAACAGCATCAATATCTAGCAATAACAACAGTTAAACGAGTTATAGTAAGTACATTCAAATGATGCTGAAGTATTATACAATCATTTTAAAAAGATTGTGCTTTTGAAGACAGTTTAATGATGCAAAAAAAATGCCAACAAGCAGGATATAAAACTAAACCTACAGTAGGATCAGATTTTGAAAGACTAATTCACATCTATTTTGTACATAAAGAGGTGCTTAAGAAAAAGGTCAATTAAAATATTGACCAAAATGTTAACAATGTTTATCTCTCCAGGTTGGGATTATAAATTATTTTTTATTTATTGTTCAGTATTTTATACATTTGATAATAAATAGCATTATTCCCATTATCATGTAAGTTGAGAAAGAAAATAGTATATATATATACAATACATTTCGATCAGTTGCTTAACTATATGAATGGGCTTCCCTAAGTGCCCATTTTACTGCTATATTCAATGTAAGATATTTGGAAGACAAATGATAAAGACAAACATTTCATTTTGGTTTATTCTTTCCAGTTTTTCTTGTATGTATAAATACTCTCCTCCCTAATAAAGCCTATTCTCTCTTATACCACAAGCCCATTGGGAACAGGGTCGATGACTCATTTATCTGTGTATTCCTACAGTGTCTAACTCATTTGTATCCACTTTGTATGCACTCAGTAATTTATAGGTTTCATTATAATCATAAAAGAGTCTGAAATTCTTCCACCATAATATGCAAATGATCACTGAATCTTAATGTGTTACCGCTCCCAGGAATATTTGCATTTAAATTCATCAATTTTTCCCCAACAAAGATGTATTAAGATCTGTTGCACAAAGGTGTTGCTTCATAGATGCTATGGGGGATATATAGAAGTTGTTCCTTCCTTTTAAATGCTTGTAATCTAAACTAATTGTGGAGTAGGTTTTGAAGGCAGAAGAAGCAAAAAGAGAACAACAGCCATTAAGGAATCTTATGTTAGACACTTACTAGGCAATTGATTTACATGGAATTCTTACAGCAAACCTTTGAGGCAGAATTTTCATCCATATTTTATAAATGTGGAAATGGAGGCTCAGCTAAGTGATTTATACAAGTTCACAGAGTTAATGGCAGAGCTAGGATTTAAATTTTGCCTTCTGAGTTGGAGTCCAGACTGTTCTCTCTTCCTTAATGAACATTGCCATTCAAAAAAGTGTGTGTGTGTGTGTGTGTGTGTGTGTGTGTAATTACAGTGCTAATTAGCATCAGGTAAGTGCCATACTAATGATGTAAAATATTATACCAAGAAGCAGTAGAACGATGTTTAAGAATCCAGACTCTGGAACTGACTGCCTGGGTTTGAATTCTGGCTCCCTACTTATTAGCTTGGGCAAGTTACTTACTTAACTTCCCTATCCTTCAATATTCCGTACATAAAATGAGAGCTCATTCCTAGCTCACAGTATTGATATAAGGATAACTTCGTTAATACCAGGGCAGCATCTAGCACTTAGTAAATGGTTGATAAATTTTGGTTATTATTACAGGAAATCAGAAGAAGAAATGAAATCCGACTGGGAATGGATCAGGGAAGGCTTCATGGAGGAGCTGGAAGAAAATGTGAAATGTTAGTGAAGAGCCCTGGTAAAGGGGAATATGGTGGAGGTGGGAAAGGTCAGGCTCTGTGGGGCGTGAGGAGATAGGAGGGGAAAGGTGGCGCTTGGCAGTGGGGGCTATTGGCAGATAGGCTGGGGGTCTTTAATGCTCAGCTTAAAATTCCGGAGTTAAACCAGAATTCAATTTCTGGGCAACTGAAGCCATGAAAGGTTTTAGAGGATGATAAAGAGAAAGCCTTCCCTTGGCAGCAATCAAACCTGACAATTTTGCAGTTTAATCCTTGAGCGCTATCCACTGCAGAAAACAGTACGGATTTGACTGAGGGACAGGAAAGGGAGAAAATGAGAGAGATTGGAAAAAAGAGAGTGGTCATTTGAGGACTATAGAGATATAACTAGTGGGATGTGGCAGAAATGAAGAAGTCCCTAATCCTCAGTGTAGAGGCAGCTCAGGGACTGAGCCCGGAGCCTAAAGTACCTTTTCCGCATTTAGGGCTTGAATTTTCCATCTCCTTTTAGAGCTTCTTTTAACTTCGAGACTGGGCTTTTGGCCAGAGAAGAGGCGGCGTAGGGCATTAGGACCCAGCGATTGTTGTAGTGAGAGAGGTAGAATCTCAATCTCTCAATTTCTCTCTCGAGCTCCCTCCTCTCCCTTTGTCATTCTAGCTGCCTGCTGCCTCCGCAGCGTCCCTCTCGCCTGCTCCGTCTCCGCTGCCAGTGCTCTAGACTCACAGGGTGCGCAAAGCAGAGAAGTTCGGACCTTCCTCGGTCACTCCATGGCATCCCCCAGAACCGTAACTGTCGTGGCCCTTTCGGTGGCCCTGGGACTCTTCTTTGTTTTTATGGGGACTATCAAGTTGACCCCAAGGCTCAGCAAGGATGCTTACAATGAGATGGTAAGTGAAGCTAACGGGTGGTGAGGAGCGCACCCCCAGGGGACAGCGAACACCTCTCCCCTTCTTTCTTTCCCAGCCCGAGGTCCCATGCCCTTAACCCCCACCCCTACCCGGACCCTTCCGTCTCCCCAACAACTTTGCAGCTCGGGAGAAGCAGCTGGCCAACAGCGATTGCATTTGTGGGCTATGCCTCGAGCAACTGTTCGGGAGCCGCTGAATGCCCGTTGGGGGGAGGGGTCGCCCGGAGGGTCGCCCCCCACCGCCAAGTGGTTCAGTAGGGGGGCTGAGACCCGCGTACCACCTGTCACCGGCAGGAACCCTGCCTTCCTCCCAGCACAGCCGAAGTCGGGGCAACCGGTCTGCAAGTCGGCTTCTTTCCCTGGGAGCTAAGAGTTTTAGCAAGCTGCAGAGTTTATTTATCTTTGGGAAGAACAAAGGGGAAGAAGGAAAAGGGCTGGGGGAGAATGGGCTACTAAAACGAACAATTTTTAGGGGCGGGAAAGGTATCCCTCGTCGCGGGCGGAGCGCAGATGGTATTAACCTAGCAGCATGGGCGTGTGTCTGTATCCTTGAGACAAAGCAGTCTTGGCCCAAATAAAGGTCACCAAGAGCTTGCTTCTTCCCCTTCTCTCAGCGGAGAGCTGGATGTTTTATTTTGTTTTGTTGGTGAGCTAAATGTGCACAATCGGCAAAGTGTGCCTCCTCTCTCCTGCGATAGCCCGGAACCCCCTCCGCCTCCTTTGGGTGCTCAGGGCCAGGCCCTCTGCAGGCTTTTCTCTCTGCAGAGTTAGAACCACGGAAGGTGACTGGCCAAAACGTCTCCTCCGCAACCTCGGCGCTGGGCTCTTCTCCCCGGTGGGACGTGAAGAGGACTTGCTCCTCCGCTGTGGAGTATGAGGAGATGACAGGGGGATGTTTCCAGCACTTTCTCGGCCTCCCGCCTCTCGCCCTGTCACTTTGCCTCGATCTCTCCGCCCCAGCTGAAGAGAAACTGCTTCCCACTTTTTTTTTTCTTTTTTTCTTTGCCAGACTGTCAGTAATAGGAGGGAGCCCTTTTCGGGGCTCTCAAGGTCAAGAAGGAAAGAAGCTTAGAGGAGGAAAGGGAAGGGAGAGGGGTAAGAGGGACTCCTATTGAGGGCTGAGGCAAGGAGGAATAGCCCCACAGGTTGATCGGAATGCGGAGCTATCCTAGAGACCACTGCGGAGCTTTCCAGTGACCCTCAACGTGAGCTGCAAATGCACGGAGACCGGCCAATTGTAGATGCTCAGAAAACGTTTGCAGGCGGCTCTGGCTTCCGTCTCAGGGTTTGAGCCGTGCTTTCCAAATCCCCCCTCGCCCCAGGATCACCCTGGGGTGGGGGAGGCTGACTGGGACCCAGGGACCTAGATCTAGTCCCAGTAGCAAATCCTAATGTGTTTCTTCTTCTTTCCCCTCCTCCCAACTTGTTTGACCAGATGGAACTGAAATCAGGTCAAAATGAGTCTCCGAGGCAGCCTGCATTGGAGAGCGAGGGAGAAGTGGGGTAGCAGAAGCCACCAAAGGCAGAGGGATGGGTGGAGGAGAAATGCCACTACATTTCTGTCTTGGCAGTAGTAATGCAGTGCTAGATTATAAATAAATGATTGTGCTCTTCCTTTTTTTACTTTTCATATATGTATATGTTTTTATGTGCATCTGAGGTATTTTTAAGCTTTCCCGTTCCTTGGGGACACAGTACCCTTCTTCAATATACCTGATGTCCACTGGATACTGCTCTGCTGCCTTCCAGCCCCCTCAGCGGCACTCTAAGTACAGTGTTAGGCTCTGCAGGCACTCCAACTAAGATGGAGTCACTGGGAAGCTTTCTACTAGCTTGGTAGGAGCTCACAGGAGGACCAGCCACAAATGGGTTTACAGTAGGTTTCTTCCTAGAGAGCGGAGCTGTCTATTGCAGTCTAATGAAAGGCAGAAGAAGAAACAAATATGAAGATTTCACACTATACAAAGGAACATACTTAAATAGGTTTAATCTAACAGCAGTACAGAACCATTGTGTGTGTGTGGGTGTGTGTTTGTACGCACAACTCTGTACTTCTGTGCTTAGGGGCTTCCGGAGGGAATGGAAGAACTACATCTAGCTGGGAGGTAGACTTCATAATAGTATGAAGCTCGAGGGTGATATTTAGATTGCCCTTTCCAGGGTCCCTTCCTGCATTGAGCACTGCGCCCCAAACTAGAGTTGGCTGTCTGGGACAGGGCTCACTGAATAGTATCTGGGCTGGTCCGGCTTTATTCTTGAACCCACAGGAAACGGGAACAATTCAGTTCTACTACAAAGAAGGTGCTCAATATATGTTTGTTGAATGTATGGGTGAATGAATGAGTGACTGTGGCACTGTCTTGATTGGTTACCACCCTTCGGATTTCTCTGACTCTCAATTATGCAATTTAGGAGCTATTTCTTGATTCTTAGAAGGGAGCTACAGCTCCTCAGGACCCCAACCCTACATCAGTTGAGAAGATTATCTGGGGTTTTCTGTTTTCCATTTAGGAATGATTCCTCTGCATTGATGGAGTTAGTCTTGTATTAACTGCAGTAGCTTTTCTTATAACATCTCAAAGTATTGCTGTTGTTATTTTAATATTATTTGTTCTTTAAAACATGTCTGTGAGCCATGGCCAAATGGCTCAGTGGATAGACCATCATCTCTGCACGCTGAGGTCATTGGTTCAACCCCCAGTCAGGGCACATATGAGAAGCAGTCAATGAGTGCACAACTAAATGGAACAACCAAGTGGAACATTGACATGATGCTTCTTTCTTCTTCCCTCCCCCCTTTCTTTCCCTTCCTTTCTCTCTCTCTCTCTCTCAAATCAATAAAAAATAATAATAAAAGATCTCTGTGAGGTAGATTCATTTTATTATCTATTCTTCTTTTACTCATGGATATCTGATCCAAGATCTTAAGGTAAGCTGTTGCTGGAGCAGAGATTAGAAGCCAAGCCATGACTCAGTACTCTCAACAGAGGGGTCATTAAATGGTGACAACTGCTTTTTTTTTTTTTTTTTTTTGGATGTCAGAACTTACAACTGATTCTTGAAAATATCTGGCATTTTATTTCTCCTTTTTTGTATCACTTCAACTGCCCCAATTCATACCTTGATGTTTTATTTTCAAACCAATTTTTTCAATTTCAGACTTTTTTCCCCTTTTCTGCCAACTTTGTTTTTCTTGTTCCAAAACTAGTAGTAGTACTATGCTTAGATGTTATCATCTCTCTGAAGAATTCCTGCTAAAAACCAAACAGACAAACAACCATGAACTTCTTTCCTTTCTCTATTGGGAAAGCCAGGAGAAGTTAGTGGGAAAAGTACAGGCTTTGAATCATACAGGTTTGTGTTCAAATCCTAACACTCTTACTGTCTCAGTTTTCTCATCTGTAAAATGAGGATAATAATACCTACCTCAGAAGATTGTTGTAAATATTAACAGAGATTACATATGGAAGCATATGGTACAGTGTTTGCATATGATAGGTGTTCAAAACATGCTCTTAGTGAAGTGGTAAGGAGAATTGATTCTATTTTATGCAGTGGATCTCTGACTAAATTGAGGGATTGGAATCAAGCATTTAGATTAGTTTAAGGGATTAAAATCAGGCATTTCAGAAGAGCAAGGTATTATTTTCCTTTGCCCTGGTGAACAGACTTTATGCACTCACCTAATATTGAAAACACCACACTTGCTGCTGGGTAATGCACACTGGATCCCATGCAGAATTTCCAGGTGCCTCTCTTGAATAGCCCATTTTGTGTATGTTGTCTCATACTCTCCTCCAGATTTAGCAAGTTGTCATTATAGAGTGTTCTAAATCCCATGTGAATTCAACATGACCAACTACTCCCTTGACTAAATGCCTTCATTAATTCATTTGAAATTGGGAGAGATCGCTTTCCAATGCTGCTAAACAGTTTCCTGTGCAGTGATGAGGAAAATGTGAATGCGTGACTTGCTGTACATTGGTATTCAGCTCTTTTTTCCCCCCAAGATTTTATTTACTGATTTCTTAGAGAGAGGAGACAAAGAAAGAGAGAAAAATGGGTGGGGGAGCAGGAAGGATTACCTCTCTGCTGTTACTTGTCATGTGTGCCTTGACTATGCAGGTCCAGGGTTCTGAACCAGCGACCTCAGCATTACAGGTCTATGCTTTATCCACTGCACCACCACAGGGCAGGCTATATTCAGCTCTTGATAGCAGAGGTTTCATTCTGTAAGCACAGGGGCCACATATGAAATAGTAAGAAAACACCCCAAATCCTGTCACAATGAAGCGAAGGGATTTTTGGCCTTCAGGAAGGGCAAATCTGGTTTCTTTTCATCCCCTCATAGGGAAGGTTTGTTGATTTCATTTATATGCTTATCTATAGTTAAGTGTCCTCCTGTTCATGTAACTCTGGGGAAGCACTCCAGATATGTTTGAGCAGTTTATTTAATGTTCATAGGTAATCTTTTATGCTTCCAATCACTGCCATTAATTGCTCTCCAACTAGGCAATAAAACAGTATTTCACTGATGCTTAGACTGCTCTCTGAGGTAGTATAATACATTTATTCCCTCAGAGAGGAAGGTGACCCTGAGATGTAAAGTGGCTTTGCTTAGTTCACACAGCTAGGCCTCCCAAGCTAAACTGTATTGGAACTTATACCAGGGAGTTTGTAGCCTGTTGGTGGCCAACTATGCTTGTTTTAGAGTGACCTTTTTTGTGTGTGTGTGAGAGAGAGAGACAGACAGCTAGACAGGGACAGACATGAGAAGCATCAATTCTTCATTGTGGCACCTTAATTGTTCATTGATTGCTTTCTCAAATGTGCCTTGACTGGGGGGTTCCAGCCGAGTCAGTGACCCCTTGCTCAAGCCAGCAACCTTGGGCTTCAAGCCAATGACTTTGGTGTCATGTTTAGGATCCCACGCTCAAGCCAGAGACCTTGAACTCATGCTGGTGAGCCCAGGCTAAGCTGGATGAGCCCTCACTCAAGCTGGTGGCCTCGGTGTTTGGAACTGGGGTCCTCTGTGTCCTAGGACAACGCTTTATCCACTGTGCCACTGCCTGGTCAGGCTAGAGTGACTTTTTTTTATTTTTATTCATTTTTAGAGAGGAGAAAGAGAGGGAGAGAAAGAGACAGAGAGGGAGAAAGAGGAGAGAGAGACAGAGAGAGAGAAGGGGGGAGGAGCTGGAAGCATCAACTCCCATATGTGCCTTGACCAGGCAAGCCCAAGGTTTCGAACAGGCGACCTCAGTATTTCCAGGTCGACGCTTTATCCACTGTGCCACCACAGGTCAGGCTAGAGTGACTTTTGACTGACAGTAGAAGTCAGACTCTTTTGCCCCAAAATGCAATTGGGGAGGGATTCACCTTAGTATACCAAGTTTCCCAGCTTCTTTAGGTGAGCATTATATGACAGCCATTATATATTATAGCTATTATATATTATAGATGATATTTAATGCTTAAAAGGTATTTATCATTCATATGGATATTTGGCAATGAAACATGTGTGGCCTTGTATTGAATTTAAGAAATGATCTCTGATTCACATGTGGCATTTTATCCTACAAAGATTCAGGGAAATCATACTTGAGTCAGTACATTTTGCAGCACTTATGTAGGCTTTACGGTGTGAGATAGCAACCAGGCAGAGTTTCCCGGGGTTTTGTTGTTGTTGTTGTTGGTTTGTTTGTTTTTATAACAGACAGAGAGAGGGACAGATGGGGACAGACAGACAGGAATGGAGAGAAATGAGAAGCATCAATTCTTTGTTGTAGCTCCTTAGTCTCCTTAGTTGTTCAATGATTGCTTTCTCATTTGTGCCTTGACTGGAGGGAGGGGGGCTGCAGCAGAGTGAGTGACCCCTTGCTCAAGCCAGAGACCTTTGGGCTCAAGCCAGCGACCATGGGGTCATGTGTATAATCCCATGCTCAAGCCAGTGACCCCACTCAGGCTGGTGAGCCTCCGCTCAAGCCGGTGACCTTGGGATTTCGAACCTGGGTCTTCTGCATGCCAGTCAGATGCTCTATCCACTGAAATGCCACCTGGTCAGGTTTTTTTTTAATTAATGAACTTAAATTTGGGGAGGGAAGTTATAGATTAGAGAAAAATTGAGCAGAAAGTAGTTTCCATATACCCTCTTCCCTCCTATTTCCTCCTATTATTAACATCTTACATTAGTGTGGTATATTTGTTCCAATTGATGTGCCAATATCAATACATTGTTATTAACTAAGTCCATAGTCTATATTAGGTTCACTCTTTGTCTTGTACATTGTATAGACTTTGACAAGTATTTAATGATATGTATGTGTTTTCTTTTTGTTGTCCTTCTGCTTTCATATAGTTTATTCCCTGCAAATTTTATTGAAGTATAACATACATACCGAAATGTGCACATTAAGTATACAGTGCAAGGAATTTTTAGGACACTCCTGTATAACCAGCACTCACATCAAGAAACAGCACATAACTAGCACCTCAGAAAACCCGCCATGGCCCCTTGCAGTTACTATCTCTACAAGGGTAATTGGTATCTGGACTCTACAATATGTTAGTTTTAATAGCTTCTGCCCATTATATAAATGGGATGATTCAGTATGTCAGCCAAATTAATTTTTCTTTTACTTAATTGGCATAAGTGAACTAAAGTAGACCAAACCACTTGCCCCCTGTTCCCATTTTATTCTGGTATCTGGCTTGGGTCTGTTATTAATTGTAATCAAAGATAAATATTACTAGACAGTTTTGAGCTGTTCAAGTTTAATGTCATTAATATGAGATCATAGACCCTGGGGTGTTGTGAAGAATAAATGACAAAAAAGGCATGATTAAAGAAAGACTCCATATGCTTCTGATTCATGTCTGAATCATTTCCTCATACCACAAGAATAGACCTGCTTGATTCAACACTATTATCATTAATTACTGGCTTGCAAACTTATAGATTTCTTCTTTTTTTAAATAAAAGATTTTTTATTTATTGATTTTACAGAAGGGGTGGGCAAGAAGTATCAACTCATACTTGCTTCACTTTAGTTGTTTATTAATTGCTTATCATATGTGTCTTGACTGGGCAAGCCCAGGGTTCCGAACCCACCACCTCAGCACTCTGGGTCAACACTGTAGGCACTGCACCACCACAGGCCAGGCTCAAACTTATGGATTTTTAACTGTGTAGTTCATTAATGATAAAATATGTGCCTTTGGTCATTGATTGATGTTATGATTCTTTTTTTTTTTTTTTTTTTGCATTTTTCTGAAGCTGGAAACAGGGAGAGACAGTCAGACAGACTCCCGCATGCGCCCGACCGAGATCCACCCGGCACGCCCACCATGGGGCGACGCTCTGCCCACCAGGGGGCGACGCTCTGCCCATCCTGGGCATCGCCATGTTGCGACCAGAGCCTCTCCAGCGCCTGGGGCAGAGGCCACAGAGCCATCCCCAGCGCCCGGGCCATCCCTGCTCCAATGGAGCCTTGGCTGCGGGAGGGGAAGAGAGAGACAGAGAGGAAGGCGCGGCGGAGGGGTGGAGAAGCAAATGGGCGCTTCTCCTATGTGCCCTGGCCGGGAATCGAACCCCATTCCTCCGCACGCTAGGCCGACGCTCTACCGCTGAGCCAACCGGCCAGGGCCGATGTTATGATTCTTAAATCTCCAAAATGCTTATTTAATTTACAAAAGAAGAAACTGAGGAAATCAAATACTTAGTAATTTCCTACATGCAATTTAGGGACAAAAGGAAAATTGGAATTTAGCTTATTTTAGGAATCCCAGTTCAAGGATGTTGCTGGATGATTGCCTTTGATTAAGGGAGTTGAAACCTGCTCTTTCCTACTTTCTTTCCTGAAAAGAAAACTGTGATTACAGGGTCTAGGTCATTGCAATGGAAAGGAAACAGCCCTAACAAAGTGAATTGCAAGAGTCTTTTAAGAGAGTCATTCCATCAACTCTCTTTATTGTTACTATCAGAACAATTAAAGTCTTCAGAAAGCTTGTTACTATAGACGCAAGACATATGCCCCTTCTATTGTTAGAACTGAGGTGGCCCGGACGGAATATTGATGGGACTGGCAATCTTTTGATGTTTCATCTTACTCCACAGGAGAAAGAAAAAGGGTTTCTTATAATGCCAAGACCCTATCTAAACTTAGTTCTATCTTTTTTTTTTTTTAAAAAAAAAAAGATTATTTATTTAATTTTTTTTACACGGACAGAGAGGCAGTCAGAGAGAGGGACAGATAGGGACAGACAAACAGGAACAGAGAGAGATGAGAAGTATCAATCATCAGTTTTTTGTTGCTACACCTTAGTTGCTCACCGACTGCTTTCTCATATGTGCCCTGACCATGGGCCTTCAGCGGACTGAGTAAATTTTGTACTCAAGGCAAATAGGTTCACTTATTTCACCTTAGTTGCAGCCCTGCTAAGGAGAGTGAGGCTCAAGGAGATGAAATGATTTGCCTATGTACACTCAAGTAGAAAGTGGCAGAGATAGGATTTGAAACCAAGACTGTTTGAATCCAAACCCATGCTTTGTTCACTGAACCATCCATCTTTTAATAGTCCTCATAAAGGATTATATTGTGCCACTCATGACAATTAAGCAAGGAAACAAGGGTACATTCTCTTGTTCAGAAGTAAGAGAAATGGCTTAACATTTGTTCCAAACACTCTTCTAAGTACCTGGTGCTTCTGAGAGGTCAAGTTGGCTTTCTGCCCATACTTGTCTTGCATCTGGTGCTTTTGACTATTCTTTTATTTTTTATTTTAATTTTTAAAAAATTGTTATAGTTGGAATACAATATTATATTAGTTTCAGATGCACAACATAGTGATTCTACACTTAAATACCTTACAATGTGATCACCATGAGAAGTCTATTAACCATCTGTCACTGTACAAAGTTATTAACAACATTATTGACTATATTCCCTGTTCTATACACTATATCTCATGGCTAGAAGTTATTTTTTAACTAGAAGTTTGGACCTCTTTCTCCCCTTTACCTTTTTCATTCATCTCCCCACTACCTCCCCTCTGGCAACCATCAGTTTGTTCTCCGTATTTATGTGTCTGTTTCTGTACCACATATAAGTGAAATCATATGGTATTTGTCTTTCGTTATGACTTATTTAACTTAGTACAGTACCCTCTAGGTCCATCATCTATGTTGCCTCAAATGGCAAGATTTCATTATTTTATATTGTTGTGTAACATTGTAGTGTGTGTGTGTGTGTAAGAGAGAGAGAGAGAGAGAGAGAGAGATCTTCTTTATCCATGCATCTATAGATAGATATGTAGGTTGCGTCCATATCTTGGCTACTGTAAATGAACATGGGTTGCATATATCTTTTTAAATTAGTGTTTTAATTTTGTTGGTGAGTATGTGGAGAAAGGGAACCCTTGTATACTGCTGGTGGGATTGTAAATTGGTTCAGCCACTATGGAAAACAGTATGGAGGCTGCTCAAAAAACTTAGGTATAGAACTATCATATGACCCAACAATTTCACTTCTGAATGTTTATTTGACTAATCTCTTCTAAAACTCCTCTTGGCCTCCAAGACCCTATCTCTGCTAGTTTTCCTCATATACTTTTCAGACCATACTTACTTCTGTTTACTTTGTGAACACAATTCCTCTCCCCATTTCTTAAATGTCTGTCATACAAATTTTCCCATTATATATATTCTATCTGGGCATACTGATAACAATCCATTCTGTATTTTTACCCCAGACTCCTCTCACCAACTGGCTACCAGACATCTCCACTTGGGTTTCTTAGAGATACTTCAACTCAGAAAAACCCAAATTGAATTTCTTATTCCTTACTGCCTTCTGCCACCCTCAACCAGTTCCCCTGTGTGCATTCCCAAACTTCTAGTGAGGCACCCAAGCCAGAGACCAGAGAATCTTTCTTTATATCTCTTTCCTTCACTGTCCACATCCAATAAGACACGAAATTCTGTTGATTTTGCATTCAAAGTATCCTTGACCCTGTTCTCTTTCCTTTATCTTTTCTATCATTACTCTAGTCCAGGCCTCTCACCTAGTTTCCTTGCTTCCAGGCATACCTCTCCCTACCCATCCGGCATATTATTTCCAGAGGCTGCTTCCTTAAAAGCAAATTATGTTGCTTCCCCTGGATTATAGGATAAAATCCAGCTCCACAACACATTAGTGATCTGATTCATATCTATCTCCCCTGTGTCATGTCTCCCTTCCCTCCCCTAACCTATGCTGAACTGGGGCGGTATTCACAACACATCAGTCTAATTTGTTTTTCAGGGCCTTTGCTCATGTAGCCAGCTTCCCCTGCCTGCAATATACTTCCCTTATTGGTCTTGCAAACACCTGCTCTTCTTTGAAGAGTCTACTCTAGCTTTCCTCAGTCTCCATCCAGGGATACTTGACCATCCCCACTGGTACGCCTCCACTGTACCCACTTATATAATTTTATTCAGTACCTGTACTAATTTATTGCAATTATGTATTTGCATAACTTTTATTCCTCTTATAATCTCAATCTTCAGGAAGACAGAGCCTATAATAATTGATATCTGTACCCAGAGTACCTAGTCCAGTGCTTAGCATGAGGAGACAATAAATACTGAATGAACTAATGGATACTTAATGAAGACCAAGCAGTGGGCCAACCTAATAAGACACTTAATAAAATCTCATCAATTTAGTTTGAAATGAGGATCAGGCCACTCTGAATAGTGCAAATTATGATTATCTATTACTCTAAGGTCAATATAATTCTATTATTTTGTAATATATCCAGTGACTCCTTCCTCTGTCCTATGATGTCTCCCTTTGGGCTACAATTAGACATTGTACAGACCTATTATATACCACTAACCATGCTGCTTTATAATGCTGTTTATGTATCTGTTTCCCCCCACTAGACCAAGAGCTTCTTGACCCTGTCTTATCCATCTGTATATCTCCATCGAATAATCCATAGTAGGTGTTCAATAAATATTTGTTGAATTAATGAATTTGAACCAGGCTAATCATAATGACTTGTAAAAGGCCTGGGAATTTTTCTCAATGACCCTGAGAATGATTTTTGTCTTACTATATTTTAAAGATACACAAGGGGCTAACATCTACACACATTTTAAATTTTCTACTTGCTTAGCACACACTTTCTTTTTTCTTTTTTACAGATTCCACAAATATAAACTCCAGCTCAGCTGAAGTTTCTGAATTATCACAGATTCCAAATTAGGGAAATCCAAATTAGTGAGGCTTTACCATACCGTGCTTTGCCTTGTTTCATTTGTTTATATTTATATTCATATCTATCTGCATTTGGACAAGGCAGGCACTAAAAAATCTGAATGTGGCTAATCTGTGCCAGTTTATTTGGGGCTGATAAAATTTCCTTTAAATTCTTAATGTTTATGATTTACAATCAGAAAAAAAAATCCAATAATACAGCCAAATTCTTGTACCTCTTACGCTGTTACTAAGGTTTAATCAGGGGTCCCCAAACTTTTTACACAGGGGTCCAGTTCACTGTCTCTCAGACCGTTGGAGGGCCGCCACATACAGGGGCCGCCACATACAGTGCTCCTCTCACTGACCACCAATGAAAGAGGCACCCCTTCCGGAAGTGCGGTGGGGGGCCGGATAAATGGCCTCAGGGGGCCGCATGCGGCCCATGGGCCGTAGTTTGGGGACACCTGGTTTAAATCACAGGGATCTCAGCAGATTACTTGTTTTTTTTTTCCTTTTCTTAATTACTAGGCTTTTATTTAGGGGAACACTAAAAAATGGGACACCCTTGGCTGGTGTGGAAAGGGAATGGTGGGGAAGGAGGGACTTGCTTGTGTTTTCTTTGTTCTAATGTTAAAGTTATAATTAAAGCAGTGATTTTCTTATGGTGTTCCACTCTAGAAACGTGCTTACAAGACCTATGTCCGAGCCCTTCCTCTGCTGAAGAAAATGGGGATCAATTCCATTATCCTCCGTAAAAGCATTGGTGCTCTTGAAGTGGCCTGTGGCATTGTCATGACCCTTGTGCCTGGACGTCCCAAAGATGTGGCCAACTTCTTCCTGCTCTTGCTGGTGTTGGTTGTTCTTTTCTTCCATCAGCTAGTCGGTGATCCTCTCAAACGCTATGCCCATGCCCTGGTGTTTGGAATCCTACTCACCTGCCGCCTGCTGATTGCCCGCAAGCCTGAAGACCGGTCTTCTGAGAAGAAACCCTTGCCCATGGGCAATGTAGGAAATGAGGGAAAGGCTGAGGAGCAACCCTCCTTATATGAGAAGGCCCCTCAGGGCAAAATGAAGTTGTCATAGGAAAGTGGAAGTGCAAAAAGTAGACCTTCCAGGCAGTTGCCTCCATGATACCCAGGAAGATGTCAGCGGGTATTTTTTTATTTGATTTATTTATCTTGGGGGAGAGGAAAAAATACAAAATCTACAAATTAATGGCCCTATTGGCTTGTGTACACCTATACCCTAAAATGACCTCCCCACGTAGACATATGTGCACCACCTTTAATCACTTGGGGCAACTCTCACATCTTGCTGCATGTACATGTATATGGCTAACTATTGAAGTGTTTTTTTGTGAGATAGACTCCAGCAAGCATGTGACTGTGAGATTGTATGTGTGAGAAAATGTATTTACTGTGTATGTGTGCATGCACATGTGGAGAAGAAGACTGATCTTGAACTAATCCTGCATAAGTATCCTCCCCTTTATAGACTTAGTCTAGTGAAGACAGAATAAAATAAACCTCTTCTAAAAAGAATCTTACTTTTGGTATTAAACAGTGAGGTGTTCCCATGGATGGGGAAATCCCTTGATAGACTAAGCTGAAAACTTATACCTACCACTTTAAGAAAAAGTTCCTCTACTTTGAGGCACTGAGTTATATGTAGAATTAATTAGCCTCAACTTGTAACAGTTGTTTAAATTTGAAATACTTCAAATTGAGTTTAATCAAAATTAGGAATATATGCAGTCAATAGATAATCTGATTCTTTAAATGATGAATTTGTTAGTTTCACCTTGTCTTTGTCCAAACCCAACCTACTAAGTCTTGACTCACAGTTTGAAATGGAAGCAGTAACCTTGTTTTTATTTTTTTCTTAAGCCAAAAGTTGCCTCACTTCCACTCAGTGCTAACCAGGATTTGGGCAGTTTCTCCACTGTTGTGGTTGAGAGAACAGGGATTAGTCCTGATAAAAGTCTGTGAATCTCAAACTGTTTTCTTAAATCACCTGAAATATGACTGAAGAGCTGTACCCAGTGTTTCCTTGCCAAATAGATTCACTGCTCTCCTAATGAATCTTCACTGAACTTTGCTGGGGTAAGCAGAGATCTAAGTTACCCGCAAAGTTGTCTCCTCTACGCTTACCATTCAGGTGGGTGGAGTTTAACTGAGGGAAGGACATTTGACAAGGGTTAGTTGGATCCGGCAGTATGAAAATTTTGCTTTCCTCATTATACACTGATGTTTCTCCTGTTAGGTGTGCTTTGATGGTTTTAATACTATTGTGACAGGGGTGGGGAAATGGGTGGGGAAATGGGTGGGGTTGTTGTGTGTGTGTGTGGAGTAAAACTATTGTATTTCTTCAATGTCATTGTTCTTGTTAAATGATACCTCTCTTGTCTTTTTTCTCTCATTCTTTCAAAATAAAAATTTTCAAAATTTGGAGGGAACTGTTGGGACAAATAATGAAAATCTGGAAAGCATATCAAGAGATTTATGTTTTGTTGTGTTTTATTTTGGTGTGGATGAGGTAGGAGAAGAAAGAGAAGGGGGAGTATAATAACTTAATATACTAATGAGGTTTCCAACCTTCCAATCTCATTTAAGTTACTCCACACCTCTGTGATGTCAGCACATAAAATAGAAAGCTATAGAATTAGGATCTCAATGCAATTTCCAGGTTTGGGGAATTCTGCTTCATTAGGTGATGCTCAGGAAAGGTAGAAGAATGATTTCAGAGAAAACTGCAGGTACATTAAATAAGGGTGAACCAGTGTCTCTCACTATATGTTCCCACAAAGTGGCACAAGGTCCAGTGTCACAGTCGTGTCACATTAGGCAAGTTATTTCACCACTCAACGCTCCAGTTTCATTATCTACAAAAAAGGGGTGGGGACTGAAGGCTTTAAATCCCTTCCAATTTACAACTGAGTCTATAAAATGATCAAAAGTATAAATGACTCGAGAAATATTGTTTCCGTAGAAAAGGAAGAGCAGCTATCATGAAAATATTGAACACTCAATTGTCATACATGATTAAATAAGATTTCATAAAAGTGCTCTCAAAAACCATACAAATATGAAATGTGGTAAGTAGTCATTTCTGCTGTAGTCTCCCAAATACATCAACTTAATCTTTGATTCTTCATCTCTCCCTAAGACAGCAAAGTTTCCTCCTACAGTTTTGCCTACGGTTTATAGGTATGTTTTGGCTTCAAAAAAATCAGAGCTGGCAAATTTATATCTTTTCTCTATGATTCCTACTCTAGTAAGAGATTAAACTAGGGACTAAGCTCGGGTCTCACACTAAGCCCTTATTGCTGTTTTAGCTAATTTCTTTAAGGTGCCTCACTCCTCAAAGTTAGGAAGGTTTGTGTGTGGACTGGCTAGTTATGAGCAAGGCGCCACATCAGGCTCGGGACACGTTTTTAGCAACTCCTGGAAAGGCACGGGCGTACGCATTCTCGGTAAAAGGAGGGTGGATCCTACCTCTCAGCCCCTCCCACCTGTGGGGAAAGTGACGGACGGCGTTAGAGGTCAAAGACCCTTTCACCCGTCTCTTGCCCAGCCTGGGAAAGGCCGTCTTTACTGCGAAGTTTGCAGTTTCATTTTTTTCCTACCAAGTCCCGACATTGGGGGGGGGGGGTCTATCTGGGAAAAACTATCACAATAATTAATCTTGTTAAATTCAAGAATCCAGACAATGGTTACTCTGTTTCACACAAACTGACAAAAGCGAACAGTAGGGCCGCGGGAACGCCAGCCAATCAGCCGGCTCCTCCCCCAACGGCCCACTCAGCGTCCGTCCGAGGCCCCCGCGGGCGGGGCACGCGACTACACGGAATTGGGTGTGCGTCAGCGCCGGCGCGCGCACCGCCTCGCGCCGTTGAGAGAAACCCAACCAATCAGACTTCAGCAGAGCGCCTCGCCCTGCCAGGCCGCCTCTGCGTCTCAGCCGAGGAGCATGCGCAGGGAGGGGCCCGCGGATTTGAATCGTGGAGGGGATGTTTAGCCTCCCCGGCTGCGCGGCAGAGGAGTTTGTTAGGTAAGGTGCTTTTAATAGCTGCGCAAAAGGGGGGCTCGGAGAGCGAAGGGGATCTCCTTGACTTCTGAGCAGGATTGCCCTGCACGGTGTGGCTGGGGTCGGGTTTTACCCCTGTCCAGGAAGAGGGGTGGGCGGAGAGTGTGTGAAAACTCTTGACTGGTCAACCGGGTGCGGTCAGAAGCTGCTCGCCTGCCCTTTCTTTGTTGGGAACCTAGGACACAGCTCGGAACCTGGGACCTCCCGCTGGCGTAGACACGTATGCTGCGCACCTGCTCTGGCCTCTTCTGTTCTAGAGAGGTAGGACTGGGTGTTATTCTGATCATTCCCTTCGCGTCTGTAATTTGATGTCAAAACTTTTAAAGTCTTCTGGATTCCTCTCTTTTCCCTACATCCAGTATTTTATCCTGGCCTTTCCCATGCAACCTCCAAAATATATCGTAAATACAATCATTTTCGACATCTTCCAGCACTGTACTTTAGGCCTAATTCAGACTGCGGTTACAGTTCTGCACTTCTGCAAGACTCTCTTTAATGGACGTTTCCACTCCTTCACCCCTAACATTTTATTAACATTGTAGCTGAAATGGTCTTAAGACATAGATCAGACGGTATCATTCCCCTCTGTAACACTACTCCCTTCACCTGAAGTTGCCGTGGTACTTACAATAAACCCCTTACTCTGACCTACAAGTCTCAATATGGTATTCCCTGGCTGCCTTTCTGACTTCATCTCCCACTACTCTCTGCCTCTACCGTGTCACTCACTACCTCTCCTACTCCTCCACTGCTGTTGATTCTGTTTTTCTAACACATAGAGAGCTCTTGCTTTAAGGTCTTAGCAAGTAGTACTCTTCGCTCTCTATGAAATACTTTTTCAGAACATCTTCACATAGCTGCTTCTTTCTTGGCATGCCAATATCAGTTTAAAGTCCATCAGGGAGGCTTTCTCTGACCACTTATTCCAAAGTAGCTTCTCACCTCTGCCCCATTTCTTTCACATCACTGTGTGTTATATTCATTGTTAACTATATACTTTATGTATTGACCCTCATATTCCTCCCCACTCCCCTAAGTTGCATGAAAGCAGAGCTCTTGACTATTTTATTATCTTATCCCTGGTAACTAGAACTGTGCTTGGTATATAGATGATGTTCACTAATTGTTTATTGGGTAAGTGAATAAATTAATGGGGAATTTTTCTGTTCTGAGAATCCTTAGTTTGCCCACCAGTTTGGCTTTTGAACTATGCAGTTTTTTAAAATTAATTTTAATGCGGTGACATTGATAAATCAGTGTACATATGTTCAGAGAAAACATCTCCAGATAATTTTGACATTTGATTATGTTGCATACCCCTCACTCAAAGTCTAATTGTCTTCCGTCACCTTCTATCTGGTTTTCTTTGTGCCCTTCCCCTCCCGCCACACCCTCTCTCTCCTTCCTAGCCACCCCCTCCTTACCATCACACTCTTGTCCATGTCTCTGAGTCTCATTTTTATGTCCCATCTATGTATAGATTCATATAGTTATTAGTGTTTTCTGATTTACTTATTTCACTCCATATAATGTTATCAAGGTCCATCCATATTATTGTAAATGATCCAATGTCATCATTTCTTATGGCTGAGTAGTATTCCATAGTATATATGTACCAAAGCTTTTTAACACTTAGGCTGTTTCCAGATCTTCGCTATTGTGAACAATGCTGTCATAAACATGGGGGTGCATTTCTCCTTTTGGAACAGTTCTATGGTGTTCTTAGGGTATATTCCTAAAAGTGGGATAGCTGGGTCAAAAGGAAGTTCGATATTTAATTTCTTGAGGAATCTCCATACTGTTTTCCACAGAGGCTGCACCAGTCTGTATTCCCACTAGCAGTGCAGGAGGGTTCCCTTTTCTCCACATCCTCACCAGCACTTATTCTGTGTTGTTTTGTTTATGAGCTCCATTCGGACTGGTGTGAGGTGATATCTCATTGTGGTTTTAATTTGCATTTCTCTAATGATTAGTGATGTTGAGCATTTTTTCATATGCCTATTGGCCATCTCTATGTCCGCTTTGGAGAAGTGTCTATTCATTTCTTTTTCCCATTTTTTGATTGGATTGCTTGTCTTCCTGGTGTTGAGTTTTACAAGTTCTTTATAAATTTTGGTTATTAACCCCTTACTAGACGTATTGTCAAATATGTTCTCCCATTGTGTAGTTTGTCTTTTTATACTGTTCTTATTGTCTTTAGCTGTGCAAAAGCTTTTTAGTTTGATATAGTCCCATTTGTTTATCCTTTTATTTCACTTGCCTGTGGAGATAAATCAGCAAATATATTGCTGCGAGAGATGTCGGAGAGCTTACTGCCTATGTTTTCTTCTAAGATGCTTATGATTTCATGGCTTACATTTAAGTCTTTTGTTAATTTTGAGTTTATTTTTGTGAATGGTGTAAGTTGGTGGTCTAGTTTCATTTTTTTGCAGGTAACTGTCCAATTTTTCCAACACCATTTATTAAAAAGGCTGTCTTTACTCCATTGTATGCTCTTACCTCCTTTGTCAAATATCAGTTGTCCATAGAGCTGTGGGTTTATTTCTGGGTTCTCTGTTCTGTTCCATTGATCTATGTACATATTATTTGTAATCCACTTTCGGATTTGGGCTGCTTTGAAGTCTTCATTTGTTTGTTTTCTTAATAGGTGATAGTCTTGTTTACTGATCTCAGCAGGGGGCTTATTCGAAACTGTATCCAGGAATGCTGGTGGGTGTAACCTGAGACTCTGAAGGCCTCAAATGCCAGTTACTCTCTCTGGGGGCGGGGTGTTTTCTCAGCTTCAGTAGGGGGAGGTGTATCTCAGATCTCCATGGAGACCTGAGTTACTGCCACTCTTCCCCACTTCTTGTTTTCAGCTGTATCTTGTTGCACTGATTGGAGCTGGAGAGATGTCTGGAGATCTGTGACTTGGAAGCACTTTAGTCTTTTGTTTGTGGAAGGATCAGCCCCTCCTCCAGCTATGGCTGCCTCCAGCACTGAATGAGTCAGCTTCTCAGGTCATCCCCTACATTCCTCTGCCCCTCACCGTCTATCTCCCCTTTCTTTTTGGAAGACAAGCCTGCCCTTTCAACACACCTCGTTCCCTGGTCGCCAGGCAAGTGGCTGTGAGCAGTATTTACTGCTCTTTTCCTTGGAGTGAGAACCTTTCTGGGCTCTCAGCCTCACCCCCTCTGTTCCTGTAAGCAGGGGAGATTCAGGTGCTCCCTACCAGGTTTGTTGTGGCTTCTTCTTTGCTCCTTGGTTTTGGAGAGCTGTTCTTGTAGTCCAGAGTTGGTTTTTTATGCCAATTGTTCATAAATTAATTTGTAATCCATTGAATTATGCAGTTTTAACTTAGCATTGGCAAAGTAGGGAACATAAAAGGTGAAAAGTAAAATCAAGGCCGGGTGGAGAAAAAAGTAAGATTGAGTTCATGAGATGGCTTAGATTTGGACTTGCTCATGTGATATATAGCCTTTTAAGAGAACTGGATATGTTGCCTGTACTCTTTCTGTTTTTCTTGTTTGTTTGTTTTGTTGTGTTTTCCTGCAGGAAGGTCAGTTTAGCTGGTGAATGTTACCTTGAAGAGTTGTTTCTCTATTCCTATTTAGGTCAAGGACTTTCTGAGAAAGCTTACCTATAGGTTTTGTTGCCCAGATTTTTGTCAGGTTTTTTATTGTGTACTTGTTGTACGTTAGGTACTGTGTACTAAATTTTGGGGAAACAGGTAGATATGGTCCCTATCTTTGTGGAGTGAAAGGGACAGTTTGGTTGATTAATGGTAACAACACTTGTTTCTGTATAGAACATGTGTAGTAATGTCAACTCAAAAGGGAGTTAAGGACTCTCAGACACCAAGGAGAAGCATACAACATAGTACTGGTTATCAGACTGATCTTTTGGACTGGAAACTGAAAGAGACTCTAAGCACCTCAAAGAACATCTCAAAACATGGACAGAACAGTCCAGTGGAAAATTGTGAACATGCCGACGCAGAAAAGCAAGCGGAAGATGCTCTGCAGGAGGCAGTGAGATACTTTGAGAAAGGTAAGACGAGTACTTTTACCTACGCAAGTCCTATTTTTATCAAATATTCTAGACTTTTTTGTTAAGGAATCTTAAAGGGTAACATTTTTGCTCAGACATGCTTTTGTCTGTTTAATAGACATTTACTGAGCACTTAGTACATGCTAGGTGCTAGGTATATAATAGCAAAGCAGGTTCCTAGCAGAGCAGTTTCAGAACTGCTGCACATTGAAATTACATGAGAATTTTTTTTTAAGAGAGGGGTTAACAGACAGGAACAGACTAGATAGGAAGGGAGAGAAATGAGAAGCATCACCTCATAGTTGTGGCTCCTTAGTTGTTCATTGATTGCTTTCTCATATGTGCCTTGACTAGGGGGCTCCAGCTGAGCCAGTGACCCCATGCTCAAGCCAGGCGATCTTAGAGCTCAAGCCAGTGACCATGGGGTCATGTCTATGATCCCATGCTCAAGCCAGCGACGTGCCCAAGTCAGATGAGCCCACACTTAAACCTTGGGGTTTCGAACCTGGGTCTTCACTGTCTCAGACTGACAGTTTATCTACTGCACCCTGCACCAGTGCCTGGTCAGGTTACCTGGAAATCTTTAAAATACATTGATACCAGGCATCCACTCTTACACAATCTGACTTTATTGGTATGGGATGTAACCTGGGCATTTGCAATTTTTTACAGCTCCTTAGGTTATTTCAAAGGATTGAAATAATTTATTGCTGTGAACCAGCGCAGCTCGTATTTCTGGCTCTTGAGGCAGAACGGTGGGGAATTAAAAAAACAGACTCATTAAGGCAAAAGGATGGGATCGGGAGGACTCTTCAATGCTGATGGCAATATCCGAGTGCCCCATAACCCCAGTTTGCTATATTATATAGCCATATGCAAATCAGGGAAGTCCTTGATACAAAGTTACACATCTGAGGCTAAAACAGGAACTCTTCCAAGGCATAAACAGGAATCCCCCTACCATGCATAAGTGAGAGCAACCAACATCTGAACAAACAGAGTGAGAGGAAGGGCATATAAATTGCTTCCAGCAACTTAAGGAAGCAAGTCAAGTGGGTGCAAATACTCAGCATCATAGCTAATATGGAGGTGGAGGGGGGAGAACTTAGCCTTTTGCTAAGCCTCGAATCTACAAAGGCTTTTTGCCACTTGCAGTCTACAACAGCTTATAGTCTAAATTCATTGTTTTAGTTAGTTTTAAAGCAGAGATGCCAAAGCATGATTCAGTATTCCTCACTGAAGGTGCCATTGCTGTTAAATATTCCAGAGGCTTGAAGGCTTTCAGGGCTTTCAGGGCTTTTAGGAAGACATTTTATATATAACACTATTCATTTAAAGCATGGTCCCCAACCCCCGGGCCGCGGACCGGTACTGGTCTGCAGAGAAAGAATAAATAACTTACATTATTTCCGTTTTATTTATATTTAAGTCTGAACGATGTTTTATTTTTTAAAAATGACCAGATTCCCTCTGTTACATCTGTCTAAGACTCACTCTTGACGCTTGTCTCGGCCACGTGATACATTTATCCGTCCCACCCTAAAGGCTGGTCCCGTGAAAATATTTTCTGACATTAAACTGGTCCATGGCCCAAAAAAGGTTCGGGACCACTGCTTTAAAGTATCCAGAGTTGTAATTGTTGAGGTTAGAGATGGTAAGAATCTTAAAGGTCCCACTATTTAATATGGTTCCTTTTTCCAGGTCCCCTTAAAACTTCACAGAGTAAAGATAAAAACATGGAAAAACACTTGAAAATTGTGGAAAATGCGGCTTGGAAATATGGATTAAATCCGGAAGAACTTGACATTCTATTAAATGTGGTAGTCAGTGGGAAATATGGTATGTTGACAGGATATACCAGTCACAATTTTGCTATTAGATTGTTCGTTGGAATCGGTTGTCGTTCTTCTTTAGTATTGTCTTCATAAAACCGAAGTGGGACTTTCTCACATTTGGACTATTTTGTGAGCCAAAAGTTTCTGTGTGTGCACATGCTGAAAATTGCTAGTTATCACATATTTTTACAAGTAAAATGCATAGACACTTGTCACCAAATACATGGGAACCATTTTTAGTATTTCTCTTAAGAAGCATAGATATAATTTAAATAACGTTGCTGGAAGGCACCTTAAGAGATCACTTGGTCTACTTCATTGCCTTTAGGTTCATTTATGATGTGGTCTACATTCTCCTGTGTGCCCCGACCAGGAATCAAACCTGGGACATCCACACGCTAGGCCGACACTCTACTACTGAGCAAACCGGCCAGGGCTGGTAGCTATGTTAATTAGCCTGATGGGAGTAGTTATTTCACTATGTATCACGTCATACATCTTAAATATATATAATTTTCATTTAAAAAATAGAGGTCTTCACCCTCAATGGGAAAAAAGACCTGTGTAAGATGTTTCTGAGACTACCACATGCAGGCGAAATTAAGAACAGCATTATCTCAGTGAATGGATGTGATCACCATGTTAAAATGCATATGAAACAGTGTTTAAATATGCGTAAGATATTTCTAAGAGTGCTACTTGTTATCACAGTGAATGGAGGTGATTGCCACACTTTAAGGCATATAAAACAGTGGTTAAAGACACATGTATCCAAGATGTTCTTGACAGTTAAACTTGTATAAGAAGTTGAGAATAGTGTTTCCCAGTGAATGGTTGTTATCACCACACTAGAATGCAAATAAAAATAATGTTTAAATATAAAAAAGAAATTAATGAGATACCTATTTAATTCTTGAAGCCTTAAGAAGCAGAAGCTGATACAGGGTATACACAAAGCTATTTGCAACATCGCTTCTTTTCCCAAACAGAAGGATAAAATGGAAGCCAGGGAGTGTGATGGAAAAATTGGACTGGTATAGAATATTACTTCCCTCTAATTCCAAGGGTAGTTCTTGCATTCTGCTTCCCTCTCCACTTTTTTTGGGGGGAAGGGGGAGAATACAAATATATTTATTTATTTTTAAGTATTGCAGCCCGTGTAAGATGACTGTCAGTAGCTTTAAAATATATCAGGATCTATTGTGCCATTAAAAAATAGTAACAAAAGACTAATCCTTGAAATGTTCCTGTAAAAACTTCTTTGAGGTGTAATTCACATTCCATAAAATTTATATTTTTGAAGTGTCCAATTCAGGTTTTAAAAATTATTTATTGGTTGATTTTAAAGAGGAAGTGGGGGGTAGAGAGAAAGACACACACAGAAGCATTGATCTGTTCCTATATGTGCCCTGACTGGGGATCAAACCCACAACCTTGGCATATTCGGATGATGCTCTAACCAACTGAGCTATCCAGCCAGGGTGAGGTTTCTTACTGTTTTCATTTGTTGTTTGTTTGTTTTTAACACTCACAATTGTGCACCCATCACCACTCTCTATTTCCCAAACATATCAATACCTCAAGAAACCCTGAACACATCCTCCCTCTTTAAATAGAAGTATTAGAGCCAAAGAATTTGCTTTATAGTTTATATCAGAAATTAAAGGTTCATTTTTTGTTTTGAACTGTGTTTTGTCTTGATGATAAGAGATGTCAGCTCTTGCTCATTTTTTCTTGCCTTTGGTATAAAGTGAGATTTTTTTAAGGACCAAGAGGGAATCATAGGAAGGAAACAATCAAGATATTAAAATGCAGTTTAATTCAGAGCTTGTCTGCTTTCCAGGGAGCCTGGTAAACTCTCGGTTGTGGAGATGCATGATTCCGGCAACTCTGATATCCGAAGATTCTGTGGTTAAGGCGGTCTCTTGGCTGTGTGTGGGCAAGTGTTGTGGTAGCACCAAGGTAATCTTTTCAAGCATTTTGATGATAACTCCTTCAGAACCACTTAAGGGCTGTCCTGGAAGAGCCACTTACGGAGTAATGGCATTGGCCTTTTGTGCAAAGCCTTTTGATTGGGAACAAAAGAGCTTGATGCGAGGCCTCTGTTCAAACAAATTTTTTACCGAGAGGTAAAATCTATTATCCTGCTTTGCGCTAGAAGCTTCTGAAACAGCCCTGAGGGGGGAATTAGGTTCTTCTGTACCAGTTCTATTTCTCTAAAGATAAGCATTTTGTCTCTCAATAGGTTCTTTTTTATCGTTGGCTGGTTGCAGTGTTTGACTTCATTGATCACAAGGAGAAAATTAACTTGCTCTATGGCTTCTTCTTTGCTTCATTGCAAGATGATGCGCTGGTGAGTAAAAATTAAACGGCATCGTTCAGACTGTACATGCTTATATGTTGTTGCACCATGTGTGCTCCAAAGCTCCACACAGTATGTTTTTTCTTCTTTGAAAAGGTGTCCAGTGGTAGAGAGTCGGCCTGGCGTGCGGAAGTCCCAGGTTCGATTCCCGGCCAGGGCACACAGGGGAGGCACCCATCTGCTTCTCCACCCCTCCCCCTCTTCTTCCTCTCTGTCTCTCTCTTCCCCTCCCGCAGCTGAGGCTCCATTGGAGCAAAAGATGGCCCGGGCGCTGGGGATGGCTCCGTGGCCTCTGCCCCAGGCGCTAGAGTGGCTCTGGTTGCAACAGAGCGCCGCCCCGGATGGGCAGAGCATCGCCCCCTGGTGGGCGTGCCGGGTGGATCCTGGTCGGGTGCATGCGGGAGTCTGTCTGACTGCCTCCCAGTTTCCAGCTTCAGAAAAATACAAAAAAAAAAAAAAAAAAAAAAAAAAGAAAAGGTGTCAAACAGAAAAGTATGAAAAATAACATTACATCTTTCCATCTTTCTCAGATTAACAAATATAATTTTTTTTTACCATATTTGCTTTATATCTTTCAAAGAAATCAAATGTTAAATATAGAATGAACTCCACATTGGAGTCTCTTTGCTGATTGAGAGCAGTGGTTGCTATCTTTCGCCTTTAAGCCACTTTCACAAGGCTTTTGCATCACTAATTCTATATTTTCTTGATTAACACTGCAAAATCTTCATCAGAATTAATGAGGAGAGGATTGCTTTTCATAAGATGGCAGTAGACTTTTATTTTTTTATTTTTTTTACAGGGACAGAGAGAATCAGAGAGGGATAGACAGGCAGGAACAGAGAGAGATGAGAAGCATCAATCATCAGTTTTTTGTTGCGACACCTTAGTTGTTCAGTGATTGCTTTCTCATATGTGCCTTGACCGCAGGCCTTCAGCAGACCCAATAACCCCTTGCTTGAGCCTGCGACCTTGGGTCCAAGCCGGTGAGCTTTTTGCTCAAGTCAGATCAGCCCGTGCTGAAGCTGGCGACCTCGGGGTCTTGAACCTGGGTCCTTCCGCATCCCAGTCTGACGCTCTATCCACTGTGCCACCGCCTGGTCAGGCTAGACTGATTTTGATTAAATAGCATAATTAGGCCCTGGCTGGTTAGCTCAGTGGTAGAGTGTTGCCCTGGCATGTGGAAATCCCAGGTTTGATTCCTGGTCAGGGCACACAGGAGAAGTGCCCATCTGCTTCTCCACCCCTCCCCTTCTTGCTTCTCTCTCTTTCTCTATCAATATCTCTGTCTCTCTGTCTCTCCCTTCCCATCCTGCTGCCATGGCTTGGTTGGAGCGAGTTGGCCCCGAGCACTGAGAATGGCTCCATGGCCTCTGCCTTGGGCGCTAAGAAAAGTTCTCAGTTGCTGAGCAATGAGAGACACCCCAGATGGGCAGAGCATCACCCCCTAGTGGGCTTGCTGGGTGGATCCCAGTTGGGGTGCATGTGGGAGTCTGTCTCTGTCTCCCATCCTCTCACTGAATAAAAAAAAATAGCATAATTGCTCCCATTGAAAACATTAATAACTGAGAAAATCTGCTTTCCACCTGAAAGACTTTCAAAGACTGTCTTTGCAGACCATGTGAACCATTCATCTAACCCAGTGGTAGTCAACCTGGTTCCTACCGCCCACTAGTGGGCATTCCAGCTTTCATGGTGGGCTGTAGTGGAGCAACCAAAGTATAAATAAAAAGATAGATTTAACTATAGTAAGTTGTTTTATAAAGATTTATTCTGCCAAACTTAGCGAAAATCCGACATAAAATACTTGGTAACTAATTATTATTATATGCTTTAACTTACTGTAACTCTGCTTTACAAATTTTATAAAGTAAATTTACTTCCTTACTTTATAAATCACCATTACTGTGGAACCGGTGGGTGGTTAGAAAATTTTACTACTAACAGAGATACAAAAGTGGGCGGTAGGTATAAAAAGGTTGAGTACCCCTGTTCTAACCAAATTCCTCTTGCCATTTGGGAAGGGGACATTACGCCTCCATTTATTGATCTCAATTTTAAAAATTGATATTTCCACTGTGTCTGTTGCATTGTACTAGGCAATATAGAAGAGTCCATGTTTAGCAGAGGGTTTCTGTATTCCAGGTATGTGTAATCCAGTTGGAGAGTTAAGAAGAGCACATAAAGTTAACTAACCCAAGAGTTAAAATATCAAAGACAGTATATGATAGTGTGAGGATAATAATTGCTGTATTGTATCCAGGAACGCAAAGTAAACTAAATCAGTGATTAGAAGAAGCATTATAAAGTGTGTGGGTATTGAGCGAGGCCTTGAAGATTGAATGGAATTTGAGATTTGATAAAAGGGAATGATGTTTGATATGACAGGAATAGTTCAAGCATAGTTGTGAGATGTGTAAGTTGTGTTTCAGGAGACCCTAAATAGACTGATGTACAGTTGTTGTCAGGTGGTGTGAGTGGTAAGGCTTGAAAAGTTGGGTGAGGAGAGATTGTAGAGATCTTAGAATGTGATGCTAAGGAGTTTATCTTCTATCCAGTGTGGAAATCATTGAAAAAGTCTAAGCAGAACATGTTGAAAGGAACATTGCAAGAAGCCATATCTAGTTGTGTTAAGAAATATGAATTAGGAGAGAGGCTAGAGTCAAGGAAATTAGTTAGCATACTAATACGATAATCCAGGTCTAACATGGTGAAGTCCAAGACTATGGTTTGTGGACCCCTTAAGGCTCTCCAAGACCCTTTCTGGAGGTCTGAGAGGTCAAAATTATTTTCAAAGCAATATCAAGATGTTATTTGCTATTTTCACTGTTTACATTTACACTGATGGTGATAAAGCAATGGTAGATACGACTGGTGCCTTAGCACAACTCAGGAGAGTGGAGCCAAGCTGTACCAGTGTTCATTGTATTCTTCACTGCACTAAAAACCAAAAATGCTAGTTTCACTTAAGTGTGTCTCAGATAGAGCAGTAAGAATTAATTCATTAATTTTATTAAATTTTTACCTTTGAGAAATCTTTAATATTCAGTATGATGAAAGGGAAGTAAAAATAAATCTCTTGTGCAGTAGGTATCCTGAGGAAAAGCACTTGCATGATAGAGTTGCGTGCTAAACTATCTGCCCTTTTTTTTCTTTTTTTCATCAAGTGCCATTTTAAATCAAAAGAATGACTGACATGAACTGTGGTTATTCAGACTTGGGTATTTGGCAGAGGTAAGCCTGTCATTTCAAAGAAACCCAGTGACAATATTTGTTGCCAATGATATATTTGAGCTTTCAAGTAAAAGTTACAAAGTTCTCGAAAGTTTGTATCTGTCATTGTAAACTTGACAACTTCCTGGTACTTAAAGACTTCTCTGATGAGATTGGTAGTAGCAGTATTAATGAATGTAATTTTTAAATATTGTGTAATGAAATATGTCAATATTTGGAACTCAGTGATCCAGTATTTTCCAGATATTATAAAATCAAGCATGGGTAAAAGATTCATTTAAAATGCAAGGTATAGCAATGAATTTTAATGGAACAGAGTAAAAGAGTGTTCATTGATAAGGTTTCCAATTGCCCATTGCAGTTAACCCTTAAGGAACTACTACTTAATTGAGTTTCGGTGTAGCACCATGGACTAATATCCACAATTTTCTGAAAGAGCAATTAAAATATTTCTTTCTTTTCCAACCCCATTATCTGTAAGGCTAGATTTCCTTCATGTACTTCAATCAGAACAACAACACATGTTTTGTTTTTTTATTTCAGTAATTTTTTTATTTTTCAGTTGTAATTGACATACACTATTATATTAGTTTAAGGTGTACACATACCCCAGTGATTAGACATTATAAAACTTACCAAGTGCTCACCTTAATAAATCCAGTACCCATCCGACACCATACATAATTACAGTATTGTTGCTTATATTCCCTATGCTGTACTTTACGTCCCTGTGACTATTCTGTAACTGCCAGTTTGTCCTTCTTACTCCCTTCACCGTTTTTAGCCATTCTCCCCGCCCCCTCCAATCTGGCCATCATCAGAAATAAAACATTCTTAACATGTTTAGAATAAGCCGAGAATCCAACTGTATTCTATTAAGTCAGAAACATTAAATATTTTTGTAGAAATGTAAAACTATGCCATTCTAGTCAATTTTTTGTTTGGGAAATATAGTTATTTTTTGTGAAATACGTCATTTATGTTAGCATGTATTGGGTTCATAATTTTTTAATGAAATAATAAACATTTTAAAATTTCTAATATGATGAATATCAGTAGATATGATTGATGTATGTAAATGAAATCTCCTTGGGGTATTCTCTAATTTTTAGGATGTAAAAATGAGACCAAAAATTTTGAGACTCACTGTCCTAGGCTGAGGTGGTAGAGAATGAAAACTTAAAAGGACAAATTTTAGGGGAGATTGTAAAGAAAGAATTGATGTGAGCTGGTACTTCGGTAAGATTAAGAGAAAGGTCAGGAAATCTGAGTTTGTAAGTAAGCATGACTCAGAATGATGGTAGCTTTGACAGTGAAAGGAAATTTGTGAGTAGGAGGTAGTTTGGAAGGAATATATTTGAATTAGATATACAAA
The DNA here is from genome assembly GCF_036850995.1 of Saccopteryx leptura. Taxonomy (NCBI): domain Eukaryota; kingdom Metazoa; phylum Chordata; class Mammalia; order Chiroptera; family Emballonuridae; genus Saccopteryx; species Saccopteryx leptura. Next base: position 82,290,350 of record NC_089516.1, on the reverse strand, counting down.
GTTTGAGGTTGTAAGGCATCCTGTAGAAATTCACTCTGAACATTTATTAACTACATACAGTGCCAGGTATTGAACTAGTATTAGGAATACAAATATGAATAAGACATAACAGTTAATTTAAGTGAGGATTATACACTAGGCACACGATGCTTTATTTTTTTTTATAAATAAATTTTTATTAATGTTAATGTGGTGACATCAATAAATCAGGGTACATATGTTCAAAGAAAACATATCTAGGTTATCTTGTCATTCAATTATTTTGCATACCCATCACCCAAAGTCAGATTGTCCTCCATAACCTTCTATCTACTTTTCTTTGTGCCCCTCCCCCTTCCCCTTCCCCTCTCCCTCCTTCCTACCCCCCTCCCCTGGTAACCACCACACTCTTGTCCATGTCCCTTAGTCTCGTTTTTATGTCCCACCTATGTATGGAATCATGTAGCTCTTGGTTTTTTCTGATTTACTTATTTCACTCCGTATAATGTTATCAAGATCCCACCATTTTGTTGTAAATGATACGATGCCATCATTTCTTATGGCCAAGTAGTATTCCATAGTGTATATGTGCCACATCTTTGTCCAGTCATCTATTGAAGGGCTTTTTGGTTGTTTCCATGTCTTGGCCACTGTGAATAATGCTGCAATGAACATGGGGCTACATGTGTCTTTACGTATCAATGTTTCTGAGTTTTGGGGGTATGTACCCAGTAGAGGGATTGCTGGGTCATAAGGTATTTTCAGTTTTTTGAGGAACCACCATACTTTCTTCCATAATGGTTGTACTACTTTACATTCCCACCAACAGTGAATGAGGGTTCCTTTTTCTCCACAGCCTCTCCAACATTTGCTATTATTACCTGTCTTGTTGATAATAGCTAATCTAACAGGTGTGAGGTGGTATCTCATTGTAGTTTTGATTTGCATTTCTCTAATAACTAGTGAAGATGAGCATCTTTTCATATATCTGTTGGCCATTTGTATTTCTTCCTGGGAGAAGTGTCTGTTCATGTCCTCTTCCCATTTTTTATTGGATTTTCTGTTTGTTTGTTGTTGAGTTTTATGAGTTCTTTGTATATTTTGGATATTAGGCCCTTATCTGAGCTGTTGTTTGAAAATATCATTTCCCATTTATTTTTTGTATTTTTCTGAAGCTGGAAATGGAAAGAGACAGTCAGACAGACTCCCGCATGCACCCGACCGGGATCCACCTGGCACGCCCACCAGGGGGCGATGCTCTGCCCACCAGGGGGCAATGCTCTGCCCATCCGGGGTGTCGCTATGTAGTGACCAGAGCCACTCTAGCGCCTGAGGCAGAGGCCACAGAGCCATCCCCAGCGCCTGGGCCATCTTTGCTCCAATGGAGCCTTGGCTGCAGGAGGGGAAGACAGAGACAGAGAGGAAGGAGAGGGGGAGGGGTGGAGAAGCAGAGAGGAGAGGGAGAGACAGAGAGAGAGAGAGAAGAGAGACCGAGAGATAGAAGGGGGGAGGAGCTGGAAGCATCAACTCCCATATGTGCCTTGACCAGGCAAGCCCAGGTTTTCGAACCGGCGACATCAGCATTTCCAGGTCGACGATTTATCCAATGCGCCATTGAATTTATTTTTATCCTTGTTTCTTAGATGTGTTTCTTGTAGGCAGCATACAGTTGGATTTTCTTTTTTAATCCGTTCTGCTACTCTGTGTCTTTTTATTGGTGAGTTTAATCCATTTACATTTAGTGTAATTATTGACACTTGTGGGTTCCCTATTGCCATTTTATAAATTGCTTTCTGTTAGTTTTGTATCTTGTTTGATTCTTCTCCTTTGTTTTTCTATCATTTGCTTTTGTTCCTTTGTATTTCATACTTCTTTCCTCTGTTGCCACCTTTTTAAGTCATGTGCTTTTGTGGTGGTTTTTTTCAATGGTGGTTACCATTAAGTAATGAAAAGGGTACCTACCATATTCATTGTAGTACCCTATCTTATGAGTGTTTCTGCACTCCATTGTCCTTTGCTACTGTTAATCTCTGTCCTGTCCCCCCCCTTTTTTTGTTTTTGTTGTAACAGTTTAAATTTGACTTTATTGTGTTCTTGGTGGAGCTTTTACTTGTGGTTTTGTTTTGTTTTGGTCTTTGTATCTGGTTGGAAAACCCCCTTTAGTATTTCCTGGAGTGGGGGTTTTCTGATGATAAATTCCCTCATCTTTTCTGTATTTGAATGTTTTTATTTCTCCTTCATATTTGAAGGATAGCTTTGATGGGTATAGTATTCTTGGCTGAAAGTTGCTCTCTTTCAGAACTTTAAATATTGTGGTCCACTCTCTTCTAGCTTGTAGAGTTTGTGCTGAGAAATCCGATGATAATCTAATAGGCTTTCCTTTATATGCTGTATTCTTTTTTTCCCTGGCTGCCTTGAGAATTTTTTCTTTGTCGTTGGTTTGTGCCAATTTCATTATGATGTGCCTTGGAGTAGGTTTGTTGGGGTTAAGAAAACTCAGAGTTCTGTTTTCTTCTTGAATTTGAGGCTTTAGTTCTTTCCACAGGCTTGGGAAGTTCTCATCTATTATTTGTTTGAATATATTCTCCATTCCGTTTTTCCTCTCTTCCTCTGATATTCCTATTATTCTTATGTTATTCTTTTTGATGGAGTCAGACAATTCCTGTAGTCTTTCTCATTTTTGAGTCTCTCTCTTCTTCTCTCTGTTGTTCCTGAGGTTGCTTATCTTCTATGTCACTAATCCTACCTTCTATCTGGCCTGTTCTGTTAGCTAAGCTTGTTATCTCATTTTTCAGTTCATGAGTTGAGGTTTTCATCTCTGTTTGATTTGTTTTTATAGTTTTAATTTCCTTGGTAATATATTCTTTGTGTTCGTTGAGTTTTTTTCTGAGCTCCCTAAATTGCCTTTCTGTGTTTTCTTTTATATCTATGAGTATTTTTAGGATTCCTATTTTAAATTCTCTGTCATTTAGCTCCAAGGTTTCCAATATATTAATTTTTTTCTCCATAGATTTTTCCACATCTATCTGTGCTACTTCTCTATCTTTGGTATCCATGATATTCGATTTCATTTTTCTTTCTTTATTTCCTTTTTCTTATTGGCATCTGAGGGTGGTCTTGTTGATAGCACTAATGAGAATTAATAAAGAAGAAAAAGTAAAAAAAAATGGAAAAAAATTTGGAAAAAAATATTAATAAAAAAAACAATAATAATAATTTATTATTCCACCCTTTTTTTTCTTCTCTTCCCCTCCTCTACCTTTCTTTTTAGTAAAATATTGTGATGAACTGTGAATTATATTATGCTAAATGGAACAAAAACTGCCTATAATGAAGGGCCTGAGTTGGGGGAAAGTGTTCAGGGGGCGAAAAAGGAGGTAGGGACCCACAAAATGAAAAAAAAATTGGGTCAAGTATAAAATGATTTGCTTTTAAGTGATGGTCGACTAAGATATAATGAGAGGGAAAAGGGGGAAACAGGAAAAAAAGAAAAAAAATTACTATATTAATTGGAGCAAAAACTAAATGAAATGGAGAGCCAGGGTTGGGAGGAATGCTAATGTGTTAAAAAGTGAAGTAGAAAGCACCCAAAATGCCACACAAAAAAACCCTTGAGTCCCAGATAAAATAATTTGTTCGTGATTGAGAATTGAATGAGAGGAAAAGTAAAAGGAGAAAAGAAGAAACTAATAAAGAGGGAGAAAAAAAAGAAAGGACAAAAGGAAAACAAAAACAAAAAAGAGAGAGTTAAGGGTTTTGGAATGTAACCCTCATGGAGAATAAGGAAGAAGAAAAGAAAGAAAACGGGAAATGTAGCACTTATGGGTAGTGTAGTTCAAGAAGAGGAAAGAATAAGACAGGCAGAGAATAAAAGGACCAAGGTAGAGGAAAAAGAAATAATAATAATAATAAGTGTCAGAAGATTAAAGAAACAAAAAAAAAATAGTGGAAGAAGTTATAAAGTCTGGATTTTTCTTGATTTTTGAGAGGTTAACTTCTTCCTTTTTCTTTCCTCTCCCTCTTCCTGGTCGGTGACTCTGTACTCCAGGCTCTGCCCCTGTGGCACGCTTAGGTAGAGATTTGCCGTTGATGAGACTTGCCGTTGATGAGACTCTACAGCAATGTCATATATTAGGCTTTAGTCTCGTTGGTAGTCAAGGCTTGTTAGCGTTTGCAGGCTTCGACAATGAGAGAGTCCATTTTCCCGGAGTCTCTCTCCTAGTCTCCCCTTCCTGAATCAGCAGCCTGATGATCCAGCTATGAGGCTGCTGCTGCCTCTGCCTGGGGAGTAAGAGGCTCAAAGAGCTGGAAAATCCCCACTCTATCCCACTCAGCACAGGGATCTGGGTAAGGCTCTGGCAGTCAGAGCCGCCAGTGTAATCAGGTAGAGTGGAAGCCAATTGCTCTCAAGGTGACTTTCTATGAGCCTCCAGGCCTGTTCAGCACGCCTAGCACTCTGTGGGACTACTCTCCCCAGGCTTTTTGAACGTTGTAACCTGTTTTGGCTGGGAAGAAGATGCCCTAGTTGCTGCCTGCAGTACAGGAGGTCTTAACATCTGCCAAATCCCTCTTTTTAGCATGTATCCCTGATTATGAAAGCTCTGCCAGTCAGAAGTTGCCCCCACCCCTTTAGCAAGAGGCACTAAAAAATACCACACCTCTTGTCTTAGATCGCTGAACCGAGAGAGATTTTGTCAGAGCCGCGTAGGTCATTTGGGAGGTGAGCAGACTGTGGGTTAAGCTTATTTCAGTGATTGGATCCGCGGATCTGCTCCAGGAAGGACTGCAAGCTGCTCGTGCGCCCCTCCCCCGACGCTTGATTGTTAGCTTGAATGGCTGGGTGAGACGCCCTGCCCGCCCAGAGAAGCTCGGTCGTCGGAAGTTCGCTTTGGCGCACTCCCCGTGCGCCGCTGTTAGCTCGCGTGGGCTGATTCGCCACAGGCAAACTCTTTCCTCAGCTTGAACAAATGTCTGTACCACAGCCTAGCCTCCTCCACACCCTTAGCCCCCTGACTCTCAGTTCGAAGTGAAAGCAGCCTTTGCTCAGGTTAGTGAGGAAGGCGGAGTGTTCCTTTCTCCCATCTTATTTCCTTCAGGGTTGATTATATATTTAGTCAATTTTTTGCTCGATCATACCTTTGTTTTTAGTACGTGGGACTCTCAGACGCTCCAAGGATAGATTTTTCTGTCTCTGGTTGATGAACTTGTTGAAATTTTGGGGAGATTTGTCAGTCGCGCTCCTCACGGTGCCATTTCTCTGACGTCACTCTCGGTGCTTTCTATCCACAGTATTTCATTAACTCTAAGGTAACATCAATTGTAGGATGCATCATTTTATGAGCCAATATGAAGGAATGCTACCTTTGAAACTGTCACATGACATCGTTTATAGAGTTAGTCCTATTTTCAGAGATGTTAAAATGTGAAAATTTTTTCTTATCCTGAGTGTGAAACTTCTTTTTATGCTATATCAATATTGAAAATCAATTTTCTTGAGCACCACCTATTTTCTGTACTTGTCCTGTTCAATATGGTAGCCACTAATGTCCTATGACTAATAAGCCCTGGAAATGTGGCTAGGCCAAACTTTAATGTGCTGTAAGTGTGAAATGCACACCACTTTTTTTTCATTTTAGAGGAAAGGAATCTGAAGCACTGAGAAGTCAATTACCCAGGGTCACACAACTAGAGCTACGATTTATGGGAAATTATGTCATTCTCATTTTAGAGTTGGGACAACTGAGACATGGAAAAGTTAAGTAGTGCCTGACCAGGTGGTGGCGCAGAGAATAGAGTGTCAGACTGGGATACAAAGTACCCAGGTTCAAAACTGCAAGGTAGCCGGCTTGAGTGTGGGCTCATTCGGCTTGAGCATAGGGTCCCCAGCTTGAGTGTGGGATCATATACATGCTCTTCGGACAAGGCACATATGAGAAAGCAATTAGTGAACAAGTAAGATGCTGCAACGAAGAATTGATGCTTCTCATCTCTCTCCCTTCCTGTCTGTCCGTCCCTATCTGTACCTCTCTCTTTGTCAATAAAAATTTAAAAAAGGAAAAGTTAAGTACTATAGCTTTCCTAAGGTTAGCCACCTAGGAAGAGGCTGAGTCTTGAAGATGTTTAAGTGTAGTAGGGGAAAAGATAGGTATAGTCCATCAATTCTGTGATCTTATCGATAAAGTTCTATGGGGTGTAGAGGAGAGGTACGCAAATGAGTTTAAAGATCAGGGTTAGAGTTACAAAGATTTGTTTTCAACAGGAAGATAGATACGTCACCTGACAATAAGCAGAAAGAATGGGTGTTGGTGCTGATAAATTTGTCGGTTAATAAGTGACACAATTGAGGGCATTCCTGACTAGTGGTCTTGGTGATTTTTCAATGTTTCAATCAAGTAGGAGGCACGGTCTTCTGTTGATAATGAGGAGGGGAAAATAGAATATCATGTTTGAGGCCCTGGCTGGTTGGCTCAGTGGTAGAGCGTCGGCCTGGTGTGCAGAAGTCCCGGGTTTGATTTCCGGCCAGGGCACACAGGAGAAGCGCCCATCTGCTTCTCCACCCCACCCCCTCTCCTTCCTCTCTGTCTCTCTCTTCCCTTCCCGCAGCCGAGGCTCCACTGGAGCAAAGATGGCTCGGGCGCTGGGGATGGCTCCTCGGCCTCTGCCCCAGGCGCTAGAGTGGCTCTGGTGGCAACAGAGCGACGCCCTGGAGGGGCAGAGCATCGCCCCCTGGTGGGCGTGCCGGGTGGATCCCGGTCGGGCACATGCGGGAGTCTGTCTGACTGTCTCTCCCTGTTTCCGGCTTCAGAAAAATACAGGAAAAAAAAAAAGATTATTATGTTTGAGGAGAGAGTGTAAATATTGAAATAGCTCCTGATGGAAGTGGGAATGATAGTTAGAGATGCAGAAGTTTTGAATATCCGGGATAGGTTAGAGAGCACAAATTCATGATATTACTAATATTCAAGGGTAGATAATTTCTCCATGGTCATAAAGGGAGGCAAGGAGAGTGAGCTGATGGACCAGGGTGTCTAGAGACAAAGGGGGTGAAGAAGGTGAAGGTGGAAAATGGCAGATACAGAGCACGCACAGCTATGGTTCAGGATACCTAAGTGACAGCCAAGACGTGTATTGGGATTAAAAGCTGGAATGATAGGAAGTTGTAGCATTGGGATTGATTTCAGATTGGAATGATTCGCTGTGCTGACCAGATTCAGAGTGACCTTGGTCAAGGTGTTGAAGGCAACTGAGGGAATGAGGATTATTTGGATTGAAATTTTCTGTATCCTTATGGGTTTGTTGTTCCTGTTGTCACTGCCTATTGATCAATTACTGAATGATGTTATGTTGAAAATCTCCAGCTATGAATACAAAATTATCAGGTTTCCCTTAAAGTTTTGCTGATTTTTGCTTATATAGATTTTGAGTCTATTATTAAGTGTATGCACAATTACAGTTTTCATATCATCCTGTTGAATTAAACCTTTTGTCATTGAGTAACCCTTTGTTGTTAAAATGATTTTTGTTTTAGTCTATTTTGTTTGATAATGACATTGCTACTCTGGATGTACTTTGGCTAGTAGTCGCTTGGTGTATTTCTATTTTGGGATTAAAAAAATATTGTCCACCATCTACCCCAGGGGTCCCCAAACTACGGCCCGTGGGCCGCATGCGGCCCCCTGAGGCCATTTATTCGGCCCCCATCGCGCTTCCGGAAGAGGCACCTCTTTCATTGGTGGTCAGTGAGAGGAGCACATTGACCCTCTCATTAGCCAAAAGCAGGCCCATAGTTCCCATTGAAATACTGGTCAGTTTGTTGATTTAAATTTACTTGTTCTTTATTTTAAATATTGTATTTGTTCTTGTTTTGTTTTTTTACTTTAAAATAAGATATGTACAGTGTGCATAGGGATTTGTTCATAGTTTTTTTTATAGTCTGGCCCTCCAATGGTCTGAGGGACAGTGAACTGGCCCCCTGTGTAAAAAGTTTGGGGCACAGTGGATAGAGCGTTGGACTGGGATGTAGAGGACTCAGGTTCGAGACCCCGAGGTCGCCAGTTTGAGCGTGGACTCATCTGGTTTGAGCAAAAGCTCACCAGCTTGGATCCAATGTCGCTGGCTCGAGCAAGGGTTACTCGGTCTGCTGAAGGCCCGCGGTCAAGGCACATATGAGAAAGCAATCAATGAACAACTAAGGTGTCGCAACAAAAAACTGATGATTGATGCTTCTCATCTCTCTCCGTTCCTGTCTGTCTGTCCCTTTCTATCCCTCTCTCTGACTCTCTCTCTGTCCCTGTAAAAAAAAAAGTATATAACTAGCTTTTATTTTTAAATCTTGTTTGATGATATTTTGCTTTTACCTGGAGAATTAGTTTATTTACCCTTGTAGTAGTTATTGATATAATAGAGATAAGTTCATATATCTTATGTTGCACTTTCAAAATGGTCTGATTATTTCCCTCTGTCTCTCTGATTTTGGATTGATTGTGGTTTTCCTCCTATTCTTGTTTGGATGTTAACATGTGTGTGTTCTTTATAGGTACATATGTGTTATTGTATCTGTATACAGCTCAGAAAAATGAGGGGATATTTCAAAATGAATATGAAGTGATAAAATATCCTCTCATTTTTGTGAGCAGTGTATTTTAACATGCATGTATAATGTAAAATATATATCTCAATATTTTTACAGGTTTTTTTGTTTTGGAAATGTATTTCATAAAATGTGTCAGCATTTAATGGGTTTATTATTTTTTAATGAATTAAATATTTAAGATTTATCTCAGTTTTAATTTTTAATGTTTTTTCTTAGAGACTAAAAGGTAAGCATTAGCTTTACCTTCATCTTGATAAGGACCTTAGGATGCTTTAACTTTGATCATACCCCTTGGATTATGTTAATTGACTGATTTTAGTTCTAGATTGTTCTTGCCATCCTCCTTCATGTGCACATAAAGTAGACATTATTCTTATCTTCATAGTTGATGTTTGTTACATTTACCAGTATCTTTGTAGTCTCAGACCTTCAATCTGGATCATTTTCCTTTTTTTTTTTTTTTTTTTTTTACGAGAGAGAGAGAGAGAGAGAGAGAGAGAGAGAAGGACAGGTGGGGACAGACAGACAGGAAGGTAGAGAGATGAAAAGCATACATCAGTTCTTCCTTGCGGCACCTTAGTTGTTCACTGATTGGGTTCTCATATGTGCCTTGCCTCTCGGGTGGGAGGCAGGGGGCGGGCTCCAGTGTAACCAGTGACCTTGAGCTTTAAGCCAGTGACCATGGGGTCATGTCGATGACCCCATGCTCAAGCTGGGGACCTTGGGTTTTAAACTTGGGTCCTCTGCGTCCCAGTGTGATGGTCTATCCACTGTGCCAGCGCCTGGTCAGACCATTTTCCTTTTTCTAAAAAGTATATTCTTTCGAATATCCTTTCAGTGAGAATCTTTTGATTCTAAACTCCCTGTCTTAGTCTGAAAATGTCTTTATTATGTGTTTGTTCTTGAAAATTGGTTTTGCTGTGTGTAGAATTCAAGGGTGACAGTTACATTCTCTTAGAACATTGACAATATTATTCCGTGAATTCTTTACTGTTGTCGTTAAATGAGTCTGATTGTTATCTGTTGTTCCTTTTTTTCCCTCTGGATACTTTTTTTAAAAAAGCTTATTGAGGTATGATTCCCATACAATAAATCTATTCTCCTAATACAATTCACTGCTTTTTAGTAGGTTCACAGATACCTGCAATAATACATTTTAGAACATTTTCAGCACCTCAAAAGCCCATACCCTTTAGCTATCCCCCCATCTTCCCATTCAGTCATGCCTAAGCAACTCCTAGTCTTTTATGTTTGTTTTTAGAGATTTAGCTATTCCGGAAATTTTATACAAAAGGAATCATATAATACATCATCTTTTATGACTAACTTCTTTTACTTAACATGTTTTTTCAAGGTTTTACATGTTGTTGCATGTATCAGCACTTCATTTTTTAATTTTTAATTATTTTAAAATTATTGAGTTGTTTGGGCTGACATTTTTAATAAAATTAAATAGGTTTCAGGTGTACAATTGTATTGTGTGTTCACCACCCCAAATCTAGTTTCCTTTAATCACCATTCACACACCCCTTTGCCCTCTTCTACCTCCCCCACCCCTTTCCCTCTTGTCATCCCCATACCATTGTCTGTGTCTATGAGTTTTTTTGTTTGTTTTTTAGTGGGAGAGACAGAGAGAGGGACAGACAGGAAGGGAGAGAGATGAGAAGCATCAATGCGTAGTTGTGTCACTTTAGTTGTTCATTGATCACTTCTCATACATGCCTTGACTGGGGGGCTTCAGCCGAGCTAGAGACCCATTGCTCAAGCCAGTGACCATGGGGTCATGTCTATGATCCCATGCTCAAGCTGGTGAGCCCGCACTCAAGCTGGCGACCTTGGGCTTTCAAACTTTGGTTCTCAGCGTCCAAGGTCAATGCTCTATCCATTGTGTCAGCACTTGTCAGGGCTTTGCCCATTTTAAAATTGGGTTACTTGTCTGGTCTATGGTGGTGTAGTGGATGAGGCATTGACTTGGAACGCTGAAGTCGCTGGTTCGAAACCCTGGGCTTGCCTGGTCAAGGGACATATGGGAGTTGATGCTTTCTGTTTCTTCCCCCTTCTCTCTCTCTCTAAAAAAAAAAATGAATAAAAAATGTTTTTAAAAATTTGGATTACTTGATTTTATATTGTTGGGTCATAAGTATTCTTTCTAATTTTAGATAGAAATCCCTTATTACATATATGATTTTTCTGGGAGGTACAAGTAAAGCTGAAACCACTTTAAATTCTTCACTTGAAGTTTTCTTGGTCATATCACTAGTCTAAATTCAAACTGCTGAACTGTAGAGGATCCAGCTGGTGGTTATAAATTCTTGGGAAAGGCTTGACCTGTAGTACGCAAGAGTGGATGGATAATGATTAGTATGTGTTTGACTCTCCCTTACTTTTGACATCTTTCTTAACTCCATACTGGTTTTGTTCATAAACTGAAAAAATTGCAATATAAATGAATTCTGTGTTTACACATACTTTGTAAAGAATGGGAAATAATAAAGCATACTTTTCCCTTTCTTATAAAACTCAGTAGGTTGAGTTCTTCCAGGTAGGAACTTCACCTTTTATAACCCAAGTATTTGGTAACACAGTTCATGGCACACAGAATGTAAACTTCGTAAGAGTAGACCTTTTTGTCTCTTTTATTCACTGCTCAATAAATAGTTGTTTCATGAGTGAATGAATGAATAGGAACTACTCATAAATGTTTGTCATAACAATCGCAATATACTTGGGTCATTTTTATGATGCTGACTAGAGAGTTTCTTGCTCAACTCAGAGGGAGGGAAGGGGGCCTACTTTTTCTCTTTGTTTATTTTCTATATTAGAAATATTTATTGGAGTATAATATATGTACAGAAAATTGCCTGTGTCATAAGTGTTCACTTCAATTAATTTTTATAAACTGAACACATTTGTGCAAATACTACTCTTATCAAGAAACAGGGAGCCTAACTTTTAAAAAGCATTACTTCAGAAAAGTCATTTTTATATAGTAATTTGGTGGGAGCCTGACCCTGGAGTGACTCAGATACGGTGGTTAGCTATTTGCAAAAAAGGCAATTGTAAAGTGTTAGATACATATAATGTTTTCTGTCTAGATGTAATTAAAGGAGAATGTCAGATTTCCTATGCTGTTGGTGCCTAGGGCAAGTGATTGTGTGACAGTTATTTCATACCCAACATGATAGTGTTACTAACAGTTCATATTTTAGGGATGTGAGATCATAGTTGTTGTTTTGTTTTTTTTACTGAAAGTTATATTTTGTGTCTCATATGGCATATGTGGTCATAATATGTATTTTCCCCTTAAAAACAGGATTCCTTATCTAAATTCATTCTTCTAACAAGTATGTCCAGAATCTGAATCCAGAACCTGAATCCATTGCTAAGTAGAAGAGATGCAATATGGAACACAGTACTTTACTTTACACTTTAAACTTCAGTGTTGTGAATACCTAAATACAAGTTTTTTTTTTAAAGGTCTGCTTTTGTTACCTTCTCTAGTTCCATTAAACAATTTATTTTTCAATCTCTTAACATTTAGAACAGGTGTTGGCAAAGGGCTGAGTAGTAAACATTTAGGCTTGTGGGCCATACTGTCTCTGTTACAACTACAATACATAAAGGAATGACTGGCCCTGGCCAGCTGGCTCAGTGTTAGAGGGTTGGCCTGGCTTGTGGAAGTCCGGTGTTTGATTCCCAGTCAGGGCACACAGAAGAAGTGACCACCTGCTTCAGGGCACACAGGAAAAGTAACCATCTGCTTCTCCACCCCTCCTTCTCTCTCTTTCTCCTTCCTGCAGCCATGGCTCAAGTGTTTCAAGCGAGTTTGTCCTGAGCACTGAGGATGGCTCTGTGACTTCACCTCAGGCACTAGAATAGTATGGTTGCTGAACAACAGAGCAGCAGCCCCAGATGGGCAGAGCAGCGCCCCCTGGTGGGCTTGCCTGGTGGATCTCTGTCAGGGTATATGCAGGAGTCTGTCTCTCTGCCTCCCCGACTCACCTTTACTTAATTTAAAAAAAAAAGGAATGAGTGTGATTGCGCTCCAATAAAATTGATTTACAAAAACAGATGGGCCAGAATTTTCCAACACCTGATCTAGAATAAATCTTCAGTGAGTGGACACTCAAATGAAATGGTATAGAGGAACCAATCATTCGGTATTTTTTTTTTTTTGTATTTTTCTGAAGCTGGAAACGGGAGAGACAGTCAGACAGACTCCCGCATGCGCCCGACTGGGATCCACCCAGCACGCCCACCAGGGGTGACGCTCTGCCCACCAGGGGGCGATGCTCTGCCCCTCCGGGGCGTCGCTCTGCGGCGACCAGAGCCACTCTAGCGCCTGAGGCAGAGGCCAAGGAGCCATCCCCAGCGCCCGGGCCATCTTTGCTCCAATGGAGCCTTGGCTGTGGGAGGGGAAGAGAGAGACAGAGAGGAAGGAGGGGGGGGTGGAGAAGCAAATGGGCACTTCTCCTATGTGCCCTGGCCGGGAATTGAACCCGGGTCCCCCGCACGCCAGGCCGACGCTCTACCGCTGAGCCAACCGGCCAGGGCAGTCATTCAGTAATTTAAGTAACAAATTTATTGAGTGTGTGCTATTTGCCAAACCCAGGACTAAATGGTAAATTAAATTATGGTATTATATCCACTCGCTGGAATATTAAGATCATTGAAAATGATCATTTTGAAGACTAAACAACATGGGGAAATGCTTCTAAGTGGGAATTCAGGATAAAAGTTTTAAGTTTGTATATTAATAAATATGGACTTTTGGAAGAAATACATGAATTTCTGTTGGAATTTTTCTATTTTTCAAACTACAGTGTTTTTATATTCTAAAAATAATTTTAAAAATGGCATCGTAGGATACCAATTAAAACTGCTGTTTTTAATCACTACTGTGTAATATGAAAAAGAAGCTTTATAAAACTATTGTCCAGTGATGTCCTGGAGCTTTTTTATTTGATCCGTATAAGATTGACATTCCAGGAGAATGTATTGCTGTTCTATTCAAGATATTTGTCATTTCCTCTTTTTAAAAGTTTTTTTTTTCTTTTTTAACAGTGCCCTTATGTCTGCCATTTCTTATATTTACTTACCAAAAAAGAGAATGGTGAGTATTTTTATTCCCGGTACATCACATTCACTGGGTGGAATTAGCATTGTATTAGCCTTTAAAAAGTTAACTATTAGCATTAGTTTTAGGGCAGGATTTTGAGGGAATTACTTTGTAGTACTTTTATCTGAGAGCATGTGCTTAATGGCCTAATTGGGTGTTTATGTTCTTGATGTGTTGTAAGAAGAGGCTCTATGAGCCACATGGTTTCTTTTTATTCTGAACCACATGCATAGTACTTTTTTTTTTCCCTTTACTAGTCAAACCATTTCGTGTGAGAAAACTGCTTGATCTTCAGGCAAAAATGGTGAGTACCAAAACGACCCCAAACTCACCAGTGTAGTGTGTGATAGCTATTGGGCTAGGCTTTGAGGATATAAAATGGAATGAGTCGTTACCTTCAAGGAACTTACTGTAGGCAACTCAGCCAACAAAATCAAACGGAATCAAACAGAGTCAAAGAGGAGTGGTGATGCTTGAGAGAAAGAAGTTTTTAAGGGTTGAATAGGATTTAACTAGGGAGGGCAAGAAGGAAAAGAGCAGGGCACTCCTCACAAAAGAAACAGCATGAGCAAAGTTGTGTAGATGTGAAACAGCGGAAACTGTTAGGGAACTGGGCTGGCATGGCTGAAAAACAAGTGTCAGGGTGTAGTCAGAAACGACGACTTTGAAGTGACCAGGTTTTTTTCTTTTGTTTGTTTATTTTCATTTCTTTTTTGGATATGATCTAGAAAAGCATTCTTTCCTGGATATTTAAACATCTGTATATTCCCTGACCATTATCTCTTGTCCTTACAAAGCTCTCTTGCATTGTTATTTCCACTATACCTGCCAGGTAACAGAAGTCTGAAGCTTTGGGTATAAAACAATAGGAAGTTGTAGAGCTTCTGCCTAATTGCTGAAATCTGCTTGACCTCCTCTAGGCATTCGAATTTAATGAAAAACAGAAACGCCAACACCTTTGTGTTTCTCCAGCGTGAAGTTTCCTGTTAGAACAGTTCAGTGATTATTCTTTTATGCTTCCTGCTTGGGTTCTGTGGTTACAATATCTTCTTTTAGCTCTGTGAGGATATTAATGATAACGTTTTTGTCCAAATTGAATTTTACTTCATATTAGGAGAAATTGTGAAAAAGATGTACTTTTTTTTCCCTGTGTAATAGCAAAACATTTCAACAGACTAAGAAAATTCGTACTGTAAATCAGATCTTGCTGATTTATATGAACTGAAACAGTATAGGTTCAAATGTATGATTTAATACTCATAGTATAAAAATTTTTAAAGCCAAACAGTAATTGTATGCCCTTATTGTTGACATTCAATATAGTACATTACTAAATTATTCCATTATCAATGTCCATTATAAAGATGCTTTCATAAAATTGTTTTGATGCACTGGATGTTGGTGAATTTGTTCAAGTCCAATGATACAAAGCCAAGCAGACATAGCCATGTTCCCATGGAACCAAACATATAGAATGGCAACAGCCCTAATCAGCACATGTAAACAAATATATTGGCTATGTGGATTTCTGGTACCTGTAAAGGTGTGTGTTCCTTCTGTACCCATCCATGCTCCATAACTCCTGACCCACAGAGGAAATGAAACACAGAAATTGTCTTTGTGGTGGCAAGCATGAGTGGCGGGAAGCAGAGCAGACATGTTATTTTACAAACACCAGGACCTGTTCAGAGCAATTTTTGGAACAGGACGTGAGAGTTAGGTCTCATCTTACAGCTTGGTAAAGATGGTTCTGGGATTCTCCCTCAACTAGACAAAGCCTGTGTCACTCAGTCTGTTTGATTTATTTTTGATTTGTCTCTTTCCTTTAAGTTCCTTTCTTTAGTTAAGTTCCCCTCATGGTACAGGCTTTTCTCTAAGCCTAGTAAACTTACCATCCATATTTAATAGTAAAGCACTAAAATGTTGATTGGAAACTTGTGCACATGAGCAGGACTTGTTCATTGTAGGATCTTGATGTTTCTTTCATTGGGGACCCCCCACCCCCTGCAGGTGACTGTGTCACTTTTCCCAGAGAGGAATTCTGTCTCCTGCCTAGGAATTATATTAGTCACGCATGTCCAGGGAAACAGAGCTAATAATAATGTGTGTGTGTGTGTGTGTATATAGAGAGAAATTTGTTATAAGGACTTGGCTCCTGTGATTATGGAGAGCAGCAAGTCCAGATCTGTGTGTAGGCCAGCAGGTTGGAGACCCGGGGAGCTGATGTTCTAGTTGGAGTCCAGCGGCCGTCTGCTGTAGAACCAGGCAGAGCTAGTGTTGTAGATGAACTCCGAAGGCATTCTGCTGGAGAATTCTCTCATGTTTCTGGGAGGCTGGTCTTTTTGTTCTATATAGGCCTTCAGCTGATTGAATGAGGCCCATCTTTACATTATGGAGGGAAATCTGCTTTACTCAAAGGCCATTGATTTAGAAGTAGATAATCTAAAATACCTTCACAGAAACACCCAGAATAGTATATGACCAAATACCTGAACACTGCATGACCCAGCCAAGTTGATACATAAAATCAGCCATCACAGTAATAGGAACCCTGGCTGCTAGGAATCTGGGACATGAGCAGTGGAAAGAGGTCCTGTACAACTTCGCTCAGTTGTGCTTGTCTGAGTACACCTTCATCTTCAAAGAGTAAAACCTTGATGTTTGCCTACAAGTGTAGTGAAGGAATTTGGGTTTCTAACTTTGTGTGTGTGTGTGTGTGTGTGTGTGTGTGTGTGTGTGTGTGTTTTGTTTGTTTTTTAGGTGAGTGGATGGGAGATAGTGAGGCAGACTCCCACATGTATCCCGACCGGGATCCACCTGGCAACCCCCGTCTGGGGCCAATGCTCAAGTACTGAGCTGTTTTTAGCATCTGAGGCTGGCATGCTTGGACCAGCTGAGCTATCCTCAGTGCCCCAGGCCATGCTTGAACCAATTGAGCCACTGCCTGTGGGACAGGAAGAGAAAGAGAAGAGAGAGAGGGAGGGGGAGAGAAGTGGACTATAGCCTATCCTGCATGTCCTGACCAGGGGTTGAACCTGGGACGTCCATAAGCTGGGTCGATGCTCTTATTTACTGAGCCACCGGCCAGGACCTTTTACAGCTTTTTATATAGGCTTTCAACCAGTCCTGTTTTTTCACCTCTTGTATCTCCTCTTTTCAGAGATATCTGGTCCCACAAATTCCTGAGCCATTCTGGGAGTTCGCAAGCATGAATCTACTGCTTTCGAAGCTTTTTTCTGTTTCTGCCTTAGACTTCATTTTCTCTCTTCTGAAAAGTTGGTTACTATTTGTTTATCTTCAATTCTAGTTTCTAAAATCTCATTAAAAAATGGGTTGATATCTCTCATTTGCTGTTGTCCCCTCTTTGTTCTCTTTCAACTTGTGCTTTATACCTTTTCCATTCCTTTACTTTTTAGTGGGGCTTTGGAAGGACTCAGTTAAATGCATATGTTCAGTATGCCATGTTTAACCTAAAGTTTTTTTTAAGTGAGTGTTAACTTTTGAACAACAAAGATAGGTTTAGTCAAGTAGAAAATAAATTCTAAAGTTCTCTCCACTACTACACATTTGCTCTATATCAAAAAGCACTTTTTTGAAAGAATCAAAAAGCATTTAAACTGAAAGCAAACATGCTGATAGGTACTTTGGCATAGATAAACTGGGCCATTTTGGTTTTTTTAAAATAAATTTAATTTCACAAATCTATTACAAAATAAAGATAGTGCATTTCTAAGTCTCATTTTCTGCCTTCCTTATTTTGTACAGTATTTGTTTTTTGTTTTGTTTTGTTTTTCTTTCTTTTTTGTATTTTTCTGAAGTTGGAAACCGGGAGGCAGTCAGACAGACTCCCGCATGCGCCTGACCGGGATCCACCCGGCATGCCCACCAGGGGGCGATGCTCTGTCCATCTGGGGCATTGCTCTGTTGTGACCAGAGCCATTCTAGCGCTGGAGGCAGAGGCCATGGAGCCATCCTCAGCGCCCGGGCCAACTTTGCTCCAATGGAGCCTTGGCTGCGGGAGGGGAAGAGAGAGACAGAGAGGAAGGAGAGGGGGAAGGGTGGAGAAGCAGATGAGCGCTTCTCCTGTTCTCCTGTGTGCCCTGGCTGGGAATTGAACCCGGGACTCCTGCATGCCAGGCCGATGCTCTACCACTGAGCCAACCAGCCAGGGCCTTGTTTTTTTTATTTTTAAATGATTATTTCTTATTTTACTTCAGGAAACTTTTTTTTTAACTTTTATTTATTAATCATTTTTTTTATAGGGACAGAGAGATAGAGTCAGATAGAGGGATAGATAGGGACAGACAGACAGGAACGGAGAGAGATGAAAAGCATCAATCATCAGTTTTTCGTTGTAACACCTTAGTTGTTCAGTGATTGCTTTCTCATATGTGCCATGACCACGGGCCTTCAGCAGACCGAGTAACCCCTTGCTTGAGCTAGCGACCTTGGGTCCAAGCTGGTGAGCTTTTTGCTCAAGCCTGTGCTCAAGCTGGCAACCTCGGGGTCTCAAACCTGGGTCCTTCCTTATCCCAGTCTGACACTCTATCCACTGTGCCACCACCTGGTCAGGCTGTACAGTATTTGATTCAACAAAATTATAATATACTAAAACAATCTGTTTACTTTAGAATTCATTGTAGTGGTATGCTGTCTCTGGATAGCCAAATGTATCAAACACAAGTATCCAGCTGTCATGACCTCTGTCATTGTAAAATTAATGTTTTTGTTAAGACTTGTTTCAGTTATAGGAAACAGCTTGGCTACTGCATACCTTTTATTATATTTCTTAGTCAATTTTTCAGGAATTATGATAATGATGGATTAATATTTCCTTTGCCCTATTTTTTAACTTTCGTTTTGTGTGTGTGTGTGTGAGAGAGAGAGAGAGCAAGAGAGAGACAGAAATACAGAGACAGGAAGGGAGAGAGATGAGAAGCATCAACTAGTAGTTGTAGCACCTTAGTTCATTGATTGCTTCTCATTCGTGCCTTGACCAGAGGTCCAGCTGAGCCTGTGATCCCTTGCTCAAGTCAGCGACCTTGGACTTCAAGCCAGCGACCATGGGATCATGTTGATGATCCCACGCTCAAGCCCGCGACTCTGCTCCAGCTAGTGAGCCTGGACTCCAGCCAGATGAACCTGTGCTCAAACAGCAACCTTAGGGTTTCTAACCTGTGACCTCAGCATCCCAGGTCCATACTCTGTCCACTGTGTCACTACCAGTCAGGCTTGCCTTCCATTTTTGTCTTCCTGCCTTCCTGTTCAGATCAAGAAAGAGTAAACTTTGAGTCTTGAACTTGCTACACTGAGAGTAGGCTTTGCTAGCAGGTGTCACTGGTAAGTTTAGGCATGGGCAGAGAAGAGAAAACATATTTATTTATTTATTTTTTATTTTTTTTTATAGGGACAGAGAAAGAGTCCGAGAGAGGGACAGATAGGGACAGACAGACAGGAACTGAGAGAGAGATGAGAAGCATCAATCATCAGTTTTTCGTTGTGACACTTTAGTTGTTCATTGATTGCTTTCTCATATGTGCCTTGACCGTGGGCCTTCAGCAGACTGAGTAACCCCCTGCTGGAGCCAGCGACCTTGGGTCCAAGCTGGTGAGCTTTTTGCTCAAGCCAGATGAGCCTGTGCTCAAGCTGGCAACCTCGGGGTCTCGAACCTGGGTCCTCCGCATCCCAGTCCGACGCTCTATCCACTGCACCACCGCCTGGTCAGGCAGATGAGAGAAAATGTAAGGGAGAAGCAAAATAAGGGGTAAAGTCATAAAAGAGAAGACAACAAATTGTTTATGATAGTTGATTTAAATGCCTGGTTATTCATTCCTTGATTTTCTATAGCGTCTTCCTATAGCGATATTGCATAGGAAAATTAGGGTTTGAATATATGTTTCAACTGTTTATTTTATTGTTACTCTTTTTTCTTACTGACCACGGAATTGAAAATTGGAAACTTTTTATTTTGTTTCAGGGAAAGCAGCCTTATCTCCATGCTTTGTTGTTGCTGTATAAATTCTTTGTTCCCTCTTTGATTTCTATATCTTTGCCAGTAAAGAAGAAGGTAAGGGATTAAGGAGTGATCAGTCATATTGAGATTGAAATATGTTACTTTTGATTAAATTACCGCTTTGGGCTGAAATGTTTACAGCATACTGTTTTAAGATCTAGTATTGTGGTACTGTTTCTGGAAAGTTTTTTTTTTAGGGTTTGGCACTTCATTTTGATTTCAGATGTATTTAATAGATTCTTGACAAGAAAAAAAATCTTTAAATGGATTTGCATGGATGCAAAATATTTTAGAAGCAATATACTTTTGATTAATGAAGAGTTTTAGACATTTTGTTGTTTTAGTTTCTGGGTACCTCCTCTCATATACTTTATTACATCCACATTTTTAGGTCTATTTTAAGAATTCAGAGAACCTGTGGAAAAACGCTCTGGTTGCTGTGAGGCAGAGGAATCAGGGACCTTCCCCAGAACCTCTGCAGCTGATGCTAAATCCAGTTCGTATTCATTCCAGAAAAAGAGTAAGTATCTAAGACCTCAGATGACTTTGTGAGGCCATCTTCTATTAAATCCAAACAATAGCCATTTAGATGTTGGAAAAGATTAGATATTTAAAGACATTTTCATTACCCAGGATTCTATGCAAACCACATTCAGGCTTCATTCATTGAACCACCTTTTAACAACAACTTTTTACATTTATAGTTTGTTGTCTGTTTAGCCCATTGATAGATTATTTTATTGTCTTTCTTCTTTAG
This sequence comes from Saccopteryx leptura, assembly GCF_036850995.1. Taxonomy (NCBI): domain Eukaryota; kingdom Metazoa; phylum Chordata; class Mammalia; order Chiroptera; family Emballonuridae; genus Saccopteryx; species Saccopteryx leptura. The sequence continues at coordinate 82,269,889 of NC_089516.1, read as the reverse complement.
AAATGGAATGCTCACTCAGGTATCCCAGTGCTCAATTCCAGTAGCCACACTAAAGAATCTGAAAGAAAAGAGATCAGTCTTTCTGCTTATCTCAATAGCAATAAATCACTTCCTGTAGAACAGCTACAAAGCTTCCCTCAACTTTTACAGAACATTCATTGCTTAAAGGTATGTGACTGGACCTTGTGCTGACTTGCATTTTCCATTTGCTCTTCATGGCCTTTCTTTTTGTTATACATTTCCTATCTGATGACTTCCTTGTTGCTTTGACCTTTTTTTTCCGTACTTAGGTTGACCGATTGTTTTGTCTTTGCAGCTGCCTTCTCAGATGGGCGCAGTGCTGAACAACTCTCTGCTGCTTCACTATGTGAACTGTGTCAGAGATGAATCCGTCCTACTGAGGCTCTACCATTGGCTGAGTCAAACATTACAAGAAGGTAAAAATTGATCCTTAAAGTTGGATGATTAAGGAAGGGACAAGATAGTTTGCAAATGGGTTTCTTTTATAAGGGAGCCAAATGTAGATGGGAGGAGCCTTCATACGCTGGAATTATTTCTTGGGTAATAATCATATTCACAGCCTGACTGCTTCCATTGTTGTAATTTTAAGGGCAGTAGGAAAGGAGGTATATTGTTAAGGAAATACTGTCTCACGGCCAACAAAGCCCACTGGATGACTCCACTTTGATGACTGTTACAGTCCAGACCCTGTTCTTCTTTGTCCAGAAACTTGTCATTAAGAGCCCAGACTCTACAAATCAATATTCACCAAACTCAGAAAAGAAGACTGTTACATAAGCCGGAGATCACCTTATTCTTTCTTACTAGAAGTGATTCTGGTGACCAAAATGTTCATGTCTTGCCAACTCTTCTCTGCTATGAATGTATACGGGAGCCAAAATAGCCATTAGAAGATTTCTTAATTAGAGAATTGAAGGAAAGGGCAGTGAGAGAGTTTTTCATCCAGGTCATGGTAAATCCTGATCATTTTATTCATACAAGGAGGTCAGTTTCTCTAGCGATAGTATTTTGTTCACCAGATTGTTTCTTTCCTGAATAAGCAACGCCTAACTCTTCAGGCGTTTAAGTCAGTTTTAGTTGGTTCCAGGTTAACTTTCCTTTTTCTGTGTGGAGTCTATATTTAGGCAGGATATGACAGAGTTTATTTGATTTCCACTTTAACTAAAGTCCTACCACTTTAGATCACCCCCAGCTCACCCTAATTGAAGTTTAGGGTGTTATGAAGTTTAAATCCGTACATTTATAGTCTCTTGGGCCACTATGTGACATAAATCTAATCATATTTATTATGTGAATTTTAGCAGTTTATTTTTTTATTATAATCTTTCCCTCTGTATTATGAAGTTCTTAAGGAACATCTCCCTATCACTTCCACATATCTTTTGCAATTTACAGTGTGAATTGGCTAGGGTGTATGAGACCAATAGCTTGTTTATGTTTGCCATTTATGTTTTACTTGATGGTTATGTTGATCATGTTTTATGTAGTTTTTATTGCTGTGTGGTGAAGCGCTTATGTTTAATATTTCTGTTTCAGAATGTATTTGGTACAAGGTGAATAATTATGAATGTGAGAAAGAATTTACAAACTTGCTGGACACGGTCTTCAAGGCAGAGTGCTTCTTACAAGTAAGAGTCCACTTGTACACACTCCACCGCTTCTTACTAAAAGGTCTTTAGAGACCTATTGTGAACCTTTCCTTGAGTGCTTAACATCTTTTGTAAACAATACTTACTTAATTCAAAACTCATAAAAAGAGCCACATTGAATTGATATTTGTCTTTATACTGTCAGATTTGAAGAAAATTATATGTTAAGTTACATAAATAAGAGAGAAGGGCCTAGCCTGACCCATGGTGGCACAGTGGATAGAGCGTTGATGCAGAATGCTGAGGTCACAGATTCAAAACCCCAAGGTCACTGGCTTGAGCGAGGGCTCATCAGCTTGAGCACAGGCTCAGTGATCCCATAGGTCACACTGTCTTGAAAGCCCAAGGTCTCTGGCTTGAGCAATGGGTCGCTGGCTTGGCTTGAGCCCAAGGTTCAATCCCCAGTCAAGGCACAGATGTGAAACAATCAATGCACAACTAAAGTGAAGCAATTACGAGTTGATGCTTCTCATCTCTCTCCCCTTCTCTCTCTCTCTCAAAAAAGAAATAAAAATAAATTTAAATATAATGTTATTTTAAAAAGAGAGATAGAATGGCTTATAATTTAAGAGAATAAACTTAAATGTAATAAGATGTTTATTTAATTGTATTAGCCAGTAAGATAAGTCTCATAGGGTCACTACTGTGTTCTTATAATCAAAAGACAAATTTTAATTTAAAATATGTTCTAGCCGATAAACTGTTTGGCCTGGGTAACCCTGAGTTGTACTTTAAGCAGCAACTCAGTTACCAGCACCACCAGCAAGCCTTGACCTCGTACCCCATGTGGGTTAGATGCTTGTTCTCGGGGCTCCCTCAGCTGTCTTGTGTTTACCTGGATCACGACCCTTCCAGCATCTATTTTTCTACTCATTTTGAGCTCCCACTGGGCTGGAACCATGTCTAAATTCTCTGGTGCCTGGTACAAAACAGGTGCTCAAATGTTTGTGGAATAAATCTGAAGGATTTGGTGTGAACCCATTGAATTGGCAATTGGCTGTGGAGGACACTGGTGAGAATAAAGGGATAAATTTAGATTGACCTTTTACGGTTCCTGCCTGGGAAGATTGATGATGACATTCAGTGAGAAAAAGAGTATAGGAGGAGCAGACTTGGAAAGAAAAAGATAAATTTGATTTAAAAGATGCCTGTGGGACATCTTAGAGGCCATAAATACAGGGTGGGGCAAGCATACTCTTGCCCCAACCTGTAGTAGGCAGTTAAATAAGGATTCTAAGGTGCAAGATTGAGAATTGGGCTGGAAATACAGATTAGGACTCTTCATGGTACAGGTGGTGGTTTTCGTTATGTTATGGATGAGACTGTCCTGAGAATTCATGTTATCAAAAGAGGGTCTAGAATAGCTCTGGTGCACACTACTGTTTATGGCTCAGAACGACAGAGGAAGAAAGGAAAGCCTGCGTCCTCACTTTGGTGGAAATGTAGACGGCCTAGACACGCAGACCTTTCCGGATGGAACTGCCTAGAGTTTGCATTTAGTCGGTGGCCTCTCATGAAATCCCAGCCTTACTATATAGCACTGTATACATTTTGTTGACTGTTGAAGTGACTGCATGTACTCCAAAATAATACAATTTTATTTATCTTTAAAAATATTTTGTAACTTGACTTTTTACCTTCTTTCCAGTTGATGAAATTTTATGGTATTTGAAAACTGTTGACAAAGATAGTACAATAATATGTCTAAGTATTAATCATCTGATCCTTTCTATGGGAAAGGCTGGCACCTAACCCAAGGCTTTTTAAAAAATATATTTATTGATTTTACAGAGAGAGAGAGAGAGAGAGAGATCTTGATTCATTTTTCCATGTATTTATGCACTTATTGGTTGTTTCTTGTATGACCCCTGACCCCGGAGATCAAACCCACAACTAGGACGACGCTCGAACCAACTGAGCTACTCGGCCAGGGCCTGACCCCAAGGCTTTTAATTATATTGATGACTGAATTAGTCTAAGAGTAAAACAACTGTATCACAGCTTAAACTGGTTGTTTGGAAGGCAGTTAAGACTGTACAGTTCCAGCCTGACCAGGCGGTGGCGCAGTGGATAGAACATCGGACTGGGACATAGAGGACACAGGTTCAAAACCCCTAGGTCACCGGCTTGAGCCTGGGGCTCACTAGTTTGAGCATAGGGTCGCTGGCTTGAGCAAGGGGTCACTTGGTTTGCTGTAGCCACACCCTCCCCCCCCCCCATCAAGGCACATATGAAAAAGCAATCAGTGAACAACTAAGGTGCTGCAATGAGGAATTGATGCTTCTCATCTCTCTCCCTGTCTCTGTCCCTCTCTCTGCCTCTCTCTCTCTCTCTCTCTCTCTCTCTCTCTCTCACACACACACACACACACACACACACACAGACTAGCGTTCCATAAAAGGTTTTACTGCCGACTTGTGTTCCAGGAGGGGTTTGCTTCCTGCGAAGCGTTCCTGTATAAGAGCCTTCCTCTCTGGGACGGCTTCTGCTGCCGGTCACAGTTCCTTCAGCTCGTGAGCTGGATTCCTTTTAGCAGCTTCTCTGGTATGTATCATGCAGATATGCAGTAATGTGTAAATCAATGTAATATTAATTGAAACCATCTGAATAACTTTTTTTTTTAACTCCTAGAGGTGAAACCATTTATTTTTGATGGCTTGGCACAGCTTTTCTTTACATCAACCATTTATTTCAAGGTAAGGAAAAAAAGCATCTTTTTTTTTTTCCAGGTGATTTTGAGAGTGAATGTATTAAAGCTGAGGACAGTGAAACAAAAGAAGGGCTTAGGCTAGAAGAAGTGACAGGAGGGACCCTAGTGGCTCTACTTTGGCCTCTAGAGATGTTATAGGAAAAGTGAGCCAAGGCAGGGCTGCTGTCAGCTCACTGGGAAGTCAGAGAGAAGGGGGCCCTGGGGGCCCGTGAGAGGGTCAGCCCAGGACAGTCTGCCGCTGCCCACTGCTCCCCTGGTTGCAAGTCCAGTGGGGAACCTTAGAGTTTAGGAGAGAAAAGGAAAGATGCCTGCCTGAGAGGGAGGAAAGGCGTGGGTGTACGTCCAGAGAGAGCCTGCCTCAAGGTAAAAACGTATCTTGCTTAGCCCTGGCTGGTTCGCTCAGCGGTAGAGTGTCGGCCAATATGTGGAAGTCCCGGGTTCGATTCCTGGCTAGGGCACACAGGAGAAGCTCCCATCTGCTTCTCCACTCCTCCCCCTCTCCTTTCTCTCTATCTCTCTTCCCCTCTCGCAGCCAGGGCTCCATTGGAGCAAAGTTGGTCCGGGCACTGAGGATGGCTCCATGGCCTCTGCCTCAGGTGCTAGAATGGCTCTGGCTGCAGCAGAGGAATGCCCCAGAGGGACTGAGCATCGCCCCCTGGTGGGCATGCTGGGTGGGTCCTGGTCAGGCACATATGGGAGTCTGTCTCTCTGCCTCCCAGCTTCTCACATCAGGAAAAAAAAACCACTTATCTTGCTTAGATTCAGTGGGGAATATTATCCTATGGCCGGTGGTACAGGATTCCAAACCCACATCACGGCAGTGGTTTACTAGCAGGATTATGTTGGGTTTGGACTTGAGGTGCTGCATCACTGAAATCAAAGTTAATGTTAATGCAGTTTTCTATTTTTAAGGTTTTTGTTGCATACAGTTTTCTTAAACTGTTTTATCTTACAGCAGATGACAAGTGGATGAACAGGTTGCAAATATATATTAATAGGACAAACTGGGAAATACTTAACATATTTGGTTGGATCGTTGTGGTTGATCTTTCTGTACGTACACTTACTTCACAATTATTTATTGTGCATCCAGTATGTGCTAGGTGCTCTGTTTTTTGTTTTGTTTTGTTTTGTTTTTGGACACAGAGAAAGACAGAGAGAGGGACAGACAGGAAGGGAGATGAGAAGCATCACTTCTTTGTTGCAGCACCTTAGTTGTTCACTGATTGCTTTCTCATATGTGCCTTGACCAAAGGGGCTATAACAGTCACGTGACCCTGTGCTCAAGGCAGTGACTCCACACTCAAGCAGGAGGAGCCCACGCTTAAGCCGGCTCATCAGGGTTTTGAACCTGAGTCCTCCGTGTCCCAGTCCAACTCTATCCACTGTTTCACCGCCTGGTCAGGCTAGCTGCTCTTTTTGACACTGGAAATACAGTAATGAGCAAAGCAAACAGAACTCCCTGTGACCTCATACTGCATATTTATAATATAGTCTTTTCCTGCTAAGAAAATTATTCCGACCTTGTATAGTAAATTGTGTTACTATTTTGAGGCATTCTGTGAGAAGACTGCTGTGGCTTCCAATAGTTCTACCTGAGTTTGAGAGCCACTTTCTTAGAAAATGGTTATTCCTCTTCCAAAAGAGTGACAACAGAATGTTTCTTTTATAATTTTTCTTCATCTTAATTCACCTACTTTTGGCCACATTTGCAGGAAAAATAATGTGTCCTGCAGTTTGTCATAATCAAATGGCATTTTATTAATTATCACATTAACTTGCATTTTAAGTTTATTTCTATTATTTGTAATCTACTACCAGACTAATATCATTCATATGACACTATACACCACTTCTCTTAGCTAATATATTTTCAGGAATTTTATTTTACAGCTTTTTGTGTTTATCTCCTGACGTCCTAATTTTGTCATTCTTTAATTCTTCTTTTTATTCCACCAGTCTAAAGAGCTACATATGTATAAATATTAGGTTGAACCATATGAAATTGCCATTTTTGTTGATCAGTGATGTTTGACAGTTGGCAATTTCATATGGGTCAGCTTAATCAGTAAATACACCTTTAAACGCACACACGCCCATGCGTATTTAGGAGTGGGAGGTGGGGCGGGAGGGGGGGGACGGAGAAAGGGAAGTAGACAGTGGGCCAAGGACGGAGCTTGGGAACACTCGTTATTTTATTCTCAGCTGAAAAGAAGAGTCTAGAAAGGAACCTTTTCAAGAAGTATTAAAGTGTCATGTTATTAACCAATTTTATGCAAAGAAATTTAATTTTGAAAAGAACCAGAAGAACAGTAGTGCCAAGTAAATGGAGACTATAGGCTATCAAAGAGTAAAATAATAATACTGTCATATATCCCAGGAAGATCCAGGATGATAAGGACCAAAAAAAAATTTGGGGAATTGATTATACAGAGGTTTAGCTACCTTTGTGAACAGTTTCAGTGGAGTGTGGTAGAAGGCAGATTGTGGAAGTTGAGGAGTCAGTGAGAAGAGAAGAGAAGGCAGTGAGTGTAGACTGTGTTTCAAAAATCTGGCTAAAAGGAGGTAGAGAAATCACTATAGTGGGCCTTTGAATGAGGGGAAGATTGTGGGTTGTTTTGTTGTTTCAGAGAAACCTGAGCATGTTTGTAGATAGACTAGAAGGCGCCAGTTGAGAGGAGGGGGAGGGCTTGCAGATGGATAATGGTTGGGGCATAATTGATGGTGCAGGATCTCAGAGGGAGCAAGAAGGTTCTGGTTTAAGACTAGATAGAGGGAGCCTGACCAGGCAGTGGCACAGTGGATTCAGCATCGGACTGGGATGCGGAGGAACCAGGTTCGAAACTCCGAGGTCGCCAGCTTGAGCGTGGGCTCATGTGGCTTGAGCAAGTCTTACCACCTTGAGCCCAAGGTCACTGGCTTGAGCAAGGGGTCACTGGCTTTGCTGTAGCCCCCCAGTCAAGGCACATATGAGAAAGCAATCAATGAACAACTAAGGTGCCACAATGAAGAATTGATGCTTCTCATTTCTCTCCCTTCCTGTTTGTCCCTATCTGTCCCTCTCTCTGTCTCTCTCTCTGTCATACACACACAAAAAAAACTAGATAGAGGAATTTTCTTGAATGGATGTTGAGGGGTTGGCAGGTACCACTTACTCTAAGACTGGGGACAAGGGCATATAGATAGGTGGAGATCTAGCGTATTTTCACTCCATAAGACACACCTGAACATAAGACACACCTAGGGTTTTAAGAAGTAAAATAAGAAAAAAATATTCGCCTGACCTGTGGTAGCGCAGTGGATCAAGCTTCAACCTGGAACGCTGAGGTCGCCAGTTCAAAACCCTGGGCTTGCCCGATCAAGGCACATATGAGAATTGATGCTTCCTGCTCCTCCCCCCCTTCTCTCTCTCTCTCTCTCTCTCTCTCTCTCTCTCTCTCTCTCCCCCCCCTCTAAAATGAATAAATAAATAAAAATTAAAAAATAAAAGGTTTAAAAAATATTCTGAACCAAATGATGTGTTAAAATATTTTATAAAATACCGTATTTTTTACTCCATAGACACATGGACATTTTCCCCTCCACTTTTTTTGGGGGGAGGGATTGCCTCTTATGGATCGAAAAAAAATATATATAGACATACACACACACACACACACATTTGGAAGATAGGGCAAGAAATTGAAATACTTTGTGACTAAAAATGTTATCTAAGAGTAAGAAGTCTAGAGGGTAGAAATAAATAGGGCGGTTCAGCAGGGTATTATGTGCCTAGAACAGCCACTGAGAAAAATAGGGGATGGAGCTGAATAAAGACAAGTAAAAGGATTATTGAGTTTTGTTTAGGGCCCTGGTGAAGGTGGAGACCATAAACTTGGAGTGGTGCCCATCTGTATAGTTAGTTGTATTTCTCTTCAGGTCAGATGTAGGAGCACAGTGAATTATGAGGTTAAATCAGTTGGGGTTTTGCTGGTGGAATGGAGTGCAGGGGAGTTGAGAATGACTGACAGGGAAAAGTGACATTAAAATGAAGACTCAAGGGACTGAATGTCTCTGAAGCTAGAGTGCAAGAATAACTAGTTGGAGTTGTGGCTGTGAGAAAGCTGGGAGAAGAGGCGGTCATAATGAAGAAAGGGTAAGAGTAAATGTCGGTGGTGGCTCAGTTCAGGTTATGGTAAAATTCAGTGTGTGGCTTTGAGTGAGTCACTAAGGTAGAATGGAGGTGAAATTTATTCAGTTCGAGGTGAGGGAACTGAAGCTGAAGTATTGGGCTAGTCGTGTTCATGAACGCTGATACACTGCGCTGTGGGTGGCAGGACTTGAGGCAGAGTGCTAAGTCTCTCTGAATGAGATGAATTTCCAGGAGGGAGACAGCACAGATGTGGAAGGATAAAAGGAAAAGGTGACGTCGTTGGATAGTGTCAACATCAAGGGAGAAGGATATATATATGGAGAGAAGTAATCATTTGGAAATACTGTCGAAGATGGATAGCATTTGTATCGTGTTCAGAAAAGCAAAGGGTGATCAGATTCATGAGAAAAACTGACTAGCAAAGTGCAATCTGAAATGGGGTCTTTGCTCTTAGCCTCACAAATTCAGCTAATGTTCCTGCTAATTAGGTTCTCTAGTTCACAAAATATTTGTAAATATTCTAAAACAAGGCAGTTTTTTTTTTTCCTGTGGCACCTGATTAAATAGAAGATCCATTTGATTCCTCTATATCTTTTTAAAGCTGACTCTTTTAAAAAATTTTTTAAATTCATTTTAGAGAGTGCAGAGGGGGAGGGGGGGGAGGGAGGGAGGGAGGGAGAGAGAAAGAGAAAGAGAAGGGAGGAGGAGCAGAAAGCATCAACTCCCATATATGCCTTGACCCAGCAAGCCAGGTTGTTTTGAACCAGTGACCTCATCATTCCAGTATCCACTGTGCTGACACTATTCTTTTTTTTTTCTTTTCTTTTTTTTTTTTTTTTGTATTTTTCCGAAGCTGGAAACAGGGAGAGACAGTCAGGCAGACTCCCGCATGCGCCTGACCGGGATCCACCTGGCACGCCCACCAGGGGGCGATGCTCTGCCCCTCCAGGGCGTTGCTCTGCCACGACCAGAGCCACTCTAGCGCCTCGGGCGGAGGCCAAGGAGCCATCCCCAGCACCCGGGCCATCTTTGCTCCAATGGAGCCTCCGCTGCGGGAAGGGAAGAGAGAGACAGAGAGGAAGGAGAGGGGAGGGGTGGAGAAGCAGATGGGCGCTTCTCCTGTGTGCCCTGGCCGGGAATCGAACACGGGACCTTCTGCACGCCAGGCCGACGCTCTACCACTGAGCCAACCGGCCAGGGCCGACACTATTCTTAAAGGGAGATTAATTTCTGATTTTATATTTACCTTCTAAAAGAAGGGACTAACACTTTGTGCTCATATTAGCAGTGAGGAGCTGGGGCAGTGCTCACCTCCAAGTGTTGAAGTGTAATATGGGAGTGTATTCAGAGGAAGCAGGGCCCTGGCTGGGTGGAGGAGGAGAGCCAGGATATGGTGAGCATAAGGAGACGTGAAAGTGGCCCGACCTGTGGTGGATATAGTGGATCAAGTGTTGACCTGGAATGCTGAAGTCGTCGGTTCAAAACCCTGGGCTTGCCTGGTCAAGGCACATATGGGAGTTGATGCTTCCTGCTCCTCCCCCCTTCTCTCTCTCTCTCTTTTCTCTTTCTCTCTAAAATGAATAAATAAATTTAAAACAAGAAGACAGAGAACGCGTACTTTGAAGAACACAAAGCTGTAGGTTTAGATGACCCTTGAAAGGAGGTTCTGAAACTGCATGTGGGAGATTTGGGGAGGATGGGGTCAGTGAAGGGAGAAGAAGCACAGATAAATGCCGAGTATAAGAAAGGCTAGGTGGCCGAAGGAGCTTTCGTTCACAGCTGAAAGTGAGGTGTCAGTTTCTTCCTGAAAGGTCCAGTCCTGTAGGGAATGTTTGTAAGAGTTTGAGCCAAACTGACGACATGCTGGGAAGTAAGATCTCAAGTGCCCCAGAGAGGGACAGTTTTGCAATTTCTTTTATATATTTGGAATTAAGGAGAGAATTGAAGGAAGATTCCATGAAGGTGGGATAAAGCAAGGCTGGGATTGGATCACAGGATCATTAACAAGATTATGAGCTCCTTTGGGGGTAGTCTGGCAAAGAGGGTTACTTCTGGGATTTCAAAGGTGTGTTAACCTAGATCCACAAGAATAATGAACAGTACTTGAAAACCTTTTACTGAAGGAGTTGTAGGCCCGCTGTAACTCCCCATCATGACCTGCTCAACTAGGAATTTATGATGAGATCACCCTGTGAGGTTACTTTCGGTCACTGAACTGATACATACCCCTTTTTTCATTTCCTTTCTAAAAGTAAGGTGACCGACTTTTTTACAATGAAAAGGAGGACAAAAATAAATTGAAGAAAACAATATCGTAAATAAAAAACATTTTATTCATTGAAACAATAATACACTATAATATGATAAATGCATAATAAAAACATTTATATATTGTAATTATGCTTACATGCCTGTTAATTTTTAATAATTGTAAGAAAAAAGTACTCATTTAGATACAAATATGTCAAATCACACGCAATGGATCGATGGTGCATGGATCGAATACAGACATTTACAGGTTAGTCTTCCAATATCAAAAAGGAGGACATGTAGGAGGACACTTTTCGAGGGAGGACGGAACTTACAAAAGAAGGACTGTCCTCCCTAAAGGAGGGCGATTGGTCGCCTTACTAAAAGATATTCATTGAACTGCCTCTATGAAGTAGCAGTGAACACCCGGTCACTGGAGATGCGCTAGGCCATTGTTTATTGAGGATGTTTAAGAAAGGTTTCCTGTACTAGGTTTTGGTATGGATTGCTTTCTAATTGATAGATATGATGATTTATCCTTATAAACGCCCTGACCACACTTCTGTCAGAACTATTTTTGTATGTCAGCGAGGCCCTGGAAAATCAAGGCAAGGCCTGAGAAAAGAAAAAACTAGAATTGTTTGTTTTCCGAAGTCCCAGCAGACAAGATCAATTTTATCACCAACAGGTAGTCAATTGTAGGTATAGACCAGGGGCCCCCAATCTACGGCCCGTGGGCTGCATGCGGCCCACTGAGGCCATTTATCTGGCCCCCGCCACACTTCCAGAAGGGGCACCTCTTTCATTGCATCCTGTGCTCCTGGAGTACTGTATGTGGCGGTGCTGCAATGTTAGTTCTCAATGCTACTACTTCCAGTGATGTGGGATGCACGTGTCATGGCTCCGGAAGCACGTCATATCACTTGCTATGGCTAGCAATGACAAATATGGAACCAGACATTGACCATCTCATTAGCCAAAAGCAGGCCCATAGTTCCCATTGAAATACTGGTCAGTTTGTTGATTTAAATTTACTTGTTCTTTATTTTAAATATTGTATTTGTTCCCGTTTTGTTTTTTTACTTTAAAATAAGATATGTGCAGTGTGCATAGGGATTTGTTCATAGTTTTTTTTTATAATCCGGCCCTCCAACGGTCTGAGGGACAGTGAACTTTCCCCCTGTGTAAAAAGTTTGGGGGCCCCTTGTATAGACACGGGGTGAAAAGGGTGGGGAATGCTTATCTGTAGCAACTTCAAGGGATCTCTGATGTGAGAGAATGAGGGATGGGTGGGGATCTTTTTGGTGATACAATATGTGTTATAAATCAGTGGAATTTAGAGGAATAAGAGTCCGTTCCTGGGCTGAGAAGCTGGGGCCAGTCCAGTAGAGAAAATGGCAAAATACACTTGTGCTGGCATTTGTCTTGTCTCCTGGAGACTGACCAGGTTGGAGTGGGGTTCTGAATTGGGCGCAGCCCCTTCTGTGGTTCCTTCCACTTCTACGTCTCTGGTTTAGATTGTTAGTTCTCAATGCTATGGTATGTCTGAATGATTTTACAAATGATTTTTTGTTTTGTCCCCTCAGTGTAGTGTTCTTGAGACCCTGAAAGAACTTCTGCAGAATTGGCTGTTGTGGCTATCTATGGAGATCCACCAGAAAACTATGACGGACAGTTCCCTGTGAGTTGTCTTATAGCGCTCCACAAGAGATGGGGCTGTCGGGAAACGTTTGCATATGGAGTTCTGTAGTGTGGCGTGAGACCTGTTATGTGCAAACAGTCATAACTTTTTGGAAATTTTTTTTTGTTATTTTTCACTCTTCTTCCCCACAATCCTGTGAGGAAGGTTAACTTTTCAAGTTTTAATATAAAAACAAGAAAGCAAACCGTAAGCACCTTAGAGACTTGTAGCAGTTAATATATAAAACATTGGAGAGCTGGCATTAGAACTTCCAACTTTGTCTTCCATTCAGTTTAGCTCATTTCATAAACCATGTTCGTATGTATGTAAAGTCAGTTTTGATGCTAGCCAACAAAATCTGTAATTTTGCTGTACAGTTTTGGTTTTATGTTTCTATGATGTATTTTGATTATATACATTAATTTGTTTTCACTTTGGAATACAAAAAGCACTGAGGACCCTGGCCAGTTTGCTCAGTGGTAGAGCATCAGCATGGTGTGTAGATGTCCTGGGTTCAATTCCAGGTCAGGGCACATAGGAGAAGTGGCCATCTGCTTCTCTGCCCTTCCCCCTCTCCTTCCTCTCTATCTCTCTCTTCCCCACCCGCAGCCAAGGCTCCATCGGAGCAAAGTTGGCCTGGGCACTGAGGATGGCTCCATGGCCTCTACCTCAGGCGCTAGAATGGCTCTGGTTGCTGCAGAGCAAGCCCCGGATGGGTGGAGCATCGCCCCGTGGTGGGCATGCCAGGTGGATCCCGGTGGAGTGCATGCGGTGGAGTGCAGGCGGGAGTCTCTCTCTGCCTCCCTGCTTCTCACTTAAGAAAAATACAAAAGAGAAAGCACTGAATTTCCATTATGTTGATTATCATTAATGAGGCATGCTTCATCCTCAAAGTGAAAGTAAAAGACCGAATTTCACAGGATTGCCTAATTAGGTTGTTTTGACTGGACCTAAAATCTTTGGCTTCTCCTGTATTCTGTTATCTGCCAACTAATTTTTTACATTGTTTTAAAAACTTTGTATTAAATAAAATTACAAACATAATGAAAATTTGAGAAACTAGCACAGTGTTGCCCCTACGTGCAAATCAGATTTTTTAAAAGCAAAAACCAGACATCATTTCAGCTGTTAAAAAAATGATACCAATGTAACACCAAAGAAATGAGTATTTATATTTTCAATTATCACTGTTCAAATTCCATATATTATCAGTTCCATTCTTTATCAAATGAGGGTCTTTTAGCTTCACTTACAAATAGCTGGTGGTTTGCTTGGTTTAAAGATTAGCTCAGACCTAATTTTCTATATGCTCTTATCCCTAGAGTGATCTCCCATTTTGATAGGAGAATGGAGAATAGCAACTTCTCGGAAGTAGCTTGAGAAATTTTTACTTCTTCATATTCATGACTGTGATGCTTCCGTGTATCGTGTCTCACTTTTAGAAGGAAATGGAGCATTTGTGGGGAGTGAAAACGTCTTGTAAAGCTGTGCTTCTCTCAAAGTGTGGTCCCCTGGACCAGCACCATCAGCGTCACTTGGGGATCTCCTTTTTTTTCTTTTCAAAGATTTTATTTCTTCATTTTAGAGGGTGGAGGGAGAGAAAGAGAGAAGGTGGGAGGAGCAGGAAGCACCAACTCCCACATGTGCCTTGACCAAGCAAGACCAGGGTTTTGAACCAGTGACCTTAGTGTTTCAGGCCAACACTTTATCACTGCGCCAGCACAGGTCAGGCCTCTTGGGGACTTCTTAGTGGTCCAAATTCTCAGGGCCTACCCTAGACCTACCGAAATAAACTCTGGAGGTAGGGCCCAGTAATCTCTGTTAAATGCTTTCGTAATCTTGGTGCAAGCTCAAGTTTGTGAACCAGTATCAAAGAAATTTCATCTAAATGCTTAATTTTTTTGAACACCTCCATTCTATTAAGAATAATACGTTTACATCTGTAATCTCAAGCCATCTTACAAGGGATGTCTTAGCCATTCTGAGGTAGGTGCTTACAGTTTCTATATTTTCTTTCCAAAAAGCCTAGGATCCCTTTTTTTTTATTTTTTTTTATTTTACAGAGACAGAGAGAGGGATAGACAGGGACAGACAGACAGGAACAGAGAGATGAGAAGCATCAATCATTTGTTTTTCCTTGCGCTTTGCAACACCTTAGTTGTTCATTGATTGCTTTCTCATATGTGCCTTGACCACGAGGCTTCAGCAGACTGAGTAACCCCTTGTTCGAGCCAGCGACCTTGGCTCCAAGCTGGTGAGCTTTTGCTCAAACCGGATGAGCCCGCGCTCAAGCTGGCAACCTCGGGGTCTCGAACCTGGGTCTTCTACATCCTAGTCCGACGCTTTACCCATTGCGCCACCGCCTGGTCAGGCCTAGGATCCCTTTTTAATTAGTGTCATGCATTTTTGAAGGGCATTTAAAAAGGAGCTCTGCTTTCTAAAATTCTTAAATAAGTTGACAAATATAAATAACTTTGCATATTACAATACTACTTGTCATTATGTAATAGAGTACTTAAAAGTTCTCGGTAATTCCTTCTATTTGGGGGATCTGAGTATAATGCCATGTTCCCTCATATGGTCATATGACTGTCATAGAGGGGGTAAATTGTAGTTGTAAACCACAAGGAAAAAAGGTAGGAAACCATTCTAGCAGTGGTTCTCCAGAGGGGCATTTTGGTTGACATAATGACTGGGAAGAGGGTATTCCCATCATTATCAGGCAGGAGCCATGCTGCAGTGGGTAGGGAGTAGGAGCAGTTCTGAACATCAAATTGTTTCATCCGAAATGCCAGCAATATCCTATGGAGACACACCTCAAAGGACCCTTTTCTAAACAATCTCTATTCAAATTTTGTCAGCCACATTTACCGAGTGCTGCCAAAAATCAGTTAAAATATATTTTTGCAAGCTCTGGCTGGTTGGCTTAGTGGTAGAGGTCACCTGGTATGTGGATGATCTGGGTTTGATTCCTGATCAGGGCACACAGGAGAAAGGGCCATCTGCTTCCCCCTCTCCCTCTCCTCCTCTCTTTCCCCTTCTCTGTACTCTGTATCTTCCCCTCCCATAGCCATGGCTCAATTGGTTCAAGCAAATTGACCCCAGATGCTGAGGATGGCTTACTGGAGCCTCCATTTCAGGCACTAAAAATAGCTCCATTGCTGAGCAACAGCTCAAGATGTGCAGAGCATCTCAGCCATGTAGGAGTCTTTCCAGGTGGATCCCAGTTAGGGGACATGTGGGAGACTATCTCCCCTCTTCTCACTTAAAATACACACACACACACACATACACACACACACACATGCTTTTATAAATGGCTGGCTGACTGTGTGGATGCCCGCCTAGTTGAATGATCTCCTAATCTTCCCCTGCTCTCTCTGGCACTGAACTATTATGGTGGTAGGAAATGGTAGAGTTATCATTTCTCAAGCTCTAAGACTGTATACTATTCTTTTTCCCATATGTATAGCCATTCTTGGCTACCTAGATCAAGAGGTAGAGCTATGAAATCACATTTCTAGTTTTCTTCCTAGTCTAATCAACAGTAGATTGAAGGACAGGGGTGAGTAGATGGACAAATTGAGCCAGTTATACCCATGGTTTAAAGAGACACAGTTCAGTGATTTGGGAAGAATATAAAATACTCAAAAATGGTGTTTCCTTAAATAATGAAAAAATGCTAAAAATTTTTACTAATTCAGTTTTAGGAATGAATTAGATTCCAGTTAAAGTGAAAATATTTTAAACAGCATTTTAGCTCAGGAATTCAGACAAAACTGGGTGTTTTTTTTTGTATACTTTGAAACCAATTTGCTGACTGCCACAGTCCCTGGACAATAGATATTAACTACTTTGTATATTATCTAATATTATCTAAAGTCTTTATTAAGCTCAATCTTTAGTTCTCTGGCATTTACTATTAGAATGATTCCTGAGGATGTTCTCTGAATTTTTAAAAAATATTTCCATTGATTTGAGAGAAAGAGCTGAGAGGGCAGGGGGAGGAAAGGAGAGACAGAGAAGCATCAACTCGTTCCACTTAGTTGTTCCATTTAGCTGTGTGCTCATTGACTGCTTCTAGCACGTGCCCCTGCCCAGGGGTTGAACCTGTAACTGTTGGCATGTCAGATTGATGCTGTATCCACTGGGCCACCTGGCCAGCGCTCTATGAAACGATCTTAATGGTTTCCTAGAGGGCTGTGTAGTTTTATGATTAATCACTGTGGCTTAAAAAAAAAAGTGAACTATACATTAGAACACTGGTTATTTTCTGAAATACCTAAAAACAACTTTTTGCTATATATTATTCAGCTTTAGCTTAGAAATTGTGAGGAATTTTGCTAATATGGATCCGATTGTCATGGTTTCTTATTACAGAGAGACAACTTTCAGTGGATCCATAAAGTCTGTGTTTGAACTAATTCAGTATGTCGGCTGGCTGTCCACGAACGGCATGCGCTTGGAAAATGATAGTACTTTCTTGCTGCACTTTGTTTTGGATTTCTACGAGAAGGTAGTACACATCCCAGTTATCCTATGCATTTTGATTTTTGTGATGGCTTTCTGCTTTACTCATGTCTGTTATTTCAGTTTTATTTACATTCATTAAGTTGGGTCATGGCCATATTACCATAGTTGAAATAAGCCACATTATTTTGAAGATAATGATTGTATTCTCACCTGAATAACTTTCATAAAACAAAGTGGAAAAGCAAATGCTTATTTTGAAAACTCCAGGAGCCACTTTAACAGACATTCTCCTAAGTAGTGCTGGCCTTAGAAATCTGTCCCTGGCATCATTTTTTTTTTTTTTTTTGGTATTTTTCTGAAGTGAGAAGCAGGGAGGCAGAGAGACAGACTCCACATGCACCTGACCGTGATCCACTCAGCACACCCACCAAGGGGTTATGCTCTGCCTATCTGGCGTGTTGCTCCACTGCAACTGGAGCCATTCTAGTGCCTGAGGTGGAGGCCATGGAGCCATCCTCAGCACCTGGGCCAACTTTGCTCCGATGGAGCCTTGGCTGCGGGAAGGGAAGAGAGAGACAGACAGAAAGAAGAGCAGGAAGGGTGGAGAAGCAGATGGGTGCTTCTCCGGTGTGCCCTGGCCAGGAATTGAACCCGGGACATCTACACACCAGGTTGATGCTTTATCGCTGAGCTAGCGGGCCAGGGCTCCTTGCATCATTTTTTGCTTATTCTTTCTAAGTCCACAACCCGTGGCAAAAATCGAAAGTACTTTCTTGTTTCTTCAGCTTTCTGCTCCCACCTTACAACTGCGTTATTTCTCCCATACCTATGATTCTGGTTCTTCTCTATCATTTTATATACTAACATTTGTCCCAGACAGAACAACTGTCCTGCAAGTAGCCATTAGTCTGTTCTCCTGGCTTCCTCCTTTCCCCAATACGTAGGTATCTCGTATTAAATTTGCCTAGAAGCGTTGCTTCTTTGTTTTCTACATTGACAGAATGCTCCCTTTCTCCCCAACTCAAAGACTCTCCCCAGAAAATGAGAGTTCAATGATCTAAAAATAATCTCCTGTGATAAGGTCAATGTTTGGAGAGGTACGTTTTTAAGCAGGCTTGTGGCTCTCTGTTCTATTGATGAATTGGGCATGACCCAACTTGATGTTCATATTACTGCTTATTCCCTACTGTTGATTCATTGGGTGAACTAGGTTAAGGTTTCTGGGGAATAATACAAATATTGGTGTTGTATTCTCTCCAAAAGGTGTGTGACATATACCTAGATTATAACCTTCCGTTAGTGGTGCTGTTTCCTCTTGGGCTCTTCTACCGTGCGCTCCTCAGTCTGGACCCCAGTATCCTGAACCAGCTCTGTTACATTATGCACAGGTACAAAGCCTTTCTACCATCTTAGGAATTAGTACATTACCATTTTACCTTCATTTTTCAACTGTACAACAAATTATAATTTATAAAGACTGCAATAAATATATATGATGCAATAAAATATTAAACAATAAAATTATTATTCATTTTCGGCCAGGGCCTATGAAACAGGAAACATGGATTTCTTTTGGGAATGACCTTCCAGTATGAGGCTATTTTAACTGGGTGGGTTTTTTTGAATGTCACTGTGGGGCATATGGATTAAAAAAAATTACAGTTAAGGATTTTTTGTGTAGCGGTGCTGCTGCATTCAGCATGGTTAGTTCTCATTGCCATGGCTTAAAAGAAAAATTACAGTCATTTGCTGACCACTGGTTTAGGTCTGTGTAGCTTTTCTGGTGAAAAGAACAGTTTCTGGGTGATTAGGGGATCTGTTGCCATTTATATGAAACTGTGTATTATTTCTGATCCCCTTTGATTTTCTTTCACTTACGGACTGAAATTACTCTTTTTCGTCCTTAAGCATAGACTCTTGGCATGACTTGAGTGTTTAAAACCAATTAGATAATAGTTCTCAGGCACAAAATAAAGATTACATTTTTAAATTTCCCATTTATCCTTCTGTACCTTTTTTCCACACTAATAAAATGTTTTGTATTAGTGACTGACTTCTTTGAATCTGTATTAATTTTTAGTAGTAGAACATTAAAAGCTTGTCCTTTATTTTTTTTTTACTGAAGTATAATTTACATGCAGTCAAGTGTACACCTTAAATGTAAAACTCAACATTTCAGCCTCTAAAGTTTTTATTCCTTGAGGAAAATGCACCACAAAAGTTTTAAAACCTTTTAAAACCTAGACAGCTGGATAGTTGCATCTGCATATTTAAAATGTATACTTTTGTTTATGCTTGCATGTCAGAGGCATTTACTGTTAAATATTTCATTCTATTTGTTCACTCTTTTAGATACCGTAATAATTTGACAGCTGCAAAGAAAAATGAATTGGTATTAAAGGTATGGATGATAAAACTGTTAAGACATGATTGTTTGAAAATTGAGTGTAGATATATTTGATCTGTTGGGAGTAAGAAGAGAAGGGACAGTAGGTAGTGATGGCATTTTTTTCTTCTTTCTCAACAGACAAAATCAGAGTTCATATTCAGCAACAAGACCTATCAAGAATATAATCATTATTTGACAACCATGGTTGGTTGCCTATGGACATCCAAACCCTTCCAGAAAGGATCATATTTTGACCCCGAAGTCTTTAAAAAAGTTGGAGTAGCTAAGTATAAAACCAGTCTAAATTTAGTCCACCATCCTGCTCTATTGAGTTATGCTATTTCCTTTTCGCTAAAGGTAAGGATAAGCTAAAAGGTTTTAAGATTTTATGTAGGAATACTGTGATGGTAGAAATCGAAAATGCCATAAATGAAGTGTGTCTCTGAATTGCCAAACATGATTAGTCATTCCATTTTGAAAACCAGCTAAATTATGGGCATGGTGGTAAGCTGTGGGGATTCTAAGTTAATTAACTCTCTACCCTCTAAGAGCTTGGACTTGTGACAAACTTGTAAATGTTACTACATTGCAGTGTGGCAAGTGAGAAAAGGTACAGTTGTGAGCAAGGTGGGGGCGTGATTATTAGCTCAGTTCTGCTTGGGTAGAGGCGGTGCCAGGTAGAAAAGGCTGTAGAGAAGTGGTTGTCCATTTTTTTATTCATCATATTTGCTTTTGTTGCTGTTGAGTTGTAGGAGTTCCTTGTGTATTCTGGGTATTAGCCCTTTATCAGATACATGGCTTGCAAATGCTTTCTCCCATTCAGTATGGCTGCCTCTTTACTAGTTGATTTTGTTCCTTTGCTATGCAGAAGCTTTTTACTTTGATGGTAGCTCACTTTTCAATTTTTGCTTTTGTTGTCTATGCTTTTGGAGTCCAAAGAAATAATTGCCAAGGTCAAGGTCCAGAAGCCTTTATGTTTCCTTCTAGAAGTTCTACAGTTTTAAGTCTTACATTTAAGTCTTTAATCCTTTTGAATTCCATTTTTGGGAGTGGTATAAGGTAGGGGTTCAACGTCATTCTTTTGCATGTGGGTACCCAGTTTTCCCAGCCCCCTTTATTAGACTATACTTTTGTAACTGTTCTTGGCACCCTTGTCAAAATCAGTTGACCATCTATGAAGGGGTATATTTCCATGCTTTCTGTTCTGTTCCATGGGTTTATGTATTTGTCTTTATAACAGTACCATACTCTTTCGATTACTGTGGCTTTGTTACCTATTTTCTTTCTTTCTTTCCTTCTTTCTTTCTTTCTTTGAGAGGCGGGGAGGCAGAGGAA
Organism: Saccopteryx leptura; assembly: GCF_036850995.1. NCBI lineage: Eukaryota > Metazoa > Chordata > Mammalia > Chiroptera > Emballonuridae > Saccopteryx > Saccopteryx leptura. The sequence continues at coordinate 82,249,249 of NC_089516.1, read as the reverse complement.
CAGACTCCTGCATGCGACCCAACTGGGATCCACCTGGCAAACCCCCTACAGGGTGATGCTCTGCCAATCTGGGGCCTCTGCTCTGTTGCTCAGCAACCAAGCTATTTCAGTGCTTGAGGCAAGGCCATGGAGCCATCCTCAGCGCCTGAGGCCAAATTTCTTGAACCATTCGAGCTGGGGCTGCGAGAAGGGCAGGAGGAGAAGTGGAGAAGCAGATGGTCACTTCTCCTGTGTACCCCAACTGGGAATCGAACCTGAGTCTTTCACATGCCAGGCTGACGCTCGACCATTGAGAGCCAACTGGCCAGGGCCTGTTACCTATTTTCATATCAGGAAGTATGATCCCTTCCAGTTTTGTCCTTGCTCACAGTTGCTTTGACTATTTGGGGTGTTTTATGGTTACATCTGCCTTATGATTTGTTTTCTATTTCTATAAAGAATGCCATTGGGATTTTGATGGACCTTGCATTGAATCTGTGCATTGCTTTGGCTAGTGTGATCATTTTAACAATGCTGTTTTTCTAATCTATGAACATGAGATGTCATTCCATTTGTTTGTATACATTAATTTCTTTTGTCAGTATTTTATAGTTTTCAGTGTACAAATCTTTCACCTCCTTTGTTAAGTTTGTTCCTAAATAGTTCATTCTTTTAAAAGCTCTTGTAAATGATACCGTTTTCTTAATTTTCTTTTTGAATAATTGGTTGTTAGTGTATCACTTCTGCTTTTTGATGTTACAGCTAAGAATTCATTGCCTAACCAAGATCATGAAGACTTCTGTGTTTTATGTGAGAATTTTATAGTTTTAGCTTTTATATTTAGGGTTTTTTTATTCATTTCAAATTCATATTTGTATAGGATGTGATATAGGTAAATTTTATTTTTTCATGTGGCTGTTCTGTTGTCCCAACATCATTTGTCAACACAGTTGCATCCAATTCTTATTTGGAAAAACATGCAATGAATCATAGAGTAGAATTTATTTTCATAAATCAATTCTTTTTTTCTCCTTCTCTGTGTCTGTGTCTGTGCCTATGCCTGTGCCTGTGCTTGTGTGTGTGTGTGTGTGTGTGTGTGTGTGTTAGTTACAAGACCCAGTCTCTAAAGTAGTAAATATTGCCTGACCAGGCAGTGGTGCATGGATAGAGCAATGGCCTGGGACACTGAGAACCCAGGTTTGAAACCCCAAAGTCTCCAGCTTGAGCGTGGGTTCATCCAGCTTGAGCATGGGATCATAGACAAGACCCTATGGTCACTAGCTTGAGCCCAAGGGTTGATGGCTTAAGCAAGGGGTCACTGGCTCAGCTGGAGACCCCCTCTCCCCAGTCAAGGCACATATGAGAAAGCAATCAATGAACAACTAAAGTGCCACAACTATGAGTTGATGCTTCTCATCTCTCTCCCTTGCTGTCTGTCCCTGTCGGTCCATCTCTCTCTTTCTCTTTCTCTCAAAAAATAAAGTAGTAAATACTATCAACTTAAACATGGGTAAGTAAACTTGTTTTGAGTGATCAGAAATAGATACATTCTTTAAAAGAAATTTTTAAAAAAATGTTTAGGGAAGATTGGTTATGGAAGGGTGAATTCTAGTAGCACAGAGCACTTTTGGAAGACACTGAAGCTGCCATTTTTATAATTGATGACGTTTCTGCGTGGTTCTGAAAATATTAGGCTTCAGTGCCAATCTTTCTCTTAAAAGGGTACCTTTTGAGCCCTGGTTATCCAACTAATGGCTTACTACCTAAGTATCTTACTTTTGAGGTGGTCAAAAAGTAATTTCTCATACCATGTTAGTATCATTTAATTCTGACAGTTTTACTGGATTATCACATTGTAAATATTTCAGATTAGCCAGATTTTGAGAGACACTTCAGTAAAATTAATTTGACCAATCAGTTCTCAGTATCAATTAACTTAGTTTATTTTATCGAGTTGAAATATTTTAAATATTTGTAGCACCTACATTTTAGGTCAGGGGTCTCAAACTCAACTCAGCATGTGGGCCGCAGAGCAAGATCACAGCCGATCGGCGGGCCGCACTAGGTCTAAAAAGGCAACTGTTACGCAACACTTTTCAGTGTCACAAAACGACCAGAAACTGTAGTTCGTGGATTAGTCTGTGGGCCGCACAAAATTGTTCGGCGGGCCGCATGTGGCCCGTGGGCCACGAGTTTGAGACCTCTGTTTTAGGTAATCCTGAAGCTCTAAATTTTCTTATCAGAAATTACCTTTGAATTGATAGCTAGTTGTTTCTTTGTATATTCATTCATTCAACAAATATTCCTAGTGCTTCTGGCACTAGGAATACAGTGTTTAAGAAGTTCTCTGCCCAAATGGAGTTTATATGGTAATGAGCACAAACAATAAGCAAGTAATGAAATAAGTAGACATAATTATTTTTATAAGTGCAAATAGAGGAGACAGAGAGAAAGACTCCTGCATGCACCCCTACCAGGATCCACCCAGCAAGCCCCCTACCCAGGCAGTGATACTCTGCCCCTCTGAGGCCGTTGCTTGGTATTGGAGCTATTTTTAGTGCCTTAGGCAGAGGCTCCATGGAGCCATCCTCAGTGCCGGGGCCTACTAGCTTGAACCAGTTGAGCCATAGCTGTGGGATGAGAGGAGAGAGAGAGAGAAAAAAAAAGGGGGGGGGGGGAGGGATGGAAAAGTAGATAGTCACTTCTCCTGTGTGCCCTGACTGGGAATTGAACTTGGGACATCCACATGCCAGACTGACACTCTACCACTGAGCCACTGAGCCAGGGCAATGTAATTATTTTAAATTTTGAGAAAGGCTATGAAGGACATAAACAGGGTGGAGTGAGAGAGTCTCTTAAGGATGTCAGGGATGGGTATTTAGGAAGGCATTTTTGAGGAGGTGACATTTGATCTGATATTTCTAAAAGATGAGAATAAGTTAGCCTAGGAATAGCTGGAAGAAGGGTGTTCTGGGCAGTGGGAACAGTAAAATGGCTCAGGGGGTTCAAGGTAAAAAGGAATGCCTGTTTGTCTTAGAGTGTAGGAAACAAGAGGAAAGTGGAATGAAATAAGTTTGGAAAGACCCAAGAGCCACCTATCTTACAGGTCTGTTAGGAATGCCGAGGAAAACAATTGCAAGATTTTTAAACTGGGTTGTAATGTGGTGTGAGGTGATATTTAATAGAGATCATTTTGACTTTTTTATGGAGGATGGAGTTATAAAAGGAGCCAGAGTGGTAGCAGAGTCACCAACAAGGAGGCTATTGGTGGAGTGTAGGCAAGAGATACTAATAGTGATTTTCATTGGTGGCAGTGGAAATAGAAGTGCACTGAGTTGAGATGTATTGCAGAGATAGAACAGATAGCATTTGATAGCTTGGTTAGAAGTGGGAATAAGAAAAAGAAAAGGTGGGGGAGGAGAGAGAGGAAAGGGTGGGGGGAGGGGAGGGGCACAAAGAAAACCAGATAGAAAGTGATGGAAGACAATTTGACTTTGGGTGATGGGTATGCAACATAATCAAATGTCAAAATAACCTGGAGATGTTTTCTCTGAACATATGTACCCTGATTTATCAATGTTACCCATTAAAATTATTTTAAAAAAATAAAAAGAGAAAAAGGAAAGGGCCTGACCAGGTGGTGGTGCAGTAGATAGAGCATTGGCCTGGGATGCTGAAGACCTAGGTTTGAAACCCTGAGGTCTCTGGCTTGAGTGTGAGACCATAGACATGACCCCATGGTCTTTGTCTTGAGCCCAAAGGCCGCTGGGTTAAGCCCAGAGGTCGCTGGCTTGAACCCAAAGGTTGCTGGCTTGAAACCCAAGGTTGCTGGCTTGAGCCCAAGATCGCTGGCTTGAGCAAGGGGTCACTGGCTCAGCTGGAGCCCATCAGTCAAGGCACATATGAGAAAGCAATCGATGAACAACTAAGGTGCCACAAGGAAGAATTGATGCTTCTCATCTCTCCCTTCCTGTTTGTCTGTCCCTGCTATCTATCTATACCCCACCCCTCCTAAAAAAAAAAAAAAGAAAAGGACTGAGATTTTTGAATTGAGCCTCCAGGCTGATGGCGGTTTCATTTGTTGAGGAGTGGAATACTAACGAAAGAGTGGACAAGGTCATTGGTTTGGGGGAAGGCATGCTGAGAATCAGGTTCTGTTTTGACCTACTTAAGTTGGAGAGGCCTCTGAGACATCCAAGAAGAAGTGTAAGGAGGCTGTCTGAAATAGGGGCTTGGCGCTCAGGAGCGAGGGTGGAACTAGAGGAGTAAATACGGAATTCATCAGCATCAGCTGTATGTCATCAGTTCCAAAAACACACTGTTTTCATTTTTTTAGCCTCTCAGAGATCAGGATGCTGCTTCCGTTTGATGTCAGCCAGGCAACAATCTTGACGCAGTTGTCATTTGCCATGTTGGAGAGTGTACAGGCAGATTGCCAAAACCAGACCTTGTGGAATGGATGTCAACAGCCTGGGTGGGGGGATGGGGGAATACTGGAGTTTTAAATCTCAAAAACTAAATGACTTGGAGGAGGAGGGGAGGGAAGTGGTGGAACATGTTATGGACTTTTCTTGAAACAGGAGCTTTGTGTAACTGGGACCCTGGCACCAGTAGTTTTAGTTCTTTTAAGAAATGTAGCCTCAGCACTCCGGCACAGAGGGTGCTATTGTATGAACAAAACTAGTTATCCACAGCTCTTGCATATAAAAGTGATTCAGAAGAGTTGGATTCCGAATGTGAAGATTTAGAAATACCTTCACCACTTAATTTTGTATATGTTTACCATTTCGTGTTTATAAAAATGATATATGACTAAAATCTGCCTATAGCTGTAACTCTTGATCATTATAAAATAAATTCTAAGTGTTGGAAGGCATTGTTATATATAGCTTATTGCTTCCCATTTTTGTTTGGTTTTGTTTGGTTGGTATGTTATATATAGTTTAATGGGCAGAGGTTTTTTTCTTAGTCGTGTATGAAATACATTGTTTGTTACAATTGATGGCTTTTCAGTAGAATACAATAGTTGGTAGTTTTAAGGCCAGAGAATAAGTGAGATCACTGAGCTCTGAGTTCTCATAAAGAATTACAGAGTTCTGTAGAATCTACTGTGTGCACAGACTGCCTCGCCATACTTCCTCTCATTCTTCAAGATGAATTCGGGAACCATAGTACTCAGAAAAAGCCATCTCTGTGATACTTTCCTTTTCCACTCCCGTGACTGAACACAGAATTTTAAAAAAATGAGGCCATAGATTAGCAAAATGGCACTTACTTTATTTTCCTTCTGTTTGTGCTTCTAAGAAGAAATATAGAAGGTTATATAGTGGGTTTTTATTCAAAAGGAATCCAAGAGTGATGGTGGGAATAGAATGTAGCAAATGAATCACTGAAGAGCCATCTTAATTCTTTGGTAATTTTTGTGAACTAAGTATTTCCATGCCTACATATGGCCCCTCTTTATTTATTTATTTATTATTATTATTTTTTTTCTTTAAAGGAATGGCCAAAAGAAAGGACAGTAAACACGAACTACATTCAGGTAAATACATTTTTTTTTCTCATGTTCGGGGATTTCAGACAGCTTCACTTCATCTAAAGAATTTCTGTCTTGCCTTTTTTCTGGATTAAGTGTGCTGCCTTTACACAAAGTGAAGTGTTGGCCATCTGAATTCATTGCTGTGACTTTCACGTGAATTGATTGCACATACCCTCTATGGCAGGGGTCTCAAACTCAACTCAGCATGTGGGCCGCAGAGCGAGATCACAGCCATTCGGCGGGCCGCACTAGGTCTACAAAAGGCAACTGTTACGCAACACTTTTCTCACTGCAGTTGAAAACAAAAAAAAAAATCAGTACAACAAGCACAATCGTACATGCAGTTTACTCAGTGTCACAAAACGACCAGAAACTGTAGTTCGCATCACAACTGCTGTTAACTAAGCTAATATCTAGCAAGATGCTAGAGAAATGAAAAATACAAGTAGGCCCCTAGGCTTACTTAATTTTATCCAAAATATTTTGAACTTCGTGGATTAGTCTGCAGGCCGCACAAAATTGTTCGGCGGGCCGCGAGTTTGAGACCCCTGCTCTATGGTCTTTCAAAATAGAACTGTTCGGAACTTGACTCCTGCTCCTGTGACCCCGCGTTTCGTTTTAGAGTGCAGTTGCATGGATTCAAAGTGTGATTATAATAAGATAGTAAGGCTGATTTAACAAACCTAAATGCAGTTGTCTTACTATTATAGAAACTCCGCTGTGTACCATATTTTTCGCTCCATTAGACGCACTTTCTTTCCCCCAAAAGTGGAAGAGAAAATATCCATGCGTCTTATGGAGCGAAAAATACGGTATTTTATTAAATATTTAATTCACCATTTGGTTCAGAATATTTTTTTCTTATTTTCCTCCTTAAAACCCTAGTTGTGTCTTATGGTCAGGTGCATCTTATGGAGCGAAAAATACGGTAGATATTTAATATAAGCAGTAATATAATGTCTGCTCCTGTGTTAGCTATTTCAGATGCTAAATTTCTAGAGGATGGGAGTGACGACCGATTTCCGTTTCATAGTACTTAGCTGAACAGCTAAATATTTGCCAATATAATAAAAGGAATGTTTAGCCCCTACACTTTGGGCACTTTTCTGATCTGTTACTTAGTGACTAACTTCCGGCTATGAACCGGTCTCTCCTCTGAGCTGACTCCTGGTATGTGCGCAGGACGCTAGGTAGAGAATAAGCACAGTAAATACGCAATAAGTAATCTCCCCCTTTTTGTGCCTACAGGGAAAGAAATGGAATGGGTATTTGGACTATTTATTTTCAGAGGGCTTACAAGGCTTGAAACTTTTCACACAAAGTAGTATTCATCATTCTTCTGTCCCCTGATCAGACAGCCTAAGCCACATGACCAACATGAAACGAATGCTGACAGAAACAAACCAACATACCTGGACTAAATTCCTTCTTTGTCACCAGAGAAGCCAAGTGGCTCACCTTAAGTTTCCATATTTTCTTCACCAACAGACTGCCGTCCCCAAGGAGTGCTTGTAGCACCAGTATTTGATCATGGTCAGAGAGCTTCGATGTGACTTTGAGTTTCAGGATCAGATTCTTTAATGCACTGATGAAAATGATTTAATCATCAGGCTGTGCCTTTCACCAAACTATGTATATAAAGAGATATATCCATTATGTGGTGGGATTTTTCATATTCTTATGGAGTATAAGCTGTCTTGATGGGAGGCAGCCAGTGATGTACAGTGGTAGTTAAGCCACAGACATACTTATACAAAATACTCTGCTGTGTCTCTGAAACTTCTACGGATATGGCCATTTTTCTGACTAAACAATAGTACTGATGCCGAATTAACAAGTAGTTGGTTGATTTATTGGCCTTCACTGACAGCAATTTGATGAGAGAAGGAAAAAGAATGAATTATGGTATAATCAAGATATTCCTATTTATTACTGGTTTAATTTCATGAAAGTGCTCTATTTTGTGTGTATGTATGTATGTACCCTATTTTTAAGTATTTAGGCTCTAACTGCAACTTTATTTTCAGGGATAACTAAAGCTTTTTAAGAATTTTATAATCACTAGAATATCTTGCTGGAAACTTACTGTAAAATTTTGCTTTAGTACTAAACAACTCTCCCTCTTTTAATAAAATTCTACCATTTGAAAGAAATCAAGCTGAATTTTTTATCTTAGGGCACATTTTTATAGGGTTTTTTCTTCTTTTAAAAGCAAAATAAAACCCTAAACTATATTACTGGATCATGTTCAGAATAGAATCCCAGTTATTCTTTAATTTCTGCATTCAATACATGTTTATTGAGCTTACTATGGGCCAAGTAGTTTTCTGTATGCTGCTTCTACAGTTGTGACCAGTACAGATTACTGGCTTTTGTGGATTTAATATATCCCATTGGAGAAGAAAGACAATAAACATATAAATAAATATGCAAAATCAGGTGCTATAAAGCAGTGGTCCCCAACCTTTTTTGGGCCACGGACCAGTTTAATGTCAGAAAATATTTTCACAGACCGGCCTTTAGGATGGGACGGATAAATGTATCACGTGACCGAGACAAGCATCAAGAGTTGGTCTCAGACGGATGTAACAGGGGGTCTGGTCATTTTTAAAAAATAAAACATCGTTCAGACTTAAATATAAATAAAACGGAAATAATGTAAGTTATTTATTCTTTCTCTGCGGACTGGTACCGGTCCGCGGCCCGGGGGTTGGAGACTACTGCTATAAGGAAAAAAGGAAGGAATAGAGACAGATGTGGAGGAGTGTGGAATCGGGAGTTCTGCTGGCTATGTTAGGTGGAGATGCTGTTTTAGATAAGGTGGTTAGAGAAGGCCTGTTTGAGGAAGTGACACATGCAGAGTCCAGAATGAAATAAGGGTGTATGGCCTGACCAGACGGTGGCACGGTGGATAGAGTGTCGGACTGGGACGCAGAGGACCCAGGTTCAAAAGCCTGAGCTCACAAGGTTGAGCCCAAAGTCGCTGGCTTGAGCAAGGAGTCACTGTCTGCTGGAGCCCCTGGTCAAGGCACATATGAGAAAGCAATCCATGAACAATTAAGGTACCACAACGAAGAATTGATATTTCTCATCTCTGTGTGTCTAGCTGTCAGTCCCTATCTTTTCCTTTCTGTCTCTGTCACACACACAAAAAAGTGTGTGCGGCACATGAGTGTTTGGGGAAAGGGCATTCCGGGCAGAGGGAAAGGAAAGTGGAAAGGCTTAAAAATATTAACTCACTTGGCCTGTTTAAAGAATAGCAGAGAGGCCAGTAAGATTAAAACAAAGTGATTATGGGGTAAAAATGATAGGAAGTGAAACGAGAAAACCAGAAAGTAGTGCACAAAGGTCCTTATAACCTGGAGTCGATATGTAATGGGAAGTCATTGGAAGGACTGAGAGCAGAGGAGTGATGTAGTTTGACTTAGCTCTGTGGAGCTGCAGTGTGAGGGTTAGACTGAAGAGGATTTAGGCTGAAAGCAGAGAGACCAGTTGAGTCATTTCAGTGTTCCAGATAAGAGTCTTCAATTAGTGTGGTTGAGGAGGAGGAGGAGGTGGTTAGGTATTAGATTCAGGCTCTACTTTAGAGGTAGAGAAGGTAGGATCTGCTGGTCAGTTGTGTGTAAGGAGAGGGAAAGAGATGGGTAAAGGATGCCTCCTAGGTGTTTGAGCAACTGGGTGAATTCTGAGATACACAGAGGAGGCGTACTAGAAGAAGCAGATGTGGAGGAGTGTGGAATCGGGAGTTCTGCTGGCTATGTTAGGTTGGAGATGCTGAGTAGTCAGTTGAATATCTAAGTCAAGATTTCAAGGTGTGCCTGACCAGGCAGTGGCGCAGTGGACAGAGTGTCGGACTGGGACACAAGGACCCAGGTTTGATACCCCTAGTTCGCCGGCTTGAGCGCAGGCTCATCTGGTTTGAACTAGTTTCACCAGCTTGAGCTCAAGGTCACTGGCTTGAGCAAGGGGTCACTTGGTTTACTGTAGCCCCCCAGTCAAGGCACATATGAAAAAGCAATCAATGAGCAACTAAGGTGCTGCAATGAGGAATTGATGCTTCTCGTCTCTCTCCCTGCCTGCCTGCCTGTCCTTCTCTGACTCTCTGTCTCTGTCCCCCCCCCCCAAAAAAAAAACTTTCAAGGTGCTAGTTTGGAGTGGCAGAATTCACTTCAGAGTTATTAGTGAATAGCCATTCTTTGGATGAGATCACTTTAGTACAGCTGGCAACGAGAAGGTGATAAAGGCCTGAGCCCTGGGGTGTGCCAATGTTAAAAAGCAGAGAAGGGGAAGAACTGGCAAAAGACTGAGGAAGACCCCTCCAGTGAGCTGGAAGAAGAGTCAGGGATTGATGTGCTGGAAAACAAGTGAAGAAAATGTTGCCTGTATACTGGGGTGGGGTGGGGGGAGTAGCTTTAGCTGCTTTGAAGTAAATGATCGGCTTCTCCAACGGATAACCACATATAGAGAGTTCTCTTTTGTTTCTAAGTTTGTATTCAAAATAACTTTCCATATTGTTTTTCAGAACATGATACGTATTTGATTCTTTAAGATCATGTAGAACTTGAAATTATGAGAAGGGATTTGATTATTTAACCTCTAACAATCTTCAGATTATTGAAGAAAATTTTCTAAACTTGTTTATATTCCAGAAGAAAAAAAAATTCCTTTAGGTTTGTCATTTTTTTGTTCAATATTTATTCCTTGGTACTATATGTCCTAATTTTTTCTTCTTGATAAATGTTTTAGTTCAATTAAGATTAGATATATGGCTATACAAATAAACCAAATTTAGTTATTTGAAAACTCTATTTTGAAGAATCTTCATGGCAAAGTAAAACAAGAATAATATAATAGCTGTTTTGCTTTGATGGAAAAGATGTCTAAAAAAATAGAAAATTTTGTGTATTATCCCACTTATACAAATGAATACTTTCTTTACCTAGTGTTTGTGTAAAATTCTTGATGTTGTAAATATTGACTTAATGTTCAATGCTAAAGTTATTAGATTTCTAACTTTTTTTTAAATTTTTCTGAAGTGAGAAGCAAGGAGGCAGAGGGACAGACTCCCACATGCGCCCAACTGGGATCCACCCAGCATGCCCACTGGGGGCGATGCTCTGCCCATCTGGGGTGTTGCTCCATTGCAACCAGAGCCATTCTAGTGTCTGAGGCGGAGGCCATGGAGCCGTCCTCAGCGTCCCACACAACTTTGCTCCACTGGAGCCTTGGCTGCGAGAGGGGAAGAGAGAGAGAAAGGAGAGGGGGAAGGGTAGAGAAGCAGATGGATGCTTCTCCTGTGTGCCCTGACCAGGAATCTAACTGGGGACTTCTACATGCTGGGCCGACACTCTACCACTGAGCCAACCAGCCATGCTAGATTTCTAACATTTCCTTTTTATTATCACTTATTTTTCCTCATTGTCTTTGGGGTGATCTGGCAAGAAAAGTAGATAAGTCTGGTGCCTCACATAACTTTTATTAGCATAGTAGAAATTCTCTTTACCTTTTATATCACAAAATGGTTTGCTAGAAAGAAAAAACAGTTCTAAAATTTGTATTATGTTAAGGTTTCTTTTCAATTGATACTGCTTTTCACTGCGTTAAATTTTTAGGTTTTTAACTATAGAGAGTCATGTGAAAATTCTATTTATAAATATGGGTGCTATGGACTGAATATTTGTCTCCCCCCAAATTCATGTTTTAAATTATTTATTTATTTATTTATTTTTTCCAAAGCTAGAAACTGGGAGAGACAGTCAGACAGACTCCCGCATGCGCCCGACCGGGATCCACCCGGCACGCTCACCAGGGGGCGACGCTCTGGCCACCAGGGGGCAATGCTCTGCCCCTCCGGGGCGTTGCTCTGCTGCGACCAGAGCCATTCTAGCGCCTGGGGCAGAGGCCAAGGAGCCATCCCCAGCGCCTGGGCCATCTTTGCTCCGATGGAGCCTCGCTGCGGGAGGGGAAGAGAGAGACAGAGAAGAAGGAGAGGGGGAGGGGTGGAGAAGCAGATGGGTGCTTCTCCTGTGTGCCCTGGCCGGGAATCGAACCCGGTACTTCTGCACGCCAGGCTGACGCTCTACCACTGAGCCAACTGGCCAGGGCCCAAATTCATGTTTTAAAACTGTAACTCCCAATGTGATGATTTGTGGAGGTAAGGACTTTGGGAGGTAACTAAGCTGTGAAGATAGAGCCCTCATGAATGGGATTAGTGTCATCATAAGAAGAGACAAGAAAGATAAAATATTTTTACCATGTGAGGATACAGCAAGAAGGCATCTGTCTACAGGCTGAGAAAAAGGCTTTCACCAGAACCTGACATGCTGGCACCCTGATCTTGGACTTCCAGTCTCCAGAATTCTGAGAAGTTTCTGTTTTGTAAGCCACCCAGCCTGTGACATTTTTGTTATAGCAATGTGGTCTAAGACTGTTGGCAATAGTAACAGAATATATTGTTGACCCGAATTATCAATGCTTTATTTTTTTTAATTTCAGTTTTTTAAGAGAGAGAGAGACAGGAAGAGACAGAAATGAGAAGCACCAACTTGTAATTGCATCACTTTAGTTGTTCATTGATTGCTTTCTCATATATGCCTTGACTGGGGGCTCCAGCTGAGCCAGTGACCCCTTGCTCAAGCCAACAACCTTGGGCTCAAGGCAGCAACCTTTGGGCTCAAGCCAGCTACCATTGATCGTGTTGATGATCTCACACACGCTCAAGCTGGTGTCCTCACGGTTTTGAACCCGGGTCGTTAGCATCCGAGTACAATGCTCTATCCACTGCTCCACCGCCAGTCAGGCATCAATGCAATAAAGCATTGATTTTTATATCAGAAAAGGATATCTTCCCAAGGCTCACAATAGTACATGTGAATCGAAGTGTCCTTTTAAGTATGTCACAGGAGAACAAATTTTTTCAGCTTACCAGGAAGAATGTTAGTTTAACGAGATTTGGTATACAGAGTGGAAAGCTTGATGTCATGGAGTCCTTCCATTGCTTCTGGTTCTTGGTTTGTTAATGAATTTTATGGTCTTGGAAGTCACTTAAGTACTTTGCCTTTTGATTCTCTTATTCGTAAAATTTAGATTTTAATGTCTATTTTTCAAATGTTTGGCATATAAAATAATAGAAACATCTATGAAATTTCATTGAAAAGTCAAAAAAGAGCCTGACCTGTGGTGGCGCAGTGGATAATGCATAGACCTGGAATGCTGAGGTCGCCAGTTCGAAACCCTGGGCTTGTCTGGTCAAGGCACATATGGGAGTTGATGCTTCCCACTCTTCTCCCTTCTCTCTCTTTTCTCTCCCTCCCTCTCTAAAATGAATAAATTAAGTCTTTCAAAAAATTAAAAAATGGAAAGTCAAAACGGGAAAAGTATATATAAAAGTTTTTCCTACCTCAAGTATATTCAGCTTCCAGAACTGTGAGCAATTTCCTTTTATGTGTTACCCAGTCTATGATATTCTGTTATAGCAGCCCCAACAGAATGGGATGGAGTGACTTCTAATGAATAGAAGGTTTCTTTTTAAGATAGTAAAAGTGTTCTAAAGTATAATAAAAACCACTGAATTTTATTGCATTTTAAGTGGATGAATTTTATGTTATTGTATCACTAAAGCTGTTAAGTAAAACTTGTAAGGACTGTTTTGGGAAAGGGTAAGATGAGTAATTTTAAAGATCTTGTGTTTGCTCGCTGATTATCTTTTATATAATTTTAGAAAAATTATAGTCATAAAATTATTTGCTTCTCTTCTAACTTATACCTTCTCATCTTCCAAACTAGGAAATTGTAAATATACAAAGAGAATTGTATAGTATAATTGTGCAGCTATCAAGTACTTTTAAGAATTATTGCCTGACGTGTCATGGTGCAGTGGATAAAGCATCGACCTAGATCACTGAGGTCTCCAGTTCGAAACCCTGGGTTGGCTTGGTCAAGGCACATATGGGAGTTGATGCTTCTTGCTCCTCCCCTTCTCTCTCTCTCTTTCTCTCTAAAAATGAATAAATAAAAAAATGTGAAATTTTTTATAGGTAAATATCAGATTTATATATTTATTTGAGATAGTTTAGAGTCAGCAAGGAAAATTGATAAACGATAATTTCTACAATATAGGTAAGTGGAAGTAGGTCTGGTTTTTTTTTCAGAGACAGAGAATCAGAGAGAGGGACAGATAGGGACAGACAGACAGGGACGGAGAGAGATGAAAAGCATCAATCAGTTTTTTGTTGTGGCGCTTTAGTTGTTCATTGATTGCTTTCTCATATGTGCCTTGACCGTGGGCCTTCAGCAGACTGAGTAACCCCTTACACAAGCCAGCGACCTTGGGTCCAAGCTGGTGAGCTTTTGCTCAGACCAGTTGATTCTGCACTCAAGCTGGCAACCTTGGGGTCTCGAACCTGGGTCCTTCGCATCACAGTCCGATGCTCTATTCACTGCGCCACTGCCTGGTCAGGCGGATGTAGGTTTTGAAATTGTATGTGGGTAAGTCACTTAATATTTTTCTTTTAAAAGCTTTTGAGCAATTTTAGAGGCATTTGCATATTTTTCTACCAAAAATAATATATGTAATATAGGTATAGTGGCTATATTCATGCAAGTAAAGCACTAGATTTCTAACAAAAAATTTAGTTAACTTTTTCTATTATAAATTGAAGATACAGCCAGATATAAAATATATATACAAATTATAATACAATTGTATTTTAAAATATAATAAATATAATAAAATATACAATTTTTATTTTAAATATAATTTGGAAACTTCTACATTTTAAATGAATGATTTTTTAAAAAATGTATTAACATTTTAAATAACAGATGAGAATTGTGAAACTTAGGCTTATTTCAATAACGACCCAGTTTTTAAGATGCTCTATGTACAAAGATCTTAGTCATGTTTAGAATTCCAAGTTGCACAATCTACAATAACTTAATATCTCCCTCTGCTGGGCATTTACCGCATTGCACAGAAGTAAGTAAGAGACCTCTGCCACTTAGAGCCTTTATAAACACAGAAAGCTAGATAGAGGAGGGAAAATCAGTGTTGAACTGAACGGGAAGCTAGAGTGGAATTCTTCTGATTTTCTGCCCTTCCGGACTTCAGAGAGCTATTTCCCTTGTGTTTGGAAATGAGCTAAAGGAAAGAGCTTGATTCTTGGCTTATGACTTAGGTTTCTAGGGGTTAGACCAGGGGTCCCCAAACTACGGCCTGCAGGCTGCATGCGGCCCCCTGAGGCCATTTATCCGACCCCCGCCGCACTTCCAGAAGGGGCACCTCTTTCATTGGTGGTCAGTGAGAGGAGCATAGTTCCCATTGAAATACTGGTCAGTTTGTTGACTTAAATTTACTGTTCTTTATTTTAAATATTGTATTTGTTCCCGTTTTTTTTTTTTTACCTTAAAATAAGATATGTGCAGTGTGCATAGGGATTTGTTCATAGTTTTTTTTATAGTCCGGCCCTCCAACGGTCTGAGGGACAGTGAACTGGCCCCCTGTGTAAAAAGTTTGGGGACTCCTGGGTTAGACAGTAATTGAGTCTTCCTGGGATCTACACTTCTTAAAACCCCCTGCCCCTGTCAGTAATTGAGTCTTGCTGAGATCTATTCAATACACTTCTTAAAACCCCCTGCCCTTATCAGCCCTTTTCGCCTAGATCTCAGATTTTTCCTTGACGTTAATGAGCATTCAGTTTTTTCTCAGCCTTTTTTTTTCTTATTCTGTCACTAATAGCTTTAACTTTGATTTCCTTAGATGTTTCATATTTTGTATTTTTTTTTGTATTAGGTTTTCTAAAGCACTTTTTTTTAAATTAAGTTTTTTGGGTGGTGTGCACCAGCCCGGACTCTGACCCGAGCAGCTGCCCAGCGAGTTTTGCTTCAGACACCACCCAGGCCCCAAAGCACTTTTTAAAGCTAGTTTTTGTTAAGATGACTCTGTTTTACATTTTACTACTTCTTGTAAATACACATAGCATCATCTTTATCCAGGGGTCCCCAAACTTTTTACACAGGGGGCCAGTTCACTGTCCCTCAGACCGTTGGAGGGCCGGACTATAAAAAAACTATGAACAAATCCCTATGCACACTGCACATATCTTATTTTAAAGTAAAAAAACAAAACAGGAACAAATACAATATTTAAAATAAAAAACAAGTAAATTTAAATCAAGAAACTGACCAATATTTCAATGGGAACTATGGGCCTGCTTTTGGCTAATGAGATGGTCAATGTGCTCCTTTCATTGACCACCAATGAAAGAGGTGCCCCTTCCGGAAGTGCAACGGGGGCGGATAAATGGCCTCAGGGGGCTGCATGTGGCCCGTGGGCCATAGTTTGGGGACCCCTGATCTTTATCAATTTAAGCATTTTAAAGTTTACGGTTCAGTGGCATTTAGTCCATTTACAGTGTTGCACAGCCATCACCAGGATCTAGTTCCAGAACTTTTTCAGCACACCAAATGGGAACTCCACACCCATTAAGTGATCACTCCTCATTCCTCTCCCCCTCTCCGCCCCCTGGTGACCACTCATCTCTCTTGTTTCTGAGTTTGCCTATTCTGACTAGTTCATATACATAAATGGAATTATACAGTCTGACTTCTTTCACTTAACAATGAATGATTTTAACATTATGCAACATGTATCATTACTTCATCTTTTTGTTTTATTTTTACTCAGAGGAGGGGAAGCAGAGACAGACTCCTGTATGCGCCCCACCGGAATTCACCAGGCAAGCCCACTAGGGGGCGATGCTCCGTTGCTCAGCAACTAAGTTTTTCTTAGTGCCTGAGGTGGAGGCCATGGAGCCATCCTCAGCACCCATGGCCAACTCGCTCCATTCAAACCATGGCTGAAGGGGGGGGGGAAAGGGTGGAGAAGCAAATGGGCACTTCTGTGTGCCCTGACCAGGAATCAAACCCAGGACATCCACATGCTGGGCTGATGCTCTACCACTGAGCCAACTGGCCAGGGCCAAAGTACTTCATCTTTCTATGGCTGAGTAGTATTCCATTGTAGGGAATCACCACATTTTGTTATTCATCAGTTGATGGACATTTGGGTGGTTTCCACTTTTGGCTGTTGTGAATAGTGCTATCAACACCTGTGTTTCAGTTTTGTGGGGTACATACCTAGGAATAGCAAGGTTTTATTTTAATTCTCTATTTAACTTATTGAAGAACTGACAGACTGCTTTCCAAAGTGTGCATCATTTTACATACCTATCAGCAATGTATAAGGGTTCCATTTTTTCCTACCTCCTTGGCTAACACCTGTTATTTTTCAGTTTTTTAAATTACAGCCATGCTAAGTGGGCCTGAAGTGGTATCTCATTGCTTTGATTTTCATTTCCCTAGTGACTGTGATGTTGAGCATTTTTTCATGCTTGTTGGCCATTGTGGATCTTTTTTGGAGAACTGCCTATTTGAGAGTCCTTTACTCATTTCCTATTGAAATGTTTGTTCTTTTTGTTGTGTTTAAGACATTTTTATGTGTTCTGAATAAAAATCGTATATCAGATATATGATTTGAAAATACGGGGATGCCCTTACACTTTCTTTTTGTGTGTGTGACAGAGAGCGGGGGGGGACAGATAGGGACAGACAGACAGGAAAGGAGAGAGACGAGAAGTATCAATTCTTCATTGCAGCACCTTAGTGCTGTTCATTGATTACTTTCTCATATGTGCCTTGACCAGGTCTGCTACAGCAGACCGAGTGACCCCTTGCTCAAGCCAGCGACCTTAGGCTCAAGCTGGTGAGCCTTGTTCAAACCATTTGAGCCTGCGTTCAAGCTGGCAACCTCGGGGTCTCAAACCTGGGTCCTCTGAGTCCCAGTCTGATACTTGATCCACTGTGCCATTGCCTGGTCAGGTGCCTTTACACTTTCTTGATAGTACCTTTTAATGCACAAAATTTTAAAATTCTGATGAAGTCCAGTCTATTATTTTATTGGTTAACCAGCTTGTGCTTTAGGTGTGATGTCTAAGAAACTTGCCTAATCCGAGGTCATGAAGACATACATCACCATTTTCTTCTGAGTTTTATAGCCAAAATATTTTGTGTAATTTCTACATATTTGTACATTTTACAGTTATCTTCCTGAAATTGGTTTCTAATTTCATACCATTGTGGTTGGGAAAGACAGTTGATATGATTTCAATCTTCTTGAATTTGCTAAGACTTGTTTTGTGACCTGTCATGTGCTCTATTCTGAAGAATGTGTATTCTTCTGTTGTTGCATGGAATGTTTTGTGTATGTCTTTTAGGTCTCTTTGATCTTTAATACAGTTCAAATACTAAGTTTTCCCTTAGTGTATAGTTCTGGAGACAGAGCCAATGCTAAATGAGGCTGTGGTCAAGTCTTTAGGAGTACAAAGCTGTTTTGGGTCTATAGCTGGGGCTACAGCAAGCAAGTCAGCAGCCTGGGTGCAGGCCTGTCTTAAAGTGGCTCTCTGCATTATGAGTCTGTACCAGGACTTTCCAGTCTCCTACTTGGAACCCACAGCTCCTACAAAGCCACTTTGGTGTGTAAATGGATGCCCCATTCATGTTGAGAGGGGAATATGAGCAAAAGATGTCTTATGTGGCCATGCTGCTGTTGTCACTCTTCCCTCTGGTCTATCTGACAACCATCAGCCAACTACCGCACTGTCTTGATCATTGTAGCATAATAAAACAAGTCTTGTTATCCCATAGTGTAAGGCCCTCCTGCTTTGTTTTTGTTTAAGATTGCTTTGGCTTGTCCAAGACCTTGTTGTTTCCATATAAATCTTAAAATCTTGTTGATTTTCACAACAAAACTTGTTGGCTTTTCTCTTAAGATTGTATGGAGTCTATATGCCAATTTGGGTAAATTAACCAGTTACAGCGATGAGTTTTCTAATTCATGAGCATAGTATATCTACTTAGTTGTTTTTAAATTTTAGCAATATTTTGATTGTTTTTCTGTCTTCAACTTTTTTTCCCTTTTTATTGAATGTATTGAGTTGACACTGGTTAACATAATTATACAGGATTAAGATACACAATTCTACAATATAACATCTGTGCACCGTATTGTGTGTTCACCAAGTCAAGTCTTCATCGACCATCGTTTATCCCCCCCCCTTACCCTTCTTCACCTCCCTTACCCCTCCCTTTGTTTTCAACTTTTTTTTGTGACAGAGACAGAGAGAGGGACAGATAGGGACAGGCAGACGGGAAGGGAGAGAGATGAGAAGCATCAATTAATTCTTTGTTGCGGGCCCTGGCCGGTTGGCTCAGTGGTAGAGTGTTGGCCTGGCGTGCAGGAGTCCCGGGTTTGATTCCCAGCCAGGGTACACAGGAGAAGCGCCCATCTGCTTCTCCACCCCTCCCCCTCTCCTTTCTCTCTGCCTCTCTCTTCCCCTCCCGCAGCCAAGGCAGTTATGATTCGGAATGTAAATACCTGATATGCATTACATATTTTCCCAATGGCTTTAGGCGACCCCTGTGTTTTTGGTCGTTTGACCCCCACTGGGGTCGCGACCCACAGGTTGAGAACTGCTGGTCTAAAGTCTAATGCTATACCCTCTTATGTTTTTTCAGTATTCACAAAATTAACTTCCTCTCTAAGGGGTTAATTATTCTTATGTCTTTAATTCTGTTCAAGAATCTCACCAGGAGGCCTGACCTGTGGTGGCGCAGTGGGATAAAGCGTCGACCTGGAACACTGAGGTCGCTGGTTTGAAACCTTGGGCTTGCCTGGTCAAGGCACATATGGGAGTTGATGCTTCCTGCTCCTCCCCCTTCTCTCTCTCTCTCTGTCTCTCTCTAAAAAAATCAATAAATAAAATATTAAAACAAAAAAAAGAATCTCACCAGGAAATTTTTAGGAGCCTCATTTCTGAAAAATTATTCAGACTAAATCCTGGTTTGTAACTTCAAGGCTGATTTCTCTAACAGTTTTTGAAACCTGTTGGGCAGATAAAATATATTATGCTCACTTTGATAAAGATGGTGCTGCTCCATGGAAGCCCGTCGCCCAGGTGATATTAATGTGTGTTGAGGGTGGGCTGTGGGCAGGCTGGATCCTTGTAGCCTGGGCCTTGGTTTTAGGACTAAGCCTTTCCCACCCTTTTTGATGTGGGGTGGTGCAATCCCATCATGCCTCAGATAAGTGACTTTGTATTAGAGACTTCCCTATTTTGTATATTGGATTAAAGGTTTTGATTTCTACACTATAAAGTGGGGGCAGCCCGGGAGCTTGCTCTCTCGGTTCCTGAGATTAGCATTAGAGGAGAGAGCAGAGAGGCCAGGTGGAGGAGGCCAGGAGAGGCAGCCAAGATGGCAGAGTGCTGAGAGAGAAGCCAGTTTGCGAAGAGTTTGTGTAGAAAGAAGGAGGGGGAACAAAGGAGAATGAGGCTAGTGAGCTAGAAACCTTTGATTCTAGGAAACTCGGATAATTCAGTAGCTTTGTGAGCGCTGAATGAGTGAGTTTTGGAGCCCAGTGTGTGTTTTTACTTGCCTGCCGGGTGCAAGTTAGGATTAAAGATAATGGCCCGCCCTGGCCGGTTGGCTCAGTGGTAGAGCGTCAGCCTGGCGTGAGGAAGTCCCGGGTTTGATTCCTGGCCAGGGCACACAGGAGAGGCGCCCATCTGCTTCTCCACCCCTCCCCTTCTCCTTCCTCTCTGTCTCTCTCTTCCCCTTCCGCAGCCAAGGCTCCACTGGAGCAAAATTTGCCCGGGCGCTGAGGATGGCTCTGTGGCCTCTGCCTCAGGCACTAGAATGGATATGATTGTGGCAGAGCTAAGCCCCAAGATAGGCAGAGCATCGCCCCCTGGTGGGCGTGCCGGGTGGATCCCGGTTGGGCGCATGCTGGAGTCTGTCTGACTGCCTCCCCGTTTCCAGCTTCAGGAAGAAAAAAAAAAAAAAGGTAATGGCCCACCAGTTCGTGGCTCTGTTGTTTCATTACCATCTGTTCAAATCCAATGCGAACCTGCATGGGCCAGGTGGATGTGATGGTGGTCATGTGTAAAGCCAGTGGCCACGGCTACCATCACAGCAGCCTGGTCAGTGCAGGTTCGCAGTGGATTCGGACAGTCAGTAAAGAAACAAGTGAGCCAAAAACTGGTGGGCCATAGTCTTTAATCCTAGCTTGCACCCGGCGGGCAAGTAAAAACACACACTGGGCTCCAAAACCCACTCACATTCAGTGCTCACAAAGCCACTGACTTATCCGAGTTTCCTAGAATCAAAGGTTTCTAGCTCACCAGACTTATTCACCTCTGTAAAGCCAGGAGCCATGGCCAGGGCCACTATCGCAGCAGCCACCTGGCCCATGCAGGTTCGCATTGGATTCGGACAGTCGGTAAAGAAACAGCGGAGCCAAAAACTGATGGGCCATAGCCTTTAATCCTACCTTGCACCCGGCGGGCAAGTAAAAACATACACTGGGCTCCAAAACCCAGTCACAGTGCTCACAAAGCCACTGACTTATCCGAGTTTCCTAGAATCAAAGGTTTCTAGCTCACCAGCCTTCTTCTCCTCAGTTCCCCATCTCCTTCCTTATCCCAGATACAAACTCTACACAAACTGGCATCTCACTCAGCACTCCGCCATCTTGGCTGCTTCTCCTGGCCTCCTCCACGTGGCCTCCTTTAGCTGCTGGCTCTACTCTCTCCGCTCTCTCATGCTAACCTCAGGAACCAAGAACGGAAACTCTCGTTCCGTCCCCATTTTATAGTGTAGAAATCCAAACCCTTAATCCAATATACATAACAGGGAAGTCTCTAATACAAAGTCACTTCTCTGAGGCATGATAGGATTGTACCACCTCACACCAAAAAGGGTGGGACAGGCTTAATCCCAAAACCAAGGCTACAAGGATTCTGCTTGCCCCTAGCCCACCCCAACACACATTAATATCACCTGGGCGACTGCCTCCTCGTGTTATCTTTAACAAAGTGAGCATAATACATTTTATCCGCCCAACAACCTCTGTTCCCCATCTCCTTCCTTCTCCCTGCACAAACTGGCCTCTCACTCAACACTCTGCCATTTTGGCTGCTTCTCCTGGCCTACTCCACGTGGCCTCCTTCTGCTCTCTGCTCTGCTCTCTCCTCTAATGATAATCTCAGGAACCAAGCGCGCAAGTTCCCGTTCTGCCCCCATTTTATAGTGTAGAAATCAAAACCTTTAATCCAATATACAAAATAGGGAAGTCCCTAATACAAAGTCACTTACCTGGGGCATGATGGGATTGTACCACCCCACATCAAAAAGGGTGGGAAAGGCTTAATCCCAAAACCAAGCCCCAGGCTCCAAGGATTCTGCCTGCCCACAGCCCACCCCCAACACACATTAATATCACCTGGGCAACGGCTTCTGTGTGGGCAGCGCCATCTTTAACAAAGTGAGCATAATATATTTTATCTGCCCAACAGATACCTTTGCAAATAACAGATGACTTAGTGATTAGCAGGAGGATTCTGAGGTACTGTTTACATTCTGTTTCATTATCTGGGTGCTAGTTGTGTGGCTGCGTCTTGGTAAAACACTGAGTCATATGTTTCTGTGTGCTTTTCTGTATGTGTCATTCTTTACAAGAGGTTTTTTTTTTTTAAATATAATATTTTGCTGCTTTCAGTCTTCTGATGCTGTTTCTGTATTCATCAGTTTCTCAAAGATCAGTAGAAATAAGATAGTCTCATTTGTAAGTTCTTTGGGTCCTTAGGGTCTAGCCAAGTAAAAAGAAATTACTCTTAATGTTTGTTGGGCAGATAAAATATATTATGCTCACTTTGTTAAAGATGGTGCTGCCCACATGGAAGCCGGTCGCCCAGGTGATATTAATGTGTGTTGGGGGCAGGCTGTGGGCAGGCAGGATCCTTGTAGCCTGGGGCTTGGTTTTAGGACTAAGCCTTTCCCACCCTTTTTGATGTGGGATGGTGCAATAACATCATGCCTCAGATAACTGACTTTGTATTAGAGACTTCCCTGTTTTGTATATTGGATTAAAGGTTTTGGTTTCTGCACTATAAAGTGGGGCAGACTGAGAGTTTACTCTCTCAGTTCCTGGGATTAACATTAGAGAGGAGAGCAAAGAAAGGCCATGTGGAAGAGACCAGGAGAAGCAGCCAAGATGGTGGAGGGCTGAGTGAGAAGCCAGTTTGTGCAGAGTTTGTGCAGGGACAAGGAAGGAGATGGGGAACAGAGGTGAATAAGTCTGGTGAGCTAGAAACCTTTGATTCTAGGAAACTCGGATAAGTCAGTAGATTTGTGAGCACTGAATGAGTGGGTTTTGGAGCCTAGTGTGTGTTTTACTTGCCCACCGGGTGCAAGCTAGGATTAAAGATGATGGCCCGGGCCCTGGCCGGTTGGCTCAGCGGTAGAGCATCGGCCTGGCGTGCGGGGGGCCCGGGTTTGATTCCCGGCCAGGGCACATAGAAGAAGCGCCCATTTGCTTCTCCACGCCCCCCCCTTCCTCTCTGTCTCTCTCTTCCCCTCCCGCAGCCAAGGCTCCATTGGAGCAAAGATGGCCCGGGCACTGGGGATGGCTCCTTGGCCTCTGCCCCAGGCGCTAGAGTGGCTCTGGTCTCGGCAGAGCGACGCCCTGGAGGGGCAGAGCATTGCCCCCTGGTGGGCAGAGCGTCACCCCTGGTGGGCGTGCTGGGTGGATCCCGGTCGGGCACATGCGGGAGTCTGTCTGACTGTCTCTCCCCGTTTCCAGCTTCAGAAAAATACAAAAAAAAAAAAAAAGATGATGGCCCATCAGCTTTTGGCTCCATTGTTTCATTACCGTCTGTCCGAATCCAATGCAAATCTGCATGGGCCAGACGGCTGTGATGGTGGCCGTGGATACTGGCTTTACACTGTTTCAAAGGGGGAATAAAAAGAGTTAGTTATAAATAGCCTGACCTGTGGTAGCACAGTGGAGAAAGCATCGGCCTGGAATTCTGAGGTCTCTGGTTTGAAACCCCAGGCTTGCCCGGTCAAGGGAGTTGATGCTTCCTGCTCCTCCCCCTTTCTCTCTCTCTCCTCTCTCTGAAATCAATAAATAAATCCTAAAAAAAGAATTAGTTATAAATATTTTGAAAGGAATGATAGAGCCAAAAGGAAAGGAGTGGAGTGTGGCAAAGGGAAGAAGAAATGATACCCAGAGATCAGAAATGAATATTCCTAGAGTGAAGCTCACAGGCTATTTCTTACTATTGTAATGTTAGAGACATTATCACAAGTAACTCTAGACCTGCCAAAGTAGTATCACCTTAAGTAGGGCTAGAAATTCTATTGCTGCCACTACAGTTTCTACCAGCAATGGCCACCCATAAGAGCCAGTAGTAGGAAGTGTCTCTCTTCTTTCTGCCTTCTAATCTATTGCTTGTGCTTCCTATTGGCAAACCCTAAGAACAAGCAAAGTTGGCAAGACAGCCAGGGAAATGTACAGAGCAAAATATAGAATGGTAGAGTTGAAGGCCATTGGGTAAATTATTGGCATAGTTCCCTAGGATTTAATTTTTACAGATTGTTTTGCCCTGGCCAGATAGCTCAGTTGGTTGGAGCATTGTCCCAAAGAACAGAAATTGTATGTTCGATCCCTGGTCAGGTCACATATAGGAACAAATATTCCTATCTCTTCTGCTCTCTCCCTTGCTCTCTAAAATCAACAAAAATAAACATTAACAATAAGAAGTAAAGATTGTTGAGACGTTGTATTAAGAGTTATTTAGGCCCTGGCCAGTTGGCTCAGTGGTAGAGTGTCAGTGCAGTGTGTGGATGTCTGGGTTTGATTCCTGATCAGGGCACACAGAAGTGCCCATCAGCTTTTCCACCCCTCCCCCATTGCTTCTCTCTCTCTCTCCTTCTCCTCTCCTTCGGCCATGGATCCTTTGGAGCAAAGTTGGCCCCAGGTCAAGGATGGCTCCATGGCCTCCACCTCAGGCACTAAAAAATGTGGCTCCGGTTGCAATGAAGCAACACCCCAGATGGGGAGAACATCGCCCCCTATTGGGCTTGCCGGGTGGGCCCTAGTCGGGCACATGCAGGAGTCTATCTCTGCCTCTCCTCCTATCACTAAGTTAAAAAAAGTAATTTAACTCATCTTTGGCTAGGATATTCGTACCATGATTGTTATATCCTTTCTAGACCAATGAAAACTCATTTTCTAACATTGTGAAAGCAGAATGAAAATAGATACTTTATTCCATTGTTTAAAGTCTGAGTGTCTAAAAGCTTTGAACAAAAACTTGACCTAATAATATAATAGTTATGAGAGCTGACTTGGAAGCTAGATTGCGTAGGTTAGAGGCTATACTCTACCACACTCTAGGCATGTGGCCTCGGACAAGTTACTTAATCTCTGTGTCCCAGTGTCTTTATCTGTAAAATAGGGTTAATGATACCACCTTCCTTTCAGAATTGTTTCAAGAATTATATTAATTAATGCACATAAAGCACTTACAACAGTGCTTAGTATATAGTGACCATTTGGTGAATGTTAGCCATCATTATTACTACCTCTTCACCCAACTTAGCACCAGTAAGTACTAATGTGGAGGAGGCTGTAAGTTTTCATTGTTGCTTAAATGTTGTTAAATATTTTGCTTAAAATGATAGTGATTGGCCCTGGCCGGTTGGCTCAGTGGTAGAGCGTCGGCCTGGCGTGCAGAAGTCCCGGGTTCGATTCCCAGCCAGGGCACACAGGAGAAGCACCCATCTGCTTCTCCACCCCTCCCCCTCTCCTTTCTCTCTGTCTCTCTCTTTCCCTCCCTCAGCCAAGGCTCCATTGGAGCAAAGATGGCCCGGGCACTGGGGATGGCTCCTTGGCCTCTGCCCCAGCCGCTAGAGTGGCTCTGGTTGCAACGAGTGACGCCCCAGAGGGGTAGAGCATCGCCCCCTGGTGGGCAGAGCGTCACCCCCTGGTGGGCGTGCCGGGTGGGTCCCAGTCGGGCGCATGCGGGAGTCTGACTGTCTCTCCCCGTTTCCAGCTTCAGAAAAATACAAAAAAAAAAAAAAGATAGTGGTTGATGAGCTCAGGATTCTTTTTTTTTTAATTTAATTTTTTTTTTTCACAGAGAGTCAGAGAGAGGGATAGACAGGGACAGACAGACAGGAACGGAGAGATGAGAAGCATCAATCATTAGTTTTCCATTGCACATTGCAACACCTTAATTGTTCATTGATTGCTTTCTCATACGTGCCTTGACCACAGGCCTTCAGCAGACCGAGTAACCCCTTGCTCAAGCCAGCGACCTTGGGCTCAAGCTGGTGAGCTTTTGCTCAAACCAGATGAGCCCTCACTCAAGCTGGTGACCTCGGGGTCTTGAATCTGGGTCTTCCGCATCCCAGTCCAATGCTCTATCCGCTGCGCCACCGCCCAGTCAGGTGGGCTCAGGATTCTTTACCTAACATTTATCCTTGGAAGTGAGACTCTAGTCAAGAAGATACTGAAGATTTGCAGGGGTTGTGAGTTGGAGAAAATAGTTAAATTAGTTCAACCCCATTGCCATTTACATATCATCCAAGTAAAAATTAAACTGACTGTTCCGTTACTATCCACTAAGGAATAAAGGAAAGGGAAGCATTGGAAAAGGGATTGAGATGTCAGTGGTCTACTGTTAAGTATCTTTCTATGGCAAACAGAAGAGGAATTGGCTCCTGGACACCAAGTGTAGGGTACAGGTGAGTAGTAGGTTCTCTAGCTGTCAATAGAAGAGTTCTAGGGTAGACATTCAGAGTTGTAAGAAAAAGTACTCAGCTGTTACTTAGAATTAATTTCTAAATACTTCCTCACAAGCCTGCAATTACTGGAATGCTATATAATCAGTAGTATTACTAATTTTTTAAATTTAAAGGAATATATTCAATCATTTAAAGAGAAAATCAGAATGGTAGAAGAATGTACATTAAGGCTGGATATCTAGGTTAGTTTCTCTCAATGCTTGTCCTATGGGGAAAAACTCATTAGACTAGATGACAGTATGACTAGGAAAGAAAGTTAATTTCTCCAATATGGGCTAGTTTACCTATAATAATTCATTTTTAGATACAGTGTGGAATGAGGAAAGCATTCTCATGATCTCTGGTTGTGTCACAATCCCAAAGTTAAAACTTTTTTTTCCTCATACTTGTGATCTGACTAATCTCAGTTGGGCAATTCTTGGCTGGGATTGGAGTCTTTGAAAAGCTTAGTTGGGCCTGACCAGGAGGTGGCGCAGTGGATAGAGCATCGGACTGGGATGTGGAGGACTCAGGTTCAAGACCCTGAGGTCGCCAGCTTCAGCCCAGGCTCATCTGGTTTGAGCAAAGCTCACCAGCTTGGACCCAAGGTCGCTGTCTCGAGCAAGGGGTTACTCAGTCTGTGGAAGGCCCACGGTCAAGGCACATATGAGAAAGCAATCAATGAACAACTAAGGTGTCGCAGCGAAAAACTGATGATTGATTCTTCTCATCTCTCTCCATTCCTGTCTGTCTGTCCCTATCCCTCTGTCTGACTCTCTCTGTCTCTGTTAAAAAAAAAAAAAAGAAAGCTTAGTTGGGCTGTATGTTCAAGGTGGCTCATTTACATCACTGGTGGCTACTGCTAGCAGTGGGCTAGGAACTCAGCTGGAGCTTTCAACCGGAGCAACTATGTGTGCCCTCTTCATAGGCCTTGGACTTACCACAACATAATGGCTGGATTCTCAGAGGGAGTGGTTCGAGTGGCC
This sequence comes from Saccopteryx leptura, assembly GCF_036850995.1. NCBI lineage: Eukaryota > Metazoa > Chordata > Mammalia > Chiroptera > Emballonuridae > Saccopteryx > Saccopteryx leptura. The sequence goes on along the minus strand of NC_089516.1, from coordinate 82,222,060 downwards.
CAGGTAGAAGTTGTTAAGGCTTCTGCTTACCTCACATCAGCATTCACACACACACACACACACACACACACACACACACACACACACTTCTGTTGGATGAAAGAAAGCCAAAGTTCAGTCAGATCCAAGAGGAAGGGAGTGGTGTTCACACAGGATGTGAGTATGGGGTGCCTGGCTTCACTGGGGGACCACCACAGGAAGGCGAGATTATAATGTGTACACTTTGGCTTGTTCAAGAGTCAAAGCAACAAAGAAAAGGAATGAAATAATGCCGCTGAAAAATTACTGTGGAATATCCAGCATGGGAAAGAGAGTGAAAGGAATCAAATATCAAGTGTGTAGTATGAGTAGGCACTGTGATTACAAAGATGAATAAAACACGGTCAGCCCCTCTAAAAGTTAAGGTTTTGGGGGGAATATTTTGAAAATATCTTCTGCCCATTGGTTTGCACTGTGTGTGTGTGTGTTGGGGGGGTTAGTTGCATGCTAACACAAAAATAGTGGTTTTATTTTATTTTTTACTCAAGAGGGAGAATTGTGGACAGGGGCTTTGTCATAAATTGTATTTTTTGCTAAGGTAAAGAATTCAAACTCAGCTTAAATGATATATAGGGACCCACAAAGGGTATTAAATAGTGGAGTAACGTGATCAGATTTGGGTTTTCAGAAAGCATGTGCTATAGCATGAGTATATCGGGAGGGACTAAACCAGAAGGAAGAAGACCAAACGAAGAGGCTTTTGCTGCAACTAAGGCAAGACAAAAGCCTGAATCAAGGCAGTAGCAATGCGAGTGGAGCCAGATTATAAAAGTTTAAGAAGTAGAGGAAATATCAGATTATGACAGATGATATTGGAGTGTGTTATCAACCTCGGGGTTCTAACCTAAGCTACTAGGTAAATAAAATGGTACCCTTCACTGACTTTGCTTTAGTCAGAGTCCTTTAGTTGCAAACAGAAAATAAACAAATAAATAAAAAGATGCTAACTGACTTTAACAATAATGACAAAAATAAAACCCTAAAATTCATTGGAAGGATATAGGATAGGTCACAGCTATAAGAAGAGCTGAGCTACCAGACCTTAGGAAAGACAGGATCAGAGAACAACTATGGGTTTCTCTGCAGCAGGAACTGTGGATGTCTTTCCAGGGTGCTGTCATTAGATATGTGAACCCTAGCCAACTTCCATCTTCATATGCATTTGAGATTCAGATTTCTACAAGAGAGAATCTGAACTTGCTTGGATCACATTCCCCCACTGCGGCTGGAACGTAGAGGTATTGTGAATCATAATTCCACAAGAACCAATGAAATAGAACAGGGCCATTTTCCACAAAGAATAATGAATGCTTTTTTCAGAAGCAGAAACAATAGGCTGTTAGCAGAAACAATATCTGTTAGGCAGACGGATATGTCTAATTAGGGAAGCAGGACGTGGGTAGGGGGTTAGTTATATGGAAAAGAGGAGCTTTGTGGAAGAGGTACTGAATTTTAACCATGTTGAGTTTAATATGCCTGTGAAACATCCTAAAAATTATACCAGTGAGTGTATTGAAAATGTGGATAACAATAGTTGCTGTCTCATTGTGCTGCAGAACTTAAATGAGTTAATGCATGTAAAATATTTAGAATAGATGCTGACCCGTAGAAGACTCAGTAAATGTTAGTTACTATTACATGGTCATCCTTCCAAAAAGTACTTAACAAATATTTACTGTGTGCTAGCTACTGCTCTAGATGTATAGGGTTGTTGTGAGACTGTAATAAGAGAATGCATATAGAGCACAACACCAACATGTGGAAATAAGCAGAAGTGAAAAGGTAGAGAAAAAATCTCTTGAATAGAGGACACACCCTGCTGGTTGGTAGGGGTAAGGAAAGGAAGAAGATAATATTTTTAAAAGACAGTCTTGCCCTGACCAGTTGGCTCAGAGGTAGAGTGTCGGTCCAGTGTGTGGAAGTCCTGGGTTCGATTTCCACCCAGGGCACACAGGAGAAGCGCCCATCTGTTTCTTCCCCCTTCCCCCTCTCCTTCCTCTCTGTCTCTCTCTTCCCCTCCTGCAGCCAAGGCTCCATTGGAGTAAAGTTGGCCCAGGCACTGGGGATGGCTCCATGGCCTCCACCTCAGGAACTAGAATGGCTCCAGTTGCAAGGAGGCAACAACCCCAGATAGGCAGAGCATCGCCCCCTGGTGGGCTTGCTGGGCGGATCCTGGTCGGGCGCATGCGGGAGTCTGTCTTTCCGCTTCTCACTTCAGAAAAAAAAAAAAAAAAAAGTGTGATGCCACTTATAAGATTACCAGGAGCAAATTACATAGCCTCTACCAACCTCGATTTTTTTCATTGGCAAAATAGGATAATATGGAATACCTCCCAGACTTGTGAAAAATAAATACTATAATGAACATATTGTATAGCACAATAGTTACTCAACATGTATTTAATTTAATATATATGTTTATAGTTCTCACAGGCATTCCTAATGTCCTAAGTAAATCAAGAATGGAGGAAGAAGGATATGATGATTCTCAGGAAAAGATATTTCTGAGATTCAGCTAGTGTTACTGTGATAAACCCTGGCAAGAAACCTTCCACTTGTTCCACAGAGAAAAGCTTCCATCAGAGAGAATTCTACCACCAAAGATCTATCATGTGGAGCTTCTTCTTACTCCTGTTTCTTCCTGATGTTTTACTAAGTCTTATCTCTGAAAAATAGTAATTTAAATATAAATGTTAGGAGTAGTCTTCATTCACTCAAGAAATATTTAATGATCCTGTACTATGTGTATTCATTTGTTTGGGCTGCAACAACATAATATGTATAGACTGGGTGGCTTCAACAACAGACATTTATTTCCTCACAGTTCTGGAGACTGGAAGGTCCAAAATCAAGGTGCCATCCGAGTCAACTTCTGGTGAGAGTTCACTTCCTGGTTTGTAGACAGTCACCTTCTCACTCTGTCCTCACATAGCCTTCCCTGGGTGTATGCACACAGAGAGAGAGACAGAGAGAGAGAGAGAGAGAACACGTCTCTGGTGTTTATTTGTTTTCTTACAAGGATACCAATCTCACTTGGTCAAGGCCCTAACCTTGTAAACTCATCTAATCCTACTAACCCCTGCAAAGGCCCTATCGCTAAATACAGTCACATTGGAGGTTAGGACTTCAGCATATGAAAGGAGTGGGAATATTCAATCCATAACACTGTGTAGACTGGAGTTCTAAAGATAAAGAGATCCCTGCTACGGTTTATCTCCACAGTACACATATATAATATAGCATAGTGGTTTTGGAATCTTGCAGGCTTCAGTTTGAGTCCCAGCTGTGTGCCCTTGTGCAAGTTACTCAACCAATTTGTGTCTCATTTCTTTGATTTGTAAAATGAAGAAAACAACAATACCTAATTCATTCACCTATTTAATCGATGTGTGTTGAGCAACTACTATATGCCAGTTATTCTGTTAGATCCACAGGGTTATTGTGAAGCTGAAAGAACATAAAAATACATAATGTGCTTAGCACAGTATAAGTATTTTATTAATGTGTTATTGTTACAAGGCAGAGCTCATTGACAATTAAATTTCAGCTTCCAACTCAATGTGTCCAAAACCAAAGTCATAATTCCCTCTTGGTATTCCTCTTACCTCTAAATCCTCCCCACCCCAGACAGACAAAGTCTATTTTTCCTCTTGCATTCCTTCTCTATTATCTCAACATATAATGAGTCATCCAGATTAGACACAACCATCATGATTAGTTTCGCTCTCTCTTTTCCCACATCTGATTGGTCAGTGCGTAGTTGTATGCTGGATCACATTGGCTCGAGAAAGCTGGTTGAGTTCATCTCTTCCAAATTCCACTTAAAATCAGAAACGGGGAAGCATTTACACCGTGGAAATCAACAAACTATAAATCAAGTTTTTTTTCCTCGTTTTAGGAGCCAGTTGTTTACCAGTGCACTGCTGCTTCTTAGTGCTGTTCAATTCTGTCACCTTGCAGTCCCTGCAACCACTGCCCTAGATATGGCTGTCATTTCTTTTTTTTTTTTTCATGGCTGTCATTTCTTACCTAGCCCTTTGCTAGAGCCTCCTAAATGATCGCCTTACCTCTCCCTCTCAAGCCAGCCTCCATACTCCCACCAGAACTCTCTTTGTAAACATGGATTAGATTGTGTTTTATCTGTTTAGAATACCCTAGTACAGGGGTAGTCAACCTTTTTATACCTACCGCCCACTTTTGTATCTCTGTTAGTAGTAAAATTTTCTAACCACCCACTGGTTCCACAGTAATGGTGATTTATAAAGTAGGGAAGTAACTTTATTTTATAAAGTTTATAAAGCAGAGTTACAGCAAGTTAAAGCATATAATAATAATTACTTACCAAGTACTTTATGTCGGATTTTCACTAAGTTTGGCAGAATAAATCTTTAACAGAGACAGAGAGAGAGTCAGAGAGAGGGATAGACAGGGACAGACAGACAGGAACGAAGAGAGATGAGAAGCATCAATTATTAGTTTTGCGTTGCGACACCTTAGTTGTTCACTGATTACTCTCTCATATGTGCCTTGACCGTGGGCCTTCAGCAGACTGAATAACCCCTTGCTCGAGCCAGTGACCTTGGCTCCAAGCTGGTGAGCTTTGCTCAAACCAGATGAGCCTGTGCTCAAGCTGGCGACCTCGGGGTTTCGTACCTGGGTCCTCCACATCCCAGTCTGACGCTCTATCCACTGTGCCACCACCTGGTCAGGCAGAATAAATCTTGATAAAACAACTTACTATATGGCCCTGGCCGGTTGGCTCAGTGGTAGAGTGTCAGCCTGGCGTGCAGAAGTCCCAGGTTCGATTCTCGGCCAGGGCACACAGGAGAAGCGCCCATCTGGTTCTCCACCCCTCCCCCTCTCCTTCCTCTCTGTCTCTCTCTTCCCCTCCCGCAGCCGAGGCTCCATTGGACCAAAGATGGCCCGGGCACTGGGGATGGCTCCTTGACCTCTGCCCCAGGTGCTAGAGTGGCTCTGGTTGCAACAGAGTGACGCCCCGGAGGGGCAGAGCATCGCCCCCTGGTGGGTGTGCCGGGTGGATCCCGGTCGGGCGCATGCGGGAGTCTGTCTGACTGTCTCTCCCCATTTCCAGCTTCAGAAAAATACAAAAAACAAAACAAAACAAATAAAACAACTTACTATAGTTAAATCTATCTTTTTATTTATACTTTGGTTGCTCCGCTACCGCCCACCATGAAAGCTGGAATGCCCACTAGTGGGCGGTAGGGACTAGGTTGACTACCACTGCCCTAGTGCCTAGAGGAATCAGTCCACCCCACAGCCTGCCTTTAACATGGTGTTCTTCCCAATCTGCTCCACCCTACCTTGTTTCGGTGTCTTGGGCATCCCTCTGACTGCTCTCATACCTTCCACTGTAACCCCCTCAGCTGTTCACTTTCATATCCCTGAGCTTTTGCTCATGCTGCTCTCTCAGCCCCTGAGTGCCCTTCTCTGCCTGGTGACCAGCTGAAATATCAGGCTGTTTTAGAGATCTCGCAGACTCTTCCCCTGAGGTCAGACTTAATTCACAGTCACTGTGCAATCAGGCTGAGCATCCCCAAGAAGAGGAAACAGTGATAAAAGCAGTAATAATATTTACTCTATAACTGGAAGCTTGTACCTCTTATTCCCATAGCACAGGAAATACAGTAATATCATAATAACTTTTCACGGTGACAGATGGTTTCTAGAGTTATCAGGGTGATCACACCTGTAAGCTATAAAAATGTTCAGTTTTTTATGCTGTACAACTGAAACTAATATATTGTACTCAAACTACAATAAAAACAAAATTTTAAGTAGTAATAGCAGTAACCGCAAGCTTTCAGTAAGCAGAGATCGTTTGAATAGCTTGGCTCTTGGTAGGTTTGAACAGAAAAAATAAAAAAAAGGACTAGACAGCGTGGGCATTTACCCCGACGCTCCTCCCAGGGAGTCAAGTCCAACCAGAAATTCACAGAGCTGGAAAGGCCATCTCTTTGCTGTCAACAGAACTACAGCTAACCCACCCACCCGAGATCAGCAAAGGACAACTTTTTGAGAATGTCTTGTAGAAGAGAAAAATAATCGTAGAAAATGACTTGCCTTGCCTGGTGCCTCCCCCTCACTGTGAGCCTTCTTACCATCAGTGGGAGGTTCGAGGAATCGGATGCGGGAATCTGGAGAGTTTACCGATGTGTGTGTGGGCTGCGAATCCGTTGGTGCTCGGGGTTCATTTCGCTCAGTCTGCCTTTGTCCTGGTTCCCTCACAATTAGATTGTTCACAAATGACTGCTCACTACCCACTGTTTCTGAGGTTCAGCCCATCAGGAGTGGAAAACAAAAACAGGGCCTCCAAATGGCAAAGGGCCTTGAGAAAAAAAAACAAAACAAAAAACGAAAAACAGCAGAGCTAGCAGAGGATGTGAACCCACTGTGTGAGTGCCCTTGGGGTCCTCCTGCCCTTGTCTGGGAAGACCCGAGATAATTCACTGAGCTGGCTCTTGCTTAATGACTATGGAGTGCCAGTTCAATGAGAGACTAGTGCAGCAGGGAACACAAACAGAATTTTATACAGCTCTGGCTGTGGTCCTATAACAGGCAGAAGTGTCCACTCATAGTGTTCTGTCATTTTGTGAATTGAGGTCAAGAGGTCCTAACTCTTAAGTACTGTATGTAAAGTAAAATCAATCAGTGCAGCTGTTACCATTGTACTCTCTAATCTGGAATTAAGTTACAGGCAGAAGATGCAGAATATGTTTCCCACTTCAGTTTAATCACAGTTTGGAAGTAGGAAGTTCGTTTATTGCTTCTTTTGTGTCCTTTGTAATGCTTAGTACTACTATGCACAGAGTAGACACTTGATCAACATGAAAGCCAGGAATGGGGTTAAAGATTCCTGCTTGACAGTCATTAGCATGATCAAAACAGTAATTTTTTTTTTTTAAATTCAGTGGGAGGAGGGGAGGCAGAGACAGACTCCTGCATGCGCCCTGACAGGGATCCACCCAGCAAGCCCAGTAGGGAGCGATGCTCTGCCCATCTGGGGTGTTGCTCTGTGACTCAGCGACAGAGTTCTTAGCACCTGAGGCAGAAGCCATGGAGGCCATTCTTATTGCCTGGGGCCAACTCGCTCCAATGGAGCCATGGCTGCAGGAAGGGAAGAGAGAGAGAGAGAGAGAGAGAGAGAGAGAGAGAGAGAGAGAGAGAGAGAGAGAGAGAGAGGAGAGGGAGAAGGAGTGAAGAAGCAAATGGACACTTCTGTGTGCCCTGGCTGGGAATTGAACTCGTGACTTCCACACGCCGGGCTGACGGTCTACTGCTGAGTCAATCAGCCAGCGCCAAAACAGTAACTTTTTTAGAAGATTTTATTTATTGATTTTACAGAGGCGGGCATGGAGCGAGAAGTATTAACTCATAGTTGTTCATAGTTGCTTCACTGTAGTTGTTCATTGATTGTTTGTCATATGTGCCTTGACCAGGCAAGCCCAGGGTTTTAAACTGGCATCCCTAGCATTCCAGGTCGACACTTGATCCGTCGCATCACCACAGGTCAGACTCGAAGTAGTATTTTCATCTTCACTTCCCATCCTCCCTAGTTCCTTTTGAGCCTCATCTCAGCAAAAGACTCTTGATCCTTTCAAGGAAATGCTAAATTGGCCTCTCCTCAGTTAGCTCATCAGTTGGACTTTCTCTCTGCCACATAGTGCCCTTTCTTGGATCAACTGGGGTACCCTAACTCACAGGACTAATTCCAGGAATAGTGCTGCTGGGAGAAAAGTTGACATACAGTCGTCCCTTGCCATATTATGGTTCACTTTTTGCTGTCTCACTGTATTGCAGATTTTTAAATTGTATGTGTCTAATTTTGCATTACGGATTTTTTGCTATATTGCGAGATTTTGCATAATATATGTATTTTTATATTTTTTAAAATTATTTTTGTGGTAAAATAAGCATTTTCTAGCCTAAAAAATTAAAAACTATAAAATATTAATTAAAATATATTAAAAGAATATTAAATCAAAACAAAGCCTTAAATATATATATAAATAATAAAATATATTTGCTGATTTATCTCCACAGGCAAGTGAAATAAAAGACAGGATAAACAAATGGGACTATATCAAACTAAAAAGCTTTTGCACAGCTAAAGACAACAAGAACAGAATAAAAAGACAAACTACACAATGGGAGAACATATTTGACAATACGTCTGATAAGGGGTTAATAACCAAAATTTATAAAGAACTTGTAAAACTCAACACCAGGAAGACAAACAACCCAATCCAAAAATGGGCAAAAGAGATGAATAGACACTTCTCCAAAGAGGACATACAGATGGCCAATAGGCATATGAAAAAATGCTCAACATCACTAATCATTAGAGAAATGCAAATTAAAACCACAATGAGATATCACCTCACACCAGTCAGAATGGCGCTCATCAACAAAACAACACAGAATAAGTGCTGGCGAGGATGTGGAGAAAAGGGAACCCTCCTGCACTGCTGGTGGGAATGCAGACTGGTGCAGCCACTGTGGAAAACAGTATGGAGATTCCTCAAAAAACTGAAAATCGAACTTCCTTTTGACCCAGCTATCCCACTTTTAGGAATATACCCCAAGGACACCATAGAACGGCTCCAAAAGGAGAAATGCACCCCCATGTTTGTGGCAGCATTGTTCACAATAGCGAAGATCTGGAAACAGCCCAAGTGTCCGTCAGAGAACGAGTGGATTAAAAAGCTTTGGTACATATATACTATGGAATACTACTCAGCCATAAGAAATGATGACATTGGATCATTTACAACAACATGGATGGACCTTGATAACATTATACGGAGTGAAATAAGTAAATCAGAAAAAAAAAAACTAAGAACTATATGAATCCATACATAGAAGGGACATAAAAATGAGACTCAGAGACATGAACAAGAATGATGGCAACAGGGGTGGGGGGTGGGGGGAGGGGGGATGGGGTGAAGAAGGAGAGAGGGTTTGGGGGAGGGGAGGCACACAAAGAAAACCAGATAGAAGGTGACAGAAGACAATTTAACTTTGGGGAAGGGTATACAGCACAATCAAATGTCAATAATCTAGAGATGTTTTCTCTCAACATATGTACCCTGATTTATCAATGTCACTGCATTAAATTTAATAAATAAATTTAAAAAAAATTATTTTTGTGGTAAAATAAGCATTTTCTAGCCTAAAAAATTAAAAACAATATAAAAATATTAATTAAAATATATTAAAAGAATATTAAATCAAAACAAAGCCTTAAAATATATATAAATAATAAAATAAACATAAGGTCACTACTTTGGATTTTCGCCTATTGCAGGGGGTTCTGGAACCTAACCCCTGTGATAGATGAGGGACCACTGTAATTTGGTTCCACATTTGCACCAAAGAATTGCTGCCTTAACTCTACATTGTGCTCTTTGTTATATAAGGTAGTCATGCCGGTCCATGGACCAACCGATGGTTGAAAAACGCTGATGTCATGGAAAACAGAACTGGTATAGCTCGATCGTGTTAGCAGGAATCATTTACCATACCACAGAATGGATGGACAGGCAATCATTTCCTCTTTGGTGCTGATATTCTTCTGGAACCTCAGTAGTGCACCAATAGTTCTCTGGCATCCAAGTGTCATTCCTACTTGACCTACTCCATCGGGATGTCTTTCCTACTACTCTACTCAGCAACTGCTTCTTCCCCAGAGTGGTTCCAGCAATAGACCTGTGAAACGGGCTGAAGGGCTGTGAAATGCTACTCCTATCCATTGATCCTGATGGTGTTTCTCTGATTCTGCAAGAATAGTAATAATTAATTAACTGATTAATTAAGTATTAACATTTATTGACTATATCCAATGGGTCAGTCAATGGGCTAGGCACTTCACATATGGATCTTGTTTCATCCACACACCTACCTTATGGCCTGAGTAATATTATTTGCCTTTTACTAAGAGGGAAACTACAAAGTCAATAAGCAGGCATTAGAGTCAGGATGTGAGCCCGGGCAGTTGCTCTTCAGAACCTGTGCTGGTAACCATTATGCTATTACTACTCTGAAGTATTCAAATTAGCAAGTTCTCAATAAATATTTGAATACACAAATTATTAGAGAGCTCTAATTTCCAAAGGGCTTCCCTCAAGGCCTCCCTCAGGCAGAGTCACATGTTTTTACAAGCCCTGGCCAATTGCTCTGAGCAAGGTTTAGACAGATGGTTGAGGGCAATTAGGTTGTGCTTGACATTTTCAAGCACAATTGAATCCCACTTCAGAAAAGTAGAGAGCAGTTCAAAAGTGAAATGAACTCCTCTGGTCTGTTGAATAGGAGTTAGCTGTGCCCAGGCAGCCTGGTTGCTCTATGCTACTCTCAGGGAAAAGGCATGGGACCTGGAGAACAGGTACACCGAACACACACCTGTAATAGCTGCAGTTCCCTCATAGGGAAGAGGTGGGAGGAAGACAGGGAAGATACCCAGAATTTCAGTCCGATAACATGATTTCTTTTCAATTATTGGGTCACTTAATCTCAGCATCTCCAGTATGGAATGGGAGCAATCCCTCTGGCTTGCTTTCTGTTTCCAAAGCAAAATACAGAATCAAAGTGCTTCTAAGCTGCCGAGACTCTCTGAAGGCTTAGCTGATGCTAACCATTATCTTCAGATGTTGGGGTGTATTGATGCAAAGAGGTGTACTGGGAGCAATTCAGGTAAAATAGTAGATTGGAGAGAGGGCAATGAGGAGCTGCTAAAGCAGGATTCGCTTGTTGTTGGTAAGAAGGTTGCAATGGGAGATTATTATTTATAATGCACCTTAGAATTAATTACAAGGCACTTCACAGCCATTCTTCAGTGCAGTCCTACACCTTGACATACGACTAAAAGTAATGAGGCCAAGTCTGAAAGAGTCAGCCAGTAGGTAGTACGTGTGAATAGTAACTAAAGTGAGAAAATGACAAATATGCCTCTCGGGCCCAGCATTGTGTGTCTCGAAGAGTCTTTTTTTTTTTTCTTCTTTTTTTTTTTTTTTGTATTTTTCTGAAGCTGGAAACGGGGAAAGACAGTCAGACAGACTCCCGCATGCGCCCCACCGGGATCCACCCGGCACGCCCACCAGGGGCAACGCTCTGCCCACCAGGGGGCGATGCTCTGCCCCTCCGGGGCATCGCTCTGTTGCGACCAGAGCCTCTCTAGCGCCTGGGGCAGAGGCCAAGGAGCCATCCCCAGCGCCCGGGCCATCTTTGCTCCAATGGAACCTCGGCTGCGGGAGGGGAAGAGAGAGACAGAGAGGAAGGAGGGGGAGGGGTGGAGAAGCAAATGGGCGCTTCTCCTGTGTGCCCTGGCCGGGAATCAAACCCGGGTCCCCTACACGCCAGGCCGACGCTCTACCTCTGAGCCAACCGGCCAGGGCCTTGAAGAGTCTTGTGGCTGTTTCTGAGAAGACTCTGGCTTTGTGCTGTGGCTGGGTGGGCTAGGCTGTTTTGATGACATTTGGTGCTAATTAGCACTGCTCTTTAGGAGAATTATATTTGGTTTTTCCTAATACCCCTCTGCACTTCCATTGCTTTATTATAGCACTTCTGTCATGCTACTTTGTTTGTAGTTTTTTAGTAGGTGCCTGCCTCCCTATTAGACAGGCAGTGTGGCTTATCAGCTTTGTATCTTGGTTTGGTGTTGGAAATGTGTTACGCAGGGGCTTATTCCTAATATGCCTTTCAACCCCAGGAACCAAATCCATTCAAGCTGATCCCAGTACTGGATGGTCTAATAATAGGCAAATCCAGCATTATTATTATTAGGAAACCAGCTAAATAGAGGCATTAAAGTTTGTTGTTGTTTTTTTTTTGTATTTTTCTGAAGCTGGAAACAGGGAGAGACAGTCAGACAGACTCCAGCATGCACCCGACCGGGATCCACCCGGCACGCCCACCAGGGGGCAACGCTCTGCCCACCAGGGGGCGATGCTCTGCCCACCTGGGGTGAAGCTCTGCCCACCAGGGGGCGATGCTCTGCCCCTCTGGGGCGTCGCTCTGCCGCGACCAGAGCCACTCTAGCGCATGGGGCAGAGGCCAAGGAGCTATCCCCAGTGCCCGGGCCATCTTTGCTCCAATGGAGCCTTGGCTGCGGGAGGGGAAGAGAGAGACAGAGAGGAAGGAGGGGGGGGGTGGAGAAGCAAATGGGCACTTCTCCTATGTGCCCTGGCCGGGAATCGAACCCGGGTCCTCCGCATGCCAGGCCGACGCTCTACTGCTGAGCCAACCGGCCAGGGCCATTAAAGATTTTTTAGGCTGACCAGGTGGTGGTGCAGTGGATAGAGCATCAGACTGGGACGTAGAAGACCCAGGGGTTCAAAACCCTGAGGTCAAGCGTGGGCTCATCTGGTTTGAGCAAGGCTCACCAGCTTGAGCCCAGTGTTGCTGGCTTGAGCAAAGGGTCACTTGCTCTGCTGTAGCTCCCCAGTCAAGGCACATATGAGAAAGCAATCCATGAACAACTAAGGTGCCGCAACAAAGAATTGATGCTTCTCATCTCTCTCCTTTCCTGTCTGTCTGTCCCTATCTGTCCCTCTCTCTGTCTCTGTCACACACACAAAAAAATATTTTTTAAAAGAAATTTATATTTGCTATTTCAAAAAAAGATTGACACAATGTAGTATCACTTCATATCCTCTAGGATGGCTATAATAAAAAAGACAGACAATAATAAGTATTGGTGTGGTGGGAATATAACATGATACAGCCACTTTGATAAACAGTCTGGTGGTTCCTCAAAAAATCAAGCATAGAATTACCATATAACCCAGCAATTACATTCCTAAGTATATACTTAAACAAACTGAGAAGATATGTTCATACAAAAACTTGTACACTAATGTTTATAGCAGCAATACTTACAATATCCCCAAATTGGAAACAACCTAAATGTCTATCAAATGGTGAATGGATGAAGAAAAGGTGGTATATCCATACAGTGGAATATTAAGCATCCATAAAAAAAGGAACGAAGCACTGATCCGTGTGATAACATGGAAGAACCTTGATGACATTATACTAAGTGAAAGAAGCCAGACATAGAATACCACATATTATATGATTCTATTTCCGTAAAATGTTCAGAATAGGGAAAGCTACACAGAGACAGAAAGTCTATTAGTGGTTGCCTATGGCTGGGAAGGGGGTGGTGGAAATGGGAATTTGGGGGGTGAAGGTGATAAAAATATTATAAAATTGATTGTGGTGGTTGTACAACTCTGAATATACTGAAAGCCATTGAATTGTATACCATTTTTTAAGATTTTATTTTTATTCATTTTAGAAAGAAGAGAGAGAGAGAGAGAGAGAGAGAAGGGGGGGAGGACCAGGCACACCCAGGGTTTCCAACAAGCGACCTCAGCATTCCATGTTGACGCTTAATCCAGTGTGCCACTGCAGGTCAGACGAGTTGTACACTTTTAAAGAGTGAATTGTATGGCAATACAAAATAATTGCAATAGTTATTATGGGAAAGATCAGATTTTACTGAATGATCTTATGTTTATTTTACATGTTAATGTTTATCTTGAATTATATGTGGGCATGTAGGGCTTATAACATTACTTCTTCAGTGCTTGGGTTTAATGAATGTCTCTGTCTGGCCCCATTGGACTCAAGCTGCCCATTATGCATCACACTGAATCTTTTCCTTGGCCTTCCACTTGAAAATCCTTTGCCCCATGTCCCATACATGTCTGGCAATTAGAGTGAAAATGATAAACTAATGAGTATAGTGTATAGTGACTAAAGACAGAGCTTATATTTTGACAGATGCCTTAACTTGAAAGAATGATTAATAGGCAGAGCCAGTGAGGAAAGTCATTTCGATCAGTGATAGCATTTCAGTCCCCTTCAAATCATATCAAATAGGAACCTTCTAACACTGCCCACTGCTATATGATGAATATAAGATGGATTCTAAGCAAGGGCCAGTGGAGTAGCTCTGAATTTGTTTGGTTATTGGCCAGACAACACTGTGTGAGGCATCTTTTTTATCACTGACAGATTCTCACCTTGCAATCATCACTTTGCCTCTGTCAGACAAATGTCTTGCCTTTCCTTTGCGAGCTGTATAGAGCTTACTACTAGATGTCAAAGATCGATGACTCTTGTCTTTTAGGCCAAGGCTGGCTTTAGATTCAACAACAAAGTCAAGATTTAAAGGTATCCCTGAAAGGGGCCTCTACCTGTTGGCGGTCAAGGTACTTGTCAGTTGTCATGCTGCTGTGTGCTTTTGAGTGTACCAAGAAGTGGTCATTTCTAGGAGGTGCCCTACTTTTAACAAGGAGGCCCTGCCTGGAAGAAGAGAAGTGGAAAGAGCATCAGCAGTAGTGTCGGATGGATTTGGAATGAAGTCACAGCTTGCATTTCATATTAGCTTCATGAACTTGAACAAGTGATTTCACATCTCTGAGCTTCAATTTTCTTGTTTGTAGAGTTGGGAACAAGAAGGCTTACTTCATCAAGATGTTGTGAGCATTACAGGAGGTAACAGATGTCAAGTGCCTTACACGGTGTTTGGCACAGAGTATGAGCTCGAAAAACGTTAGTTCCCTTCTTCAAGTTACAAGGAAGAATTTTCCACCTTGTCCCAGCAACCTAAACATAATAAAAATAGTAGCAGTTCTCTTTAGCTTAAAAAAAAAATCACAGGCCCTGGCCGGTTGGCTCAGCGGTAGAGCGTCGGCCTAGCGTGCGGAGGACCCGGGTTCGATTCCCGGCCAGGGCACACAGGAGAAGCGCCCATTTGCTTCTCCACCTCTCCGCCACGCTTTCCTCTCTGTCTCTCTCTTCCTCTCCCGCAGCCAAGGCTCCATTGAAGCAAACATGGCCCAGGCGCTGGGGATGGCTCTGTGGCCGCTGCCTCAGGCGCTAGAGTGGCTCTGGTCGCAACATGGCAATGCCCAGGATGGGCAGAGCATCGCCCCCTGGTGGGCAGAGCGTCGCCCCATGGTGGGCGTGCCGGGTGGATCCCGGTCGGGCGCATGCGGGAGTCTGTCTGACTGTCTCTCCCTGTTTCCAGCTTCAGAAAAATGGAAAAACAAAAACAAACAAACAAAAAAAAAACACAGTGTTTTTTACTGTGTTGTATATCCTATCCTGGAATCTCGAATGTGAAGGTTGTTAGTGTGTGTGCGTATGTCTAGCATTCTGGGCTGGTAGGAAGGTTGGTAATATGAAGGATGGTGAATACGAGTCTAACTGTTTTGTTTGTATGTGTACTTAAAGCACTGTAATATCTGATCTATTGTGGAAACAGGGAGCTAATTACAGCTCCTGGCCATGCTTTCTTAACTATAATAACCTACTCTGGGTCTTTATTTCTTCTACAGATAGGAAAACCACCAGGACCTTGAAGCAATGGGAATAATGATCTCTTACATTTGAATAGTACTTTATAATTTTCAGTATATTTAGTATATATCCACATCCATTTTTCTGGTTGATTCTCAACCTATTCAAGTGACGGGCAGATGTTATCATCTTTCCGATAGAGAAACAAAACCCAACACTCAAAAAGGTTAACAGCAATTTAGTAGCAAAATTGGGATTAGAACCTTTGTCTTCTGATGCCTAATTGAGTGTCTGTCTACTGTTTCACTTTAGCTGGAGTTTGAATGGCTGTGGTCTAAGTGGGATATATATTTGAAAACATAAATAGAACATAATATTTGGTTATATAACATCCCAGATGCTGCGTCTGGTGTAACAGGAGCCTGAAGAACAACAGAAGAGGGTAGGAGGTAACCAAGTATGTAAGATGAATTCTGCACTTTGAGATGTTTAACGAAAGCTGCAGAGGGTACTCAAAACGTGGGCTGTGCCAGCGCCAAATCTTCAACCCTCGGGCTCCAGTGACAGAATCCAGCCTTTTCAGCATTGTGCCCCCACCTTCCTGACATGTCCCTCCAGCATACTGTATATGTCATGCTCACTTGGTAAAGCTCCTTCCTTCCCACTGACTGACTCATTCTCACATCCCAACTTCTTCTGAGACATTTCGCCTATCTGCACCCCACCCCACCCTTAGCCCTTTTGAGTTTGCTGCATGAAATGCCCATTCATTGGAAGCAATCTCTGCTGGATAAATCAAATAATGTGGCAAAAAATACTCTGCAAATAACTGAGAAAGGTTTGTCACTCTCATCCTCTGCATTTTCATAGTGCAGCTTTTTACTTCCCAGTCTTATCCAAAACCTTGGGATGCTTTGCCTTCAGGGTGTTACTTCCCTTCGGGCTTTATCCAACTTGTCAGTAAAACATTTTTTTTTTTTTTAGGAGAGAGAGACAGGAAGGGAGGCAGAGGAGGAGAGAAATGAGAAACATCAACTAGTAGTTGCTTCAATTTAGCTGTTTATTCTTTTCCGGGACATAGCAGATACTAAACTGATAAGAACAGATACTATACTTGATCTTAGTCAAAAGACAGAGAAGTGCTCTTTAGTTGTTTATTGATTGCTTCTCATATGTGCCTTGACTGGGGGTGGAGAGGGTAGGAGGGCTCAAGCTGAGCCTGTGACCCCTTGCTCAAACCAGCAACCTTGGGGTCATGTCTATGATCCCACAGTCAAGCCAACAATCCTGTGGTCAAGATGGCAACCTTGGGGTTTCTAACTGGGGCCCTGTAAAGCCAGTAGCCAAGGCCATCATCACAGCCGCCTGGCCCATGCAGGTTCGCATTGGATTCGGACAGACGGTAAAGAAACAACAGAACCAAAAACTGGTGGGCCATCATCTTTAATCCTAGCTTGCACCCGACGGGCAAGTAAAAACACACACTGGGCTCCAAAACCCACTCATTCAGCGCTCACAAAGCTACTGACTTATCCGAGTTTCCTAGAATCAAAGGTTTCTAGCTCACCAGACTTGTTCACCTCTGTTCCCCAACTCCTTCCTTCTCCCTGCACAAACTGTGCACAAACTGGCTTCTCTCTCAGCACTCCACCATCTTGGCTGCTTCTCCTGGCCTCCTCCTTGTAGCCCTTCTCTGCTCTCTGCTATGCTCTCTCTGCTCTCTAATGCTAATCTCAGGAACCAAGAAAGCAAGCTCCTGGGCTGCCCCACTTTATAGCGCAGAAATCAAAACCTTTAATCCAATATACAAAATAGGGAAGTCTCTAATACAAAGTCTCTTATCTGAGGCATGATGGGATTGTACCACCCCACATCAAAAAGGGTGGGAAAGGCTTAGCCCTAAAACCAAGCCCCAGGCTACAAAGATCCAGCCTGCCCACAGCCTGCCCCCAACACACATCAATATCACCTGGGCGATGGGCTTCCACATGGGCAGCGCCATCTTTAACAAAGTGAGCATAATATATTTTATCTGCCCAACAGGCCCTCAGTGATCTGGGCCAACACTCAATCCACTGCACCACACCAGTTGGCAAGAAAACATTTTTGATGTAGCTGTGTGTGTGTGGTGGGTTGTGGGAGGGGGCTTTCTCTAGTGGGGCAACATTCTCTCCACTTCCAAGTTCACAGGAGTCAGCAAACTTTCTGTTCCTTCCATGTTTTTAGATAGCAAGGAAAGTGTCAAAGGCAAGGAAAAGAATGAAGATGAAAGGAAGATAGGGAAAATTTATGAAGATCTCATAGGAGATACGAAGGGAATGGTGTGAGATTATGAGTAGAAATATTTACCTTAGGGAGAAAGGAAAAAAGGATTTCACTTTTCTGGAGAAGGAGAAGAAAATTGGAATTTGTGGTGTCTGCTCACTTGGGACTCCTCAGAGAAAAAAGTCTGACTTCTAAAGTTCCTTGTGTTTCTGACATCTTAAGGAAAGGGAAACATTTGGAGTAGAAGAAATAGCTTGAGAAAAGGCACAAAAGATAGAAAAACTTTCTGGGGAAGTCTTCTGCCCTAGTCATATTTGTCTTAATGACCTACCTAGGCCTGATATCTGAGCAGGCCACTGCTAGACAAATGCAGTCTAGCACAGTGGTTAATCATGTAGACATTGAGCAGAGAGATCTAGGGTAATCTTTGGCTCCATAGTGCATTAGCTGTTTGTCTTTGGACAAGTCATTTAAACTCACTGTGTTACAATGCTTCATCTGTAAAATGGGGGTAATAATAGAAGTGATTTTAATTTGCTATGAGAATGGAATGAGCTAATCATGTGTGCAAACTGCTCCAAACAGTGCCTCACCTATAGTAAACCCTCAGTAATGTTAGCCAGTATTATTGTTATTCTGATAATCTAATAATTACACTTTAGGTGTTGCTAGCTTAATGTTTTTTTGTCTCATAGGTAATCTCATTTTCACAAAAGCCCTTAGTGCCTTAAAATACAAAGAGGGAAGTCTTTTCCATTGTGATATGGTCAGTGGGAGAAATTTTTGGAAATCTTTTGTTACTTTACACCCCTCAAAACTAACTCTGTGGGATTATTGCAAACAAAGTCTGTGAGATTATTGCACGGAGGCTGATGCTGTATTTTTGTGCCTGCAGCCTGAATGCTTTCTGTCGTGGTGGAGGATTATTCCAAGTGCTCCTTGTGATATGGGCAATTCCAACTGCAGTCCAAGTGGGAAGCAATTACCGAACCCAGCTTACTCTCCTTCCTCCTTCTCGACTTAGACCCTGATGTTCAGCGTGTGGGGGCCAGGGCTGGGCAGTGAGTCAGGTTCCCGTGTGTTTTGTGTGTGTCTGTCGCAGTCATTCTGTGTCTGTGCCAGCCCAATTTCTCAGTGTTCCCTCTGGTCTTTCTTCTAGCCAATGACCCATTCCAAGTCATTCTAAGTCAGTCATAAAGGACTCCTTGGGCTCTGCGTCTAGATGGTGCTGAGAAACCCTGAAAGCTGCCAAGGTTAAGACTGGGGCCAGGACTCAGGGCCAGGCCTGGGTGAGGCTGGGTAGCTGAGAAATGCTCTGTTGAGGGTGTAAAGATTGAGAAGCCGTTGTGCTTCCAAAAGCCCCTTCAGAAATCAACGGCCCTTTCTTCTCCTACATGGGGGCCTGCCCGCTGCACTGCTACTGTGGGCAGGCAGGAGGGGCCACTCATGTGTCTCTGAAAGCCAAGCTTGGGGGAAGGGGCAGTTGGTTCCCATTTTATTTGTTTTGAAGAGGAATCAGGCCTTATTGCTACCCTTTTACTTCTGAAACCTTCAACTTAAGTTTTTAAAACTTTTTCTCAGAGGAAAACACACACACACACACACCCTCCTGGCTGAGGATTTTTAGTAATGATAATAATAATAATAATAATAATAATAATAATAATAATAATAATACTCAGTCCTTGCCGACACTTTGAGAACACTAATCCCAGGTTTTTAGGATGGGAAAGTATTTTTTGTTTTAAATCCCAGTGCCATCAGAGCTTATAGAGTTTTTTTGTTTGTTTGTTTGTTTTTTTGTTGAAAGAGCTTATAGAGTTTTTAGAGGCAAATCAATAAAGTTAAACAACCCACTCCCAAAGCAATCTGTTTCTCTCTCTCATATATACAACCTGTTCTAGGTAAGAATGATTCTTTTATACTTTGCCCTGGCCTGAAGATTCTAGGGCTTAATTATGAGTATGTTTGTGTAGGAGGGTGGGGATGGGAGCTGTCTGAGCATCCATCCATCCCATCCATCCATCCATCCATCCATCCATCCATCCATCCCATCCATCCATTCATCCATCCATCCATCCATCCATCCATCCATCCATCCATCCATTCATCCATCCCATCCATCCATTCATCCATCCCATCCATCTATCCATCCCTTTCATCCATCTCTCCCATACATCCATTCCATACATCCCATCTATCCATCCATCCCATCCATCCACATCCCATCCATCCACATCCCATCCATCCATCCATCCATCCATCCATCCATCCATCCATTCATCCATCCCATCCATCCATTCATCCATCCCATCCATCTATCCATCCCTTTCATCCATCTCTCCCATACATCCATTCCATACATCCCATCTATCCATCCATCCCATCCATCCATCCCATCCATCCACATCCCATCCATCCACATCCCATCCATCCATCCATCCATCCATCCATCCATCCATCCATCCCATCTATCCACCCATCTATCCACCCATCTACCCATCCACCCATCCATCCCTCCCATCCATCCCATCCATCCATCTCATCCATTCATCTAACCCATCCATCCATTCCGTCCATCCATCCATTCACCCATCCATCCAATTTACTCATCCCACAAATATTTACTAGGTAACCTACTATGTGCTGAGCACTCTATAAAGGGATATAATCCCCACTATCCTTTCAGTAACTTTGCCTGGGTCTCTCGGGGTGTTTGGAGGTCCCACTCTCTTCTCTCTAACAGGGTAATAGTGGAAAGAGTAAGAACTGGTGTGGACAGAAGGAGGGAGAATGAGTGGGTAACTGTTGAAGGGAAGCATGGAGGAACTGCATTTTCTCAAATCATTCAAGATCCATTTTGTTTCTCTTATTGTTTAGGTTTTTTTTTTCTACATGTAGCTCTAAGAGGGGGTGAGGATGGAACTTAGGGGTGAATGTCAGACTGCCCTGGTCCCAAGACTGTACTTTGGGCACTAGTGCTGACTCAAGGGCTGAATGTTTCAAGCTCCACCACAGACTAAATCCTGGACTGGCTGCTGAGGGGCTCTGCCAGCTGCTGGCTCTGAGGTTGGCTTTGGCTCTGAGCTAGATCTGTGGAATTTGGGGCCCAGGCTGCTCGCTCAGCAGCTTGTATTGATCTCCCGGGGCCTCTTTTGTCTCCTCCTCAGAGCAAGCCTCTCCTCCTCACCCCGTCTGCCTCTCAGCCTCTTCCGCTTTCCTCCCCTGTTCCTAATGAATTGAAATTTCTGAGAGCCGCTAAGGCTCTGGGAGTTTGACAAAACTGTCCTTGCTCTCTCTGCGTTTGCCCAGTCAAGGGTATCTTAGCCTAAGGTTGGAGTGATGCTGTTAGTCCTGGTGATATGATTGCATAGCAACACACAGCAGCTCGAGAGGGGAGGAGGAAGAGAAGGAGAAGGAGGGCAGGGAGGTGGGAGAGACAGAGGGAGAGTGTGCACACAGCAGCTGTCAGCATCCCTGTCTCAGGGACTTCTTTGCTGATTCACAGAGGTAGTCCAGCCCCGAATCCTAGCTCCCAGTTGCCGCCTGCTCCTCAGACCTGACGGACTCAGAAGGTAGGCCACAGAGGGATGATTTTTAAGCCTTGCCCTTTTTCTGCTGGCTGAGGGGGGAAGACTGAGGGAGGGGAGGCTCCCGAGGTGATGTGTGTGTGTGCTCACGTATGCCTGCCTGCCTGCTGCCTGCGTGTGCCTTTGGGGAAAAACTTGCATTAAAACAGACCCACAATGAAGTAGACACTGCTTTGGTTTGTAAGGGGACAGGAGAAGACGCCCAGGAATAGAAACTTAAGCAAATTTGAAAAACTAATGAATCAGAAAAAGGTCCACAGTTTGCTTCTTTAAGAGGAGAGAGGTATTGTTTGTTCTCAATGACATGCTTTTTGTCCACGGGTGGATTTCCTGGTGGGAGGGGAGGGAAGGGGTGTGGAAAGCATTTGCTGAAAAGGGAGGAGAGAGGAAACCTGGGACCTTGGAGCAGGTTCTGTGACCAAATGAGTGTGTGGTCCGCAGACAGGACACAGGAGCGCCTCTGTGGGGTAAATGGGGCTCTGACCTAGGGACCTCAGTAGAAGCATGCATCCTCATCTCTGCATTCACTTCCTGGCTCAATCTGTCTTCTCTGTTGTATTTTCACCCTTTGATTTCTTCCTTTGGTTCCCTTTCTACCCCTGTAATCAGGAAGCACCTCTGTACTCTTAAGAGCAGAGAGCTTGGAGTGCTTGGAAATCGGGCTTGACTCTCTTGAAGTCAGGCACCCCATTCCTTCTGTTCTCCTTACCTTTCCCTGGCATCAGGCCCAGTGCCCCAGCCTGAGCCTGAGGTTGTGTGGGCATTTCAGGCTTGTCTTACCCTTTGTAGGCCACCTGGGTGTTGGGTGTAAGCAGGTGGCGGGGCTGGGGCTGCGCTGAGGTGGAGTGAAGTAGGGAAGGAGAGACAGCAGCAGTGACAGCTGCCTGCTTCCAATGGCAGCATGGTGCACGCTGTCTGAGAAAGAAGAACATACTTTTCCTTATGTTTACTTCTTGATTGTTCAAAACAGCAAAAACCTTTAAAAAGGTTTATTTCTAGTTCACCTGAGCTCCTAACTTTTCCAAAGGAATCCTTGTTTTTAGATGGAAGGCCCTCAGTTAAATCACCTCATGAAGGGCCCTCTGCTGACCCCGGATTTGGGAAGATTTGCCCTCCGGGATCTGGGTGAGGAGATGGTTCCAGACAACTCAGGGCCTTTGAAGGAACACCCCCAGGGAAAGGCCGAGCTGCAAGTAGGAGTGATATGTGTGCTGTCCCTGAAAGAAGAGCAAGCCTCTCTTTTCCTGGGTAGGCCAACCTCCATCCTAAAGTCCTGCTTCCTGCAAACTCTTACTGGGGGATAAAGTCACGTGGAAAGGGCTCCTCTTCCTCTGAGATTGGCTCCTCCCATCATTCCTCCCTTGTTAAGTACTCTAAGCTCTGGATGGGAGTACCCTTCAGCTTCACAGTCACCCAAAAGAGGGGAGCATGGCTTGAAGCAGCAAACTTAGCAAAGGCCCAAGAGCCAGATGCAGAGAGCACATCTGGGTTGCAGCACTTCGAACCACAGACGCACAGAAGTTTCTCGTGTTAATCGGCCACAGTGCCAGATAGGATATGAAACACAAGAGATATCCATCCAAACTTGCCATGGACACTCACTCAAAGGAAACCCTCCCTGCAGAAATCATAGTATGAAACTACAGTCCTCCCTTACAAAGGATTCTAAACACAGCAGCAACTAAAATAGCAAGTGAGATGAATCCTTCAAGGACAGCATCTACTAAACCAATGGTTCTGAGAGAATGTTAATAGATTCTGTTTTAAAATAAGGAATAGTGTTGGTGGTGGTGGTGGGTGCATTCTGTGGTTCAATAATTTTTTTTGAAAAGGCTTTAAAACTGAATTCTCCTCTTGGAGAGTCACAATGTACATAAGCGTATTAAATATGCTGAGGACTGCTATAAATAAGTCTGTTTAATTTTGTTTAACCCAGTATATCCCAAACTGATTTGACCAGGGAATACATGGGAAACACTTTAGCATCTTGCAGACACAGTTTGGGAAACTGCTGCTGAAAAAAAAAAAAAAAGCTGAAAGAAATTGTCACATGGGGGAAAAAACTTTTCAGATAATCTAGCCCAAAGCTGCATTTTTTAATATGAAAAGGATTAAAATGTTAATCAGATTTTTCTTTTTCTGAAAAGCCGATGAGTATCTGAGAGAGCGGAATCTTTCTCTTCTAATTCTCAGTCTTCTGTGCCCAACTGCTGCTTGCTTCTCCAGCAGGTTTTCTAACGTGAAACTAGTTCCAGGAAAATGAGGCACATTTGAGCAATAAATAATCTCATCAGTTTGAGTGCAGCATTTATATCTTATACGTTTCCCTTAGTATTTTATTTCTGAAAACTATGAATTTTCCTTTAAGCATGGGATTTGTTGCATTCTCTTAATGTAGTTTGAAAAATTTTACACGTTCAAAGAGGTATAAAGAATAGTATAATGAAAATCAGGTTACCGACCACTTGGCTTAAGGAAAAAGCATTACCAGTAGAGACAAAACCTTCTGTCTATGCAAAATTCTCTCCTTCCCTCCCTCTCTCCAAAGTAACCCCTCTCCTAGATTTGGTGTTTATTGTTCTCATGCATTTATTTATAGTTTTACTACATGTGACTGTGTCTTAAAACAGTATCTACCACTGCTTTATATGTCTTAAAAATTTATCAGTGGTCTGAATTCTCCAATTTTTTTTTTTTTCCTGTTCAGTGCTATATTTGTGAACATCATCCATGTGGTGCCATGTGGCTCTAGTTTACTTTTTTTTTTTTTTTTTTACTATTGTATACCATTCCATTTACTGAATATGCCATGATTTACTTATCTATTCTGTTGTTTATGGCCAATTAGGCTGCTTCCAATTTTTAGCTCACAGTTAGGGCTCTATGATCATTCTCGGGTAAATATTCTTATGTGACGGTTGCTATCCGGTTTGTATCTAGGAGGAAATTGTCCCATCACAGGGTCTGAGAATCTTCATCTTTGGTAGATATCATCCAATTGCTCTCCCAAATGGTTTACTGACTTGCACTTCATCCAGCAGTGTTTAAAAATTTCAAATGTAGTGCATTAACTGACTCTTAGAATAAATTCTCCCTTAGGGATATGTCTCTGCTTTTGTCACTAGAAAATAAATTTTATTTCTTAGAATTGCTTAACGTCTCATAACTCCTCAGGAACAGATTTCATTGTTTCCATTTGTAAATGAGAAGGTTGGCCTAGATAATCTCTAAGATCCTTCTAGTTTGACAATCTAAGTTGCCATGATTTATTCATTAAGTGACAGCAACTGGAGCAGAACCTTGGTTTTTGGCTACATTGCAGGAATTATTTTAGGAACACATACCAAGGTTCGGTACCAATGAAATATGTTTCTCATCTCTTTGCGCCATGCTGTCAGGTAGAAAGGCAGTCCTGTGAGAGAGAGGCCCATCACGCAGCATTACCTTGGATTGGAGAGCCCACGGGGAGGGATGTCTCCTTCCCACTGCCCTGTTCCTTCCCTAGCCTCTTTGATTTAGAAATCTTCCTTATGTATGTTTTTTCTCCCAAGAGTAATAAATGCTTGTTGTAAATATATATGTATATATATATATTCATATATATATATATATTCCTTGTGTGTGCATACACGCACACAAAGTTTATAATATCATTATAATATCAAAAGGAGACTTCCCCTCATACAACTCTCCAGAAATAATGTCACTAAACAGCTTTATGTGTCCTTGAAGACTTTCTTTCTGTGCACACAACACAAATAATTTTTTTCAAAATGTCTTTTTTAATTTTTTTACAAAATTGGAGTTTTAACATATTATTCTGACACTACTTTTCTTTTGTTTAAAATATATACCTTCAGCACCTATTCAAATAAGTGCATACAGATCTACCTCTTTTTTTTAAAAAAAAAAAAAAAGAAAGACTATTGATTTTAGAGAGAGGAGACAGAGAAGGCAGGGGGGTGGAGGAGCAGGAAGTTTCAACTCAGTTGTGTCCCATATGTGCCTTGACTGGACAAAGCCCAGGAATTTGAACCGGTGACCTCCACATTCCAGGTGGACGCTTTATCCACTGCGCCGCCACAGGCCAGGCCAGATCTACCTCTTTGAAGCAGCTGCATGATATTCCATTGTGCCAGTGGCTACCGTAACAGATGAGGTTTGAGCACTTATTACATGTCAGAAACTATAAATTAGCTTCTTGCAACAGGGCTCTGAGGTAAGTCATTTCGTTATCCCTGTGTTACAGATGCAGGGAGTGAAGCACAGTGAGGTCAGGGAGCTTGTCCCAACCTGTGCTGCTAAGTGGCAGAGCCAGGATGAAAATCTGAGCCCGCACCTCTAACTATCATGCTGTGCCATCTCTCTGACATATTCCACTGAACTAGTTCCCTGTGGATGGACATTTGAGCTGATTGCAGAGTCTTGCTATTGCAAACAATAGTGCAGGATACATATTCCTTCACTTCTGCAAGTATTTCTGTAGAATAGGTTCTTAGACTTTTCTAGGTTAGAGGTGGAAAAAGCTAATTTATTCATTCAAAAATATTTACTGAGCTCTGAGGCAATAGGGAAACTCTGAGGTCAGACTAGGGCAGTGGTCGGCAAACTCATTAGTCTATAGAGCCAAATATCAACACTACAATGATTGAAATTTCTTTTGAGAGCCAATTTTTTTAAACTTAAACTATATAGGTGGTATATTCCTTATCAAGGTAGCGCCCGCATGTGGTGTTTTGTGGAAGAGCCGCATTCAATGGGCCAAAGAGCCGCATGTGGCCTGCGAGCCAGTTTGCCGACCACTGGACTAGGGGGATTGACTAGAATTTTACTTCTAATATGTCCTGAGAAGGTCATTTAAATGTTCTGTAGAGTTAGCCCACTGGATGATACCACAGACCGCAGATGCACTGCACTCTGTCCATTCTCAATTGCTCAGGTTTTTACCTGGGTAGTGGCATGACTGAGTCAGCTTTTGGTGGCCCATAGCCAAAAATCTTCTCTACTTGCTAGGGGTCAGTGAGTATAATGCCTCAGAGCCAGGGTTGTAGAAATTACAGAGGTAGAATAGAGTAGAACTGGTATTCTGGAACATACCTGCCTAGACACGAATCTCAGCTTCTCAGCTCATACTCACAATATCATTTTTAAAAGTTTACTTACTGCTTCTTTGCTGTTTCATGAGCTTGCGTGACTGGATGTATATATACCCATCAGTTAATATATGTGAAACATGGAATGCAGTAAGTTTAACTGTTACTGTGTATTTAGCTATAGAAAGGCTGCTATACCAATCTTTCCATAAAACAGTTGAAGATATCCATGGCTTTTTTGTGAAGAGTGGGGAAAGAGAGAGAAAAAATTTGTTAAATAGCTAATATATTCACATGGTTTAATACTCTAAAGGTACAAAAGAATAGTCTGTAAAAACTACAACTCCTAAAACAAACAAACAAACAAACAAACAAACAAAAAACTACAACTCCTGTTGGTGACACAGGGCTTTTGTGGGTATGGGTAGGTATTCTAATTCTCAACCTGAGCAGTGACTATATGGGGATTTGTTTTATAATAATTTAATATACTTTACACATGTTTTATATACTTTTTTGCAACTATAGTATATTTCTGTGTTGAAAAGAGGGAAAATCCCAAAGGAATGGAGAGAATTCTCCTACCTCTTTCTAGTAGCCACTCAATTCCCTTCTCCAAAGGCAATCAATTAATAGGTTCTTTTGTAATACTACGAAAGATATTATATTGTATATATAAGCATATATTTTTCTTTTTTTCTTAATTAAAAAATTAAAGATTATATTTATTGATTTTAGAGAGGATAGAGAGAGAGAGAGAATGGGGGCAGGGGAAGCAAGAAGCATCAACTCATGGCAGTTGCTTCTCGTATGTGCCCTGACCAGGAAAGCCTGAGCTTTTGAACCAGTGACCACGCATTCCAAGTTAATGCCCTATCCACTGTGCCAGCACAGGTCAGGAGCACATATTTTCCTTTATTTACACAAATATAAACTAACCACCTTATTTTTTTCTTGTTTTCTTTATACTTAAAAATAAATCATAAATCTTGAGAGTCCTTAATTCTGTTTTTTTTTTCTTTTTTTTTTTTTTCGCATTTTTCTGAAGCTGGAAACGGGGAGGCAGTCAGACAGACTCCCGCATGCGCCCGACCGGGATCCACCCGGCACGCCCACCAGGGGCGATGCTCTGCCCATCTTGGGTCATTGCTTTGCTACAATCAGAGCCATTCTAGCACCTGAGGCAGAGGCCACAAAGCCATCCCCAGCGCCCGGGCCATCTTTGCTCCAATGGAGCCTTGGCTGCAGGAGGGGAAGAGAGAGACAGAGAGGAAGGAGAGGGGGAGGGGTGGAGAAGCAGATGGGCGCTTCTCCTGTGTGCCCTGGCTGGGAATCGAACCTGGGACCTCTGCACACCAGGCCAACGCTTTACCACTGAGCAAACCTGCCAGGGCCCTTAATTCTGTTTTTAATAGAGGTATAGAATTCCATTGTATGACTACACAATTATTTATTTAACTAGTCCTCTAGTAGTGGACATTTAGGTTGTTGCAGGTTGCTTTTTTTTTCTTTTCCAGGTCAAACCTTCCTTCAAATGCTGACATTCTGCATGAATCATTTCGTAGAAATGCAAGGACATATGTATATCCAAAATCTTTCTTTATTACTCCTGGGATTTGTACCTACAAAGTTGAAGTCCTATACACTTACCTAATTGGAGTTCAATTTAATAAATCAACTTAGAAAACATTCTCTGAGTGCCTGTTCTGTGCCTGACACTGTGCAAAAATCATGTGGGATAGAAATAAGTATCAGATATGGACCTTGTCTTCCATAAGCCAATAGTCTTGCTTTTATGCTGAAATCCTGGTACTTTCCACATGTTTTTAAAGCTTTTATCTCTGTCCAAGAGAAACAAAATGCCTCCCCACTCCCAACCACTCCAGTGGAATATTCCTAAGGGCAAAAAGCCACAGGAACCCCTAGAGGAGAACACAGAAGAATTTGTTCCACTCTCAAAGAATCCTGCACACTACTCCATGCTACCAAATCTTCTTTCACACCTTAGATCAAAAGCATCTCTTCCATAAATACATCCTTAATCCTTTCAATTTAAGGTGAACAGTTCCTCCTCTGTGACCTCTCATTGCAGGTTTTCTGTGTCTCATTTTAGGTGCAAATCATTTCCTCCCTTAAGTTATACTTTTTTTGTTTATATGTCTTATTTCCTACACTTGACCAGTTGTAGACCAAGTTGAATTCATCTGTAATTCCACACAGCCTCTACAAATTGGAAGAGGAATAGGAAGAGAATCAGTACATACAGGTGGTAATTTGGGACAGGATGCAGACAGAGAGACAGAAAGAAGAACTTCTGTGTTAAACAATGACCACTGGCCTGGAGTCAGGAAGCCCAGGTTCACTGTGTCTCTGCATCTTCATCTCTCAGATGGGATCATGATTCTGGCTGGGCCAACCTTACCATGTTGCACTGAGGATCAAGAAAGACAGTATAGCAGGATCCAAAAGCATGCCATACAAATACAGGGGATGCTAATGTCTTTGTGGCAACGCTTAAACATTAGCATTTTCAAGATTAGCAAATGGAGGTCTAGAGAGGTGCAATGGCTTGAGGTCACAGTCAGTGTGGCAAAGTCTGAAAATAGCTGAGGATAGTCATGCTAGGACCGGAAGGAGCGTATTTCTGCCTGCATTGGGACTCAAAAATCCAAGTTCTCTAACTCCTGGGTTTGTTTTATTTTTGTTCATGAACGATCAAGTGGACATCAGGTCAGGAAGTTGATCTGTCAAGAGGTAAATCTCAAAAGAGATAGTTGGTGATATAAGAAATATACCTGGCCACTAAAAATGTAGGAGAAAAGTTAAGCATTTTCATAATTAAGGACATACAAAGTAATCTTCAAGATGCCATTTTCAGTTACACTTTTGGCAAAGATGTTGTGAAAATAAGATTATTTCACCGTTGGCAAATATTCTGGGAAACTGGCACTTTCGGACTTTACTGGTAGTCGTATAAAGTGATCTAACTTTTTTCCTAGAGCAATTTAGAGATATGCATCACAACCTGAAATTGGTTCATAGCCTTTGATCCAGGAATTCTCACTTCTAGGAAATTATACCAAGGAAAGAATTACAAATAGGCACATGGCTGTTCATTGCAGTGTGATTTATATCTAATGTTACAATATGTTCGATCAATGAAATAGCATACAACAATGATTATAGCTAACAATCATTTAGCAGTATATACTATTTCCAGACACTATGCTAAGTTATTTAAGCACATTATTAATTTTAATCAGAACAATTCTATGAGGGAAGTATTGTTGTCATCCCCATTTTTCTGGTGAGGACACTGAAGTTCAGAGAGGTGAACTTGTACCAAGCCACACTGTTAATAGGTTGAATAGTATGAATTTGACTCTAGGTCTGTCTGATGCCAAAGCCCATGGCCTCAACCACAGTGCTCTATCGCTTTTGCTGCCATTAGAAAATCATGTTTTAGAAGAATAGTTAGTGATATTCTAAAATGATTGTGATATAATTGGAAAACAAAAAAAGCACAATACAAAATTATATAGATGTCACATGATGACATTTTTATTTTTAAAGTGTGTGTAACTTTACCTGTGGTGGTGGTGCAGTGGCCCCGGGCTTGCTCTGTCAAGCATACACAAAGAAACAACTATGAGTTGATGCTTCCCACCCACCCCCAACTCTCTCTCTCTCTCTCTCTCTCTCTCTCTCTCTTTCTCTCTTCTGTCTAAAACAGTGGCCCCCAACCTGTTTTGGGCCACGGACCGGTTTAACGTCAGAAAATATTTTTACAGACCAGCCTTTAGGGTGAGACGGATAAATGCACAAAATAAAATTATGCAACCGGCGTAAAAACTGTGGTATTTTTAAATATAATTGTTTAACTTACAAGACAAGTGTCAAGAGTGAGTCTTAGACGAATGTAACACAGGGAATCTGGTCATTTTTTAAAAATAAAACATCGTTCAGACTTAAATATAAATAAAACAGAAATAATGTAAGTTATTTATTCTTTCTCTGCAGACCAGTACTGGTTCGCGGCCCAGGGGTTGGGGGCCACTGGTCTAAAATAAGTAAATAAAATCTTTAAAAATTTTTTAAATAAAGTGCATGCCTATATTTTTCATCAAAAAAAACTATGAAAGACTTTATATCTGTTAGTAAAGCTTTTATCTGGGTGGATCCATTTTAGGTTGGTTTTGTGTCCTTACGATTTTTTGTGTTTTCCAGTTTTTCTATAAAGAACATGAGTTACTTGTGTAATTGGGAAAAATGAAAATGTTAATATAAAAAGAGGTCTGAAAGCAAGCTTTTTGTAGCTTCATTCTTCATTCATTCATGGCAATACTTCATTTTTATCTGAGGTACTAATTCCTTTATGTTAGCATTGGATCAGAAGGCAGCCACCTTTTCAACCATTCTTTGAGGAATCTCTTTGGGGATGAGGAGCTACGTAGCTGTGTAATCTCTACGGAATGTGACTATAGGAAAGTGGCCATAGCCTGGCCGGGAGGTGGCACAGTGGATAGAGTGTCAGACTGGGATGCGGAAGGAACCAGGTTCGAGACCCCAAGGTCGCCAGCTTGAGCGCAGGCTCATCTGGTATGAACAAAAAAAAGCTCACCAGCTTGGACCCAGGGTCACAAGCAAGGGGTTGCTCAGTCTGCTGAAGGCCCACGGTCAGGGCACATGAGAGAAAGCAATCAATGAACTAAGGTGTTGCAACGAAAAACTGATGATTGATGCTTCTCATCTCTTTCCGTTCTTGTCTCTCTGTCCCTGTCTATCCCTCTCTCTGACTCTCCCTCTGTCTCTGAAATTAAAAAAAAAAAAGTGGCCATAAATATTTTCACTTTCATGATCTGTAATAGTTCCCAATGTTTGGACCATGGAACCCTGAGGGGGAGGGGAAGGCAGTTAATGCGAGACATCTAAATATCTTTAGGCCAGGGGTCCCCAAACTTTTTACACAGGGGGCCAGTTCACTGTCTCTCAGACCGTTGGAGGGCCGGACTATGAAAAAAACTATGAACAAATTCCTATGCACACTGCACATATCTTATTTTAAAGTAAAAAAACAAAACGGGAACAAATACAATATTTAAAATAAAGAACAAGTAAATTTAAATCAACAAACTGACCAATATTTCAATGGGAACTATGCTCCTCTCACTGACCACCAATGAAAGAGGTACCCTTCCAGAAGTGCGGTGGGGGCTGGATAAATGGCCTCAGGGGGCCGCATGTGGCCCGCGGGCCATAGTTTGGGGACCCCTGCTTTAGGCCCTGGCCGGTTGGCTCAGTGGTAGAGCGTCGGCCTGGCGTGCAGAGGTCCCGGGTTCGATTCCCGGCCAGGGCACATAGGAGAAGCGCCCATCTGCTTCTCCACCCCTCCCTCTCTCCTTCCTCTCTCTCTCTTCCCCTCCCGCAGCCAAGGCTCCATTGGAGCAAAGATGGCCCGGGCGCTGGGGATAGCTCCTTGGCCTCTGCCCCAGGCACTAAAGTGGCCCTGGTCACAACAGAGCGACACCCCAGATGGGCAGAGCATCGCCCCCTGGTAGGCAGTGTCGCCCCCTGGTGGGCATGCCGGGTGGATCCTGGTTGGGCGCATGCGGGAGTCTGTCTGACTGTCTCCCGTTTCCAGCTTCAGAAAAATACAAAAAAATAAAAAAAAATAAAATAAATAAATACCTTTAAATGGATAAGTGTTTTTCTTAATTGTATGTTCTAAAAGTACAGCTACTATTATGAGTGGGTGAAGTGATATATTTTTTCAAATCTTAAGAAGGGACATTTCCTTACAACTAAAATGTTGGGTACCATTTAAATAGAGAGTAAAAATGGTGGTTATTTAATCATCAGCATCAGGAATTAAAGATGCTCATTTCCTGCCCTTTGGATCAGGGCTTGCCTGTCTTTGCCCAGCACTAAAATACGTTGCTTTTATCGTTCGCAAGGTTTATATTGGCTATCCATTCCCATCACAATGCTGTACATTCACTAAGCTGTCAATTGGTTTAAACATCTAACTTTTTTACTCATGTCTTCGTTTTCTAAGCTTAGTTCCTAACATGTGTCTCATGTATAGCTTATGGAACACTGCCCTCACCCCTACCACACAAAATTTGCCTTCTCTCTCTTACTGTTGGTGACATTATCCACCTAGCAATCAAATTAGAAACCTTTGAGTCCTTCACTCCCATCACCCTTCATTTTACATTCAATTGATCATGGAGTCCAGTGTCTTTTACCTCTTCAGTGTGTCTCAAAGCCATGCTCTCTGCTCCATCCTCACCACAACTGCCTGCTTATTATAACAGCTTATCTGGGAGTATCGTTTCACAAGGCAGCCAGAGGGCTTGTTCTAAAATGCAAATATGCTCGGCCTGACCTGTGGTGGCGCAGTGGATCAAGCGTCTACCTGGAACACTGAAGTCACCATTTCAAAACCCTGGGCTTGCCTGGTCAAGGCACATATCGGAGTTGATGCTTCCTGCTCCTCCTCCCTTCTCTCTCTCTCTCTCTCTCTCTCTTTCTCTCTGTCTCTCTTCTCTAAAATGAATAAATAAATAAATAAAAATAAAATGCAAATATGCTTATGTCATTCCCTGGCTTAAAGTCTTCAGTGCCTCCATGTTGTCTGCAAGACAAAGTCCAGAATACTCAGAATACTCTGCTTGTGATTCAAGACATGACCCAATCTGGCCACAACCTCATTTTCCAACTTCATCTGCTACTTCCTACAAAGCACCTACCTTGTATTCTGGTCACATCATACATTTTATTTTCATGCTGTTTGGAATGTTCTTTTTTTGTTTTATCTCCTCTGTTTAATGGCAATCCAATTTCTATTTCATGACTCACTGCAAGTATATTTCCTCTAGAGACACTGTTCCTGACCTGACCAGGTAGAACTCACCTCATCTATCCCTTCACTCCATCCCATCAATATTTCTAATGCATGTAACACTTTATGGCCTGGTTTGCCTCATGTGAGGGAAGCCAGGGAGGCCCACAGGAAAGTTCACATCTCTCTATATGTGAACTCAGGGGGCAGGCTCCATGCATTTTTCATCTCTGTGCCTCTTAAACTTTAGCCACACTGAACTTATTGTTCTTTGAACACACTAAAATTTTTTTGTGACATCCACATTTGTACAGGTGGATCCCTCTTCTGGGAATGTCCCTCTCCCTTTCTCCCCTTCTCTGCAAAGGCAAGCATCTACTTATCCTTTAAGACTCACCTCATGGATGGCCCTGGGGGGTATTATGCTACGTGAATAATCCAGTCAGAGAAATATATATATACCATATGATTTTAGTTCTTTGTGGAATCTAGTATAAACAAACAAACAAAAATAGAAACAGACTCATAGATACAGAGAAGAGACTGACAGCTGTCAGAGGGGAGAGGGTGGGGAGCTGGGTGAAAAAGATGAAGGGATTAAGTAAAAAAAATACCTCATAGACACAGACAAGAGTATGGTGATTACCAGAGGGAAAGGGACATGAGGGCAGGTAAGAGGGGGTACAGAGGGGTAAGTAGTGACAGAAGGAGATTTGACTTGGGGTAATGAACACACAGTACAATATACAGATGATATAGAATCGCACACCTGAAAACTATATACTTTTATTAACCAGTGTCATCCCAATAAGTTAAATAAAAATATATTTTAAAGACTTACCTCAAATGCAGTCTCTCTGAAATCTTTGCATGCTCTTGGGTAAAGTTAGTTGTTTTCCACTCTATGCTCCCCTACCCTCTGGTCTATCTTTAATTATAGCATTTGCCACATAAGCAGTTTATTACGATTATCAGCTTACATAACTGCCTCCCTCCCTCACCCCCATCCCTAGGCTGTGAGATCTCAGACAATAAATGATCTTGGTGTTTCTAGCACAAAACATAATAGATAGACAACAAATACTCCCTTGATTAATAACTAAAGTCTTCTATGGTACATGGTTATCTGGGAAAATTTAGTTAGGCCAGTAAACTTTGAATACTTATTTACCTAAGTATGGTGGCACCTCTGGGTATGTGCTGGATTCATAGGCCTTTTCTAGGTCTTTTTTTTTTCTTTTTTTTTTAGAGAGGAGAGAGAGAGATGAGAGAGAGAGACAGAGAGAGAGAAGGGGGGAGGAGCTGGAAGCATCAACTCCCATATGTACCTTGACCAGGCAAGCCCAGGGTTTCGAACCGGCGACCTCAGCATTTCCAGGTCGACGCTTTATCCACTGCGCCACCACAGGTCAGGCATTTTTCTAGGTCTTGACTCTAAATCTTCCTTTGTTACTC
The DNA here is from genome assembly GCF_036850995.1 of Saccopteryx leptura. Taxonomy (NCBI): domain Eukaryota; kingdom Metazoa; phylum Chordata; class Mammalia; order Chiroptera; family Emballonuridae; genus Saccopteryx; species Saccopteryx leptura. The sequence continues at coordinate 82,187,447 of NC_089516.1, read as the reverse complement.
TTCCAGGAGCTTATGCTCAACAGTTGGTGCACTGCCTATCCTCACCCCACATGAGCCTTGGTTCTGATGCAATCTATGGTCATGCAGGGATGTCCTTACACCTTCCCACGATGTCATGAGTGGCGGGCAGCTGACCAGTTCCATCTCAGCAGCAGCCTTCGAAGCACCTGCCCCCAGTTTCCGGTAAGAGATCAACAGCAAAAAAAGACCCGAGGAGAAAAAGTGCAGACAGGATCTGTGTGTCCATGTTTCTTAAGGCTCAGGGGCACTCTCAGTACATATGAAACCCCTTGGATAGCACAAGGCCTCCTTCTGGTCTGTTTCTGGTCACTCTTGAGATCTTTTATGGGAGACATGGGGCAAGAAAGTATATTGGGCTGGGCAAGCCAAAGGGCCCGCCATGACTGAGGGAGCTGGTTCCCTATTAACCTCCTAAGAGGGTTCCAGAAGAGGGTATTCCTACAGGGCATGGCTTAGGACAAAGCAGGACCTTTCTTTGCCTTTACTGCTCTGTGGCATACCTTATATTCTGCACCTGAAGAATGTTCTCTCTTCTTCCATTTTCTTTTTTTTTTTTTCTTTTTGAAGCTGGAAACGGGGAGAGACAGTCAGACAGACTCCCGCATGTGCCCAACCGGGATCCACCTGGCACGCCCACCAGGGGGCGACGCTCTGCCCACCAGGGGGCGATGCTCTGCCCCTCCGGGGCATCGCTCTGCCGCGACCAGAGCCACTCTAGCGCCTGGGGCAGAGGCCAAGGAGCCATCCCCAACGCCCGGGCCATCTTTGCTCCAATGGAGCCTTGGCTGCGGGAGGGGAAGAGAGAGACAGAGAGGAAGGAGGGGGGGGGTTGGAGAAGCAAATGGGCGCTTCTCCTATGTGCCCTGGCCGGGAATCGAACCCGGGTCCCCTGCACGCCAGGCCGACGCTCTACCGCTGAGCCAACCTGCCAGGACTTCTTCCATTTTCTTATCTGAAGTCCCTAGTGTTACTTGAAGCTCTGCTCAGCCCCACTGAGAATTGCCTGAGTCACAAAGAAGATTTAACAAAGAGTAACAAAGGAAGATTTAGAGTCTCATACTTGCCTCTCCTCTCTCTCCCTTCCCCTAGGAGTATAGTTGTGGTACTATGTGTGCCTGCCCATGTATGTTGGCAGGTAAGCAGACGATGTGTGAGAGGCAGCAACCCTGAGAGGGAAGCCAGGGAGGCCCACAGGAAAGTTGAGCGGACAAGAGGGAAGCATAGAAATATTTTTGCTTGCCCTACAGTGTTCGGGGGTCCACAGGCCATGGGAATGTGACAAAGTATGATGTCTTCTAGTTTCTCACAGGTAGGCTGCTATACTGAGTCACTGCTGGGGGTGCAGACAGCAGATGAATATACAGAAAGGAGGAAGGGAGGGAGGTAGGTGGTGTGGATGGAGAATGTGAGTGCCGGTTAGACCATTTTGGGGGAGAACAGGAAGGGGGAGTCATGGTCCAGAGAGGCATAAGATCCAGATTCTCCTGAGCTATTATCTCCATATCTAGCTACAGAGAAAGGGCTGCATCTAATATGCTCTTTTTTTTTTTTTTTTCAGAGAGAGAGAGGGATAGACAGGGACAGACAGATAGGAACGGAGAGAGATGAGAACCATCAATCATTAGTTTTTCATTGTGCGTTGCAACACCTTAGTTGTTCATTGATTGCTTTCTCATATGTGCCTTGACCGCGGGCCTTCAGCAGACCAAGTAACCCCTTGCTGGAGCCAGCGACCTTGGGTTCAAGCTGGTGGGCTTTTTGCTCAAACCAGATGAGCCCACGCTCAATCTGGCGACCTCGGGGTCTCCAACCTGGGTCCTCTGCATCCCAGTCCGACGATCTATCCACTGCGCCACCGCCTGGTCAGGCTAATATGTTCTTAATACCAGTGTCAACTTAAAAATCCTTCAGTGCACCAACTTCTTTCCCAGAGTGGGACTTTCATAAGGTCAAGGGACTGAGAACCCTGGGCCCTTTCAAAAGGCTTGCTCTACTCATTGCCTGCCCTCTTCAAGCCTCATGGCCTAGGCACAGGGACCTGAGGCACAGAATGAGGGCTTCATTTTGTGATTGAGAATGGTGAGACCAACCCTTCTCCTCTGCCACTATCCAGTTATTTCTCTTCCTTCCCTAGAGCCCATACTTTGGCTTAAAGTTTCAAGAAATGAAGAGAGCGTTCTGTGGAGAGTGAGGCTGAGAAGTAAACATCTTGGCCAAATGTAGAAGACCAAAAGTAGGCCACTGATAAGAGAAAAAAAAACAATTACTATTCATTATTTGCTTTTTTGTTTTCCTAACTCTGCTAGGTAGACTTGTGAGTGTGAGGGGGAACTGGGAGAGGAGAAGAGGGTGAAGGAACATAGTAAGGAGCCAAATGGAGGATTAGGAAACTAAGAAGAAGGCTAGAGGGAAGGAAAGGCTAACACGGGTGCAGCCAGCTCATTGTGGGTGCTTCCTGCAGAGCCAGGAGAAGTTGATTGTGGCTGGGGCACAAGGGCCATTTCTAACTCTGGGGCATTCCCAGTCAAGGCGAATCGGCAAGACTGGCCTGAGCCCAATTATCCCAACATAAGAAAAGCTGTGATCTGGAGCTAGATCCACTCCCCGTTCTTGGCCTGCCATCCCTTGCCATCCCCCATCTGCCCCAATGACTCCAACCCAGACCCCCAGAAAGGGTCAGGCAGCTGATCCAACTATTCCTGTAGGTGGGCTTCAGCATGGAAACAATGTGGGACTGTGAAAAGCCCAGAAGACTCTGTGGGAGATAAAGGAGGATGGGAACAGAACCTTTTTTGGTAAAAACGAAGCATTGCCCTTAGTGCTGAGGAGTGGGGGCCCTGCTCGGGAATGTTAACCTTTCCCCAGGCAAGTCTCGGGAGAAGGAGAGTGGCTACTTGCAGAAGGGACTCTGTCCCTTAAACCCGTAGCCCAAGACAGCACAGGGCACAGGTGCCTCTCTGGAACAAACTGGCTCCCTGCAGAGAGCTACTGAGTTCAGTTTGGCCCTCTCCTTCTCCTGCCAAGGTCCAAGGGGATGTTGATTGATCATTCATTTCCCTCTCACCTCAGAGTGCGTTGAGAGGTCTTAGAGGATATGACTTTCTCTCCATTCCTCTCTGCCTCACAAAGGCAAGGCAGGGTCCCCCGCCTCCGTGTTGTTTTTTCACAGTGGGCTCAGATGAATGTTCCGATGCCCAAAAACCTGATTCTGCTATCCCATGGCTCTGTCCCGGGTGTGCCACACACATTCCTTACTCTTACTGCCTCTGAAGACATTTACTCAAAGATAAGGCTTATTGCCAAGCCCATCCTCCTGCTAGGCCTTCGGGAAATGGCTTATCAGAGAGGTTTGTGACCCAAATGGTCTGATCCTTTCTTCCACCTCAGGAGAGGGTGGGTCTGCAAGCAGAACGAGTCTTTTGTGTCTTCCACAGCAAGGGAAAATGAATCAGCCGAGGCTTTCGTCTGCGTGCCCCTCCTCAGCACCATGGAATGCCCAGTCCCACTCCTACCACCCTTGCCAGCCTGGGAGGGCCCTCCTGGCCCCGGTGTGGCAGGCCCAGTTGGGAGCAGGCCGGAATTCCCAGGGACAAAGCTCTGATTCACCAGCTGAGCCCTGACATAGCCACCCTCTTCAGATTCTTGGGGGGTCAGGAAACAAACAGGGCGATGGCTCCCGCCTCCTAGCCTGGCACGGCTCTGCCTGCCCTCCCTGAGGGAGCCCGCTCAGAGCCTGTCAGAACTCTGCCTGTACCTCACCAGGCACGGGGCCTGGACTCGTGCTGAGGGGAATCATGGAGCTGCCCAGTCCTGCGACAGAGCCCCCAGGCAGCACAGGTATTGTCGGCCCACGGGGGCACAGGGTGCGAGTTGAGAGTTTTGCCCCAGGACCTTGCTGCTCCCTCATTTCCCTTTTAGTATGTGGCTGCAAACTGGTTTTAATGGAATGACTGGTTTTCTAAATTGCTTGGAGAGTCTTGTGTGGGGAAGAAGTCTTGGGGTGGGAGGTGAGACCAGACAGTGGGGTGGGGGTGGCCACCAACAGGACCATGTTCTTTCCACAGAAGGCAAGCAGGTGGCCAGGCAGGCGGTGGGTTTCCCCAGGTGGGGGTGGAGAGGATCAGTTGAGATTTGCTTCTCCACACTCTTCCTTGCACCACCCTCAACTGCGCCCCTGGCTGGGCACCCCTGGCATTGTGGTGGAGATAGCTAACTACTTAGGGCTATTTGGCACAACCCCATTCCACCAATCCCCACATTACTCCTCAGGCTCTGAGCTTGAGTGCCCAAGAAGAGATTTTGGTAGGCTTTATGGCTGGTCTTCTGATCTGCCAATTCTGGTCAGAGTCGTTTGGAGATCAGGATCCAAAATGTGGCTTTAGCCCTTTCTCAATCCAGGGAAGAGAAACAGTGCTCTTTGGAGTGATTTCCAGGCTTCCTGACTGGGGTAGGAAATGAAGGTAGGGAAGAGGGAGAAGGGCAGCCCTGAGCTTTCTTTTTCAGAAGTTCGATAAATCATGGGACTCTGAAATAGAAGCCTACAGCTCACCTTGAATGCTGTGGTTGCCAGTATTTGGGCAGTTCTAAGAAGCTCTTACCTAATGCAAGGACTTCTTGGGTCACATCGGGGCAGTAGTCCTGGCAGAATTTACAATATCAGAGTAAAACTGATATAGTCAGCAGTCGTATGTGACTGACCTATACCAGGAGTGGACCTTGCAATAAACAGAGCCACCGAGTCTTCCTTTATCTCACCCCCGAACACGCCTTTCTGTTCCCTTGTTCACACCTACCCCCCCCCCCCGTTGTCCTCCTGCAGACCAGGGTGTGGCACACTCCAGGGATTACAGGATGTCTGTGTTTCTGTCCAGGTTAGAGCTGCTGCCACCACCCCTGCACCTCCTCAGGATGGTGCTGGGGTTTTCTGCCTAAGCCCAAAGCTGCTCAACGGGTCTATTGGTGCTGGAGCCCTGGAACCACCAGCCATGAATCTGTGTTGGAATGAAATCAAGAAGAAGTCTCACAACCTCCGGTAAGGCCTGACCCCTATGAACAGGGGCTCTGGGGACCTCGCTGGGACAGTGTTGAGCTCCTTTTGCTGATGCAGCTTGTGTCAGCCTCTCATCAGCTTCACCATCCCCTTTCTCCTCCCTTTCCTTCTCTGGCACTGGGGAGAAAACCCTGGGTCTGGAGACTTGGATGTGAACCTCACGTTTAAGTAGCTGTGTCACCTTGGATAAGTGGTTTGCGTTATCTGAATTTTAGTTTCTACTTGTTTGTATTGTTTTTAAGGGAAAAAAATGGGTAGAAGAATAGTACCTGCCGTAACTACCTCACAGTGTTGTCATGAGGATTCAAATAAGATCTGAAAATGCTTACTAAACTGAAAAGCACTGATATACATTACTCCTTCCTCCTGCTCTTCTCATAACTGTTTTCCATCTTAATTGATCTCATCTGGTCTTTTCCCCATCCTTTCATCTCTCTCTATTCCCACCCATTGGTTATTAACCCAACTAGTACTCCCCAGACTAAGGGCAAATCAGTAGGAACTGAAAAGCAATTTCTCTGTCAGTTGTTCCTCCCTACCCCTGTGTGTATTCCTATCCCATAGCACTGCCTATCATCAAAACCCAAATTCATAGTTTCTGGTGCTCTGCTGGGGATGAGGCAGTGTGAAGAAGTTGAAAAAAATGCAGGCTCTGGAGTCAGATATACCTAAGTCCAGATCATAACATTATCAGTGACTTGACTGTGCAACCTTGGGTAAATTATTTAACCTCTCTGTGCAATAGTAGTGCCTACCAAATAAAGTTGCTCTGAGAATTTGTGGTTGCAAAAATTTAGGTAAAAGGCTTATTATTGTCAGCTAAGGGGAATGGGTTCAATGGCTGCACACAGCCTAGGCTGGCTGCCAGCTTCCTACCACTTACATCTCAGATCATGGTTCATTTGTGGGGGGAGGCAGACAGAGATGATTATACAGCACACATTTTTCATATGCCATATGTTAAACCTTTAGCATATGTTGCTATCATTCTTTGGGACCCCTGAACCTTTTATATTTCTATGCATCCTTGCACACGTGAGTGCCCGTACTCAGTCCCTTGATTCGACCTTCCCACTTACTGCATCCTCTCATGCGCAGATAGAAGGCTCTGAGAGGGGAGCGGTTTGGCATGACTTGAGTTCCTCTAGGGCAAGAAGACAGCTGTTACGTCTAACAGCTTTGCTCAGTGTTCTACCCTTCCCAGCCTGATGCTGGTTATGTGACTGAAGTAACTGAAATCCATAAAGTGACATGTTAAACCACTTAAGTTTGAGATACCTCCCCATCCATGCTTCTACCATTGGTTTTAGCACTGAGCTCTGTGGGTGGGTAAGAGGGAGGGCTCTGGAACTCCTAACCAGAGTAATTCCACTTTAATCTGTTTTATGTATTAACGGTCCACATAAATGCTTGTTTGGGGGGAAAATGTTTTGCCACTGAAAAAAAAAAAAGACTGAAAATCACTGTTCCTTCCCATTGTGTGCAGCGCTCGCCTAGAAGCCTTCTCAGACCACAGTGGAAAGCTTCAGCTCCCTCTCCAAGAGATCATTGACTGGCTCAGCCAAAAAGATGAGGAATTGTCAGCTCAGCTGCCCCTACAAGGGGATGTGGCCCTGGTGCAACAGGAGAAGGAGACACATGTGGTAGGTTAGAGTCATGGAGGCCATGGTGTGTGCCTCTTAGTTGGAAAGGGTTCTCTTCTCAATACCCTGACAGAAAGACACCCAGTCTCTGGTTAGACACTTAAAGTAACAAGAAACAGCTTGCAGTCTTAGACATCTGTGGGTAGCACTCCAAAGAGAAAGTCAAATGTTTTCTCTTTATTTCTTTCATCAAATATTGGCCTTCCTTAAAATCCTGTTCTGGCCCTGGCTGGTTGGCTCAGTGGTAGAGCGTCGGCCTGGCATGCGGGGGACCGGGGTTCGATTCCCGGCCAGGGCACATAGGAGAGGTGCCCATTTGCTTCTCCACCCCCCTCCTTCCTCTCTGTCTCTCTCTTCCCCTCCCGCAGCCAAGGCTCCATTGGAGCAAAGATGGCCGGGGTGCTGGGGATGGCTCCTTGGCCTCTGTCCAGGCGCTAGAGTGGCTCTGGTCACGGCAGAGCGACGCCCCGGAGTGGCAGAGTATCGCCCCCTGGTGGGCAGAGCGTCGCCCCTGGTGGGCGTGCCAGGTGGATCCCGGTCGGGCGCATGCTGGGGTCTGTCTGACTGTCTCTCCCCGTTTCCGGCTTCCGAAAAATACAGAGGGGGAAAAAAAATCCTGTTCTGATTTTTTTTATTGTGACAGAGAGAGAGAAAGAGAGAGACAGAGACAGAGACAGAAAGACAGAGAGACAGAGAGAAGGACAAATAAGGACAGACAGGAAGAAGAGAGATGAAAAGCATCAATCAATTCTTCTTTGCGGCTCCTTAGTCTCCTTAGTTGTTCATTGATTTATTTCTCATATGTGCCTTGACTGGGGGGGCTGCAGTAGAGTGAGTGACTCTTTGCTCAAGCCAGCGACCTTGAGTTCAAGCCAGCAACCTTGGGTTCAAGCCAGCAACCTTGGGCTTCAAGCCAGCAACCTTTCGGCTCAAGCCAGCGACCATGGGGTCATGTCTATGATCTCATGCTCAACTCATTGACCCCACACTCAAGCTGGTGAGCCCACACTGAAGTCGGTGACCTCAGGGTTTCAAACCTGGGTCCTCCTTGTCCCAGTCTGACACTTTATCCACTGTGCTACCACTTGGTCAGGTAATCCTCTTCTACTTTCTAATGAAGAATGAACATAACATTAAGTGAAAACATACAGGGTACAAATCATGTACAAGTGGATCTCAATTGTATAAGAATCTATATAGATATTTGTACATGTATACAGACGTGAAAATATAAGAAGGAGCTATATAAAAATATTCACAATGTATAACAACTCTAGGTGATTAAATTAGAGTTCTTTTTAATTTTTTATTCTTTTCAAAAATTCCTAAGATTTCTGTGACATATATTACTTCTATAGTCATAAAATAACAGAGACTTCTTAAAAATAAAAATAAGTGCATGGGAAGAAATTATCATTATATGACATGACAGAGATGTTAGCTAATGTTACAATGGCACGATATTGCGATACAAATGTATCAAATGAGTATATCATATACCTTAAACTTGCATAATATTATATGCCAATTATATCTCAATTTAAAATGCATACAGAATGGAATACAATACAGCAAGAAAATAAAACTTTAATTGTGTGCCACAGCATGGATGAATTTTAAAGACAGTATGTTAACTGAAAAAAACAGGTATAAAAAGAAGATATACTATATGATTTCATTTAGATAAATTTTAAAAATGGAAAAGCTAATCATTGGTATCACAAGACAAAATAGTGGTTAAGCTACTGGGAGTGGAGGGTGGGATAATGCCAAAGGGTCAAGTTACACTGAGGAAGAAAAAAGATTGTCAATTGTAGGATGAAATGTAAAGCAATCGAAATACTTTCCCTCCTGTTGACTTTGTTGCTAAACTTCACAGGCTTTTATGGAAGATGTCAAGTCTCGAGGCCACTATATCTACTCTGTGCTGGAGTCAGCTCAGGCCTTCCTGTCCCAGCATCCATTTGAGGAATTAGAAGAATCCCATTTGGAGAGCAAAGGTAGGTGGTCTTCCTCTCTTCCACTTTCTTCTTGAACTATGAACCACAAAACAGCTTCCTGCCTTCTCCAAACTCATTTTCTCAGCTATTATCTAGAAAGATAGTTTTCTTCTAGGAGTCCAAAGTTGGGGAAGAGAAAGATTCATACTGCAAGAAAAAGCAAAGAGAATGGAGCCTGGAGCAAGGTACACCAGTGTGTGGCCCAAAGACGTATGGGGCTCTGGAGTATCATGTGTGGCCTTCTAATGAAGCATGAATAAGGAAAAACACAAGACTCAAATGTATTGAACTGACTCAGTGAATTGAAGTAGTAGTATATCCTTCTAAAACATTCTTCTTTTTCCCAACATAGAGAGACATATGACAGTGCTCTAGTCAACAGCAAGTAAAAACAAAACAAAACAAAAAACTTTTAAAATCTGAAAAGTTAGGTGATGACTTTGGAGAAGAAAATTGATAATGGCTTTTTGATACTGACCCTAGTGACTTATAGTCCCTTCTCTCAATAGAGTGGGCAACTCTAGGTCTAGATACATATAAGGCAGCTGGTATTCATGGTGATTAGGTTTGAGAGGTTGCCTAGCAAGCCCTCTTTTCCAGAGGAATCTTCTAATTCTCTGAAATTGGCTATGAATAGCCTGGAAGGACCATTCTTTTTATATATATATATATTTTTTTTATTTATTCAGATTAGAGAGAGTAGAAAGAGAGAGAACGGGGAGAAGGAATAGGAAACAGCAACTCATAGTTGCTTCTTGTATGCACCTTCACCGGGCAAGCCCAAGGCCTTGAACCGGTGACCTCAGCATTCCACATCAACACTTTATCCACTGCACCACCACAGGTCAGGAGGAAGGACCCCTCTTTAGTTGAGTCCTTTGTCAATGCCATTGACCCTCTTATTTACTTTGAGCTCCTCAGCGGGAGGCTATTACTGAATTTACTGCTCAATAGGCTTCAGATAGGACAAGCTCCAGAGAGAGAAGAACAGTTCCAATAAGCCTGGAGTTTTAGGGCTCTGAATTCTGAGAGGAGGATTGAGAAGGAAGAGGAAACCTACAGGTTAGGTGCCTAGATGGAAAAACTGAGCAAGTTACACTGACCTTTCCTGGGTTGGGCCTTCATGAAATGCATCTGTTCTTTGAATGGAAGTGGGCAGCAAACACTAATGCAAAACCACATTCCAGGGTCATGTGAATAGGACTCTGGATGATTTGCCTCACTATGCCTCTTAATATATTTTACTCACTATTTACCTTGCTCATTTTAAAGAACATAAGGAGCCTGACTTGTGGTGATACAGCCTTTTAAGCATTGACCTGGAATGCTGAGATCACTGGTTCAAAACTCCAGGCTTGCCTAGTCAAGGCACGTATGAGAAAAAACTACTATGAATTGATGCTTCCTGTTCCTTGTCCCCTCTTTCTCTCTCTCTATCCTTTTTCTAAAATTAATGAATAAAAATTTTTTACTTTTTTATTTTTATTTATTCATTTTAGAGAGGATATAGAGTGAAAGTGAGAGAGAGAGAGAGAGAGAGAGAGAGAGAGAGAAAGGGGGAGAGAGCAGGTAGCATCAACTCCATATGTGCCTTGACCAGACAAGTGCAAGGTTTCAAACCGGCGACCTCAGCATTCCAGGTGGACACTTTATCCACTGTGCCAACACAGGTCAGGCAATGAATAATTTTTTTTTTTTACAGGGACAGAGAGTCAGAGAGAGGGATAGATAGGGACAGACAGACAGGAACGGAGAGAGATGAGAAGCATCAATTATCAGTTTTTCATTGTGACACCTTAGTTGTTCATTGATTGCTTTCTCATATGTGCCTTGACCGTGGGCCTTCAGCAGACCGAATAACCCCTTGCTTGAGCCAGCGAGCTTGGGCTCAAGCTAGTGAGCTTTTTGCTCAAACCAGATGAGCCCGTGCTCAAGCTGGCGACCTCCGGGTCTCAAACCTGGGTCTTCTGCATCCCAGTCTGATGCTCCATCCACTGCGCCACCGCCTGGTCAGGCTGAATAAAATATTAAAAAAAAATAAAATTAAATATAGAAATTTTAAAAATAGAATAACTCTAACCAATATTCTTTTAAAAGAAAAAAAAAACAGGCCCTGGCCGGTTGGCTCAGTGGTAGAACGTCAGCCTGGCGTGCAGAAGTCCCGGGTTTGATTCCCAGCCAGGGCACACAGGAGAAGCGCCCATCTGCTTCTCCACCCCTCCCCCTCTCCTTCCTCTCTGTCTCTCTCTTCCCCTCCCACAGCCGAGGCTCCATTGGAGCAAAGATGGCCCAGGCATGGAGATGGCTCCTTGGCCTCTGCCCCAGGCGCTAGAGTGGCTCTGGTCGCAACAGAGCGACGCCCCGGAGGGGCAGAGCATCGCCCCCTGGTGGGCAGAGCGTAGCCCCCTGGTGGGCGTGCCAGGTGGATCCCGGTCGGGCACATGCGGGAGTCTGTCTGACTGTCTCTCCCCATTTCCAGCTTCAGAAAAATACAAAACAAAAAACAAAAAAAAAACAAACAAAAAAAAACGTAAGGAAAGCTTCATGATAAAAGAGATGGAAATCAACAACATAATCTCTTGACTATGGTAGTGAATCCAAGAACCTACACATGTGATAAAATTGCATTGAACTAAATGCAAGTACACAGACAAAAAAGTATGAGCAAAACTGGGGAACTCTGAACATAATTGATAGATTGCATCAATGTTGATATCCTGGCTGTGATAATATAGTAAAGCTATTCAAGATGTTACCATTTGTGGAAACTGGGTAAAAGGAGCATGAGATCTTTGTATTATTTCTTACAACTGCATTTACATCTATAATGATCTCAAAATAAAAAGTTTAATTTTTTTTTAAAAAACTGAATGTACAAAAGAAGCTCAACCACAGGAAAATATGTATTTGTGTAAATACACATTTGTATATTTATACAGATATGCATTTGTGTAAACATAGGCAAAAATGCACACACGTGCATGCACACCCATGTACATCTTACAAAAGGCTGTCTTTGTCTGTCTTTCCCTTGTGCTTACCCTTCCTGGTTGGTCGGACCTGACTTCCTACCTATCCTTGCAGATACCTCTCCCAGACAGCGGATCCAGAATCTTAGCCGCTTTGTGTGGAAACAGGCGACTGTAGCCAGTGAACTATGGGAGAAGCTGATAGCCCGCTGTGTGGACCAGCACCGCCACATTGAGCGCACTCTGGAGCAGCTATTGGAGATCCAAGAGGCCATGGAGGAATTAAGCACTACTCTGACCCAGGCTGAGGGTGTTCGAGCTACTTGGGAGCCCATTGGGGATCTCTTCATTGATTCACTCCCTGACCACATCCAAGCTCTTAAGGTATGCGGGCTTCCTTACCTGGCTACAGTCCACTCTGATACCTGACACATGTCCCAGACCCTGACAAGTTTACTGCTCTTGAGAGTCCATTGTTGACCAGGACTGCAACCAAGCCTACCATTTTATGTGCTGGATTTGGGGGCTAGTTTAGCTGGAATCTCCTCTGTCTTTCTACTGTCTTCTCTTTCTTTGGTGTTTTCTGAGAGTAAGAAAGAAGGAGGACAAGGACAGTGGTCACCCACATCTTAGTCCTGTTACCCTAATAGACAAACACCTATGTTTTGCTTCTGAAACAAAATCTCTGAGTGAAGAAGAATTTGAGGTGAATGACTAATGGTTTCTCTTTCACACTCTCTGTCCATTGTGGGACTTGGGTCCTGGTGCTACAGCTACTCAAAGAAGAATTCTCCCCCATGAAAGATGGAGTGAAGTTGGTGAATGATCTGGCCCATCAACTCGCCATTTCTGATGTGCACTTGTCAATGGAGAATTCCCGGGCCCTGGAGCAGATCAACATCCGGTGGAAACAGCTACAGGTACAGAAGAATAGAATGATCCATGGGGAAGAACTTCAATATAATTAGGTATGGGGCAAGCTTCTCTAGGCCCAAAGGAAGTGAAGGAGCATTGAAATGGGACCTGCATAGGAGAAGAATAGTAGAGAATTTGGGGACAGAGAACAGGCTTCTCAACCTCTAAGCTACAGGGAGTGCTTGAAATGAAGATCTGAAAGGGACCTGTCTAAATATGGACGCTTAGGTTATACAGGGACAGATAAAGAATGACTGTGTCCTGAAATTCGGGATGCTTGTCTCTGGCCCCTGGGAGTGCTGTGGGAGGACTAGCAGTTGGGTGATGGTGGAAGGAACTGGAACTGCAAAAGAACCAGCCTATAAGGGTATTCTCAAAGATTCCTAGAGGTGCATGAAAATCCCACACTAAATATCTGGAATGAATTCCCACACTGACTGACTTACTACTTATTCTTTCCCTAGGTGTCAGTTGGTGAGAGGCTTAAGCAGCTCCAGGACGCCCACAGGGACTTTGGGCCTGGGTCACAACACTTCCTCTCCTGTACGTGAGACAAACTGGACTTCACTTAGCAGAGCCTTAGCCACTTTCCAAGAGAGTCTACTCTTGTCCCTTGGGGACCTAGTGGAACCCAGTATACCTTGGCATTCCCAATGCAATAACGATAAAGCCGTGTAGTATAGTAGTTTAAAAGATAAGCTCTCAAATCAGAGAGATCTAGGTCTGAGTCATAGCTCTTTGACTTTATAGCTGAGAAAGCTTGAAAAAAAATAGCTTAACCTTTCTGAACCTCAGTTTTCCCATATATAAAAAGAAGTAAAAATATTACCTGGTTCACAAGGTTATGGGAATTAAATGACTATTTTTTCAACAATATTTATTGAGGGCCTACTGTGGGCCAGGTACTCTTCTAGGCACTGGGGCTATATCAGTGAACAAAACAGAGAGAAGTTTCTACACTTTTAGAACTTAAATTCTAGGGAGGGAAACCAGACCATAAACAAATAAGTAAAAAGTATATGAGACAAGTTGGTGACAAGTGCCTGGAAAAAGTAAAGCAGCTAAGGCATGACTAGGAAGTGATGGACTTGAGTGGGGGAGGCATTGAAATTCTGAATGGAGTGGTCGGGAAAGGTCTCACTGAGAACATGGCAATGGAGAAGAAACCTCAGGAGGTAAGGGTATGAGCCAGGGGGATATCTGTGGGAAGAGCATTTCAGGGAAAGGGAACAGCAACTTCCAGGACCTTAAGGCAGGGCTTGCCTAATGTCCAGCAAAGAGGCTGGTGTAGAACGGAGCAAAGAGGGTAGAGAGTGTAGAGAGTGTGGCATCAGAGTGTTAGGAAGAGGCCAGAGTACAGAGGGCCTTGTAGATTAGGGTAAGAACTTAGTATTTTATTCTGAATGGAATGCAAAACCTTTGGAGGGGTTTGAGCAGAAAGATGATATGAGTTGAATGATGTTTCAACAGAGTCAGTGTTGAAGTTGAGAAGGGGAACAGGAAGACCTGTTAGGAAGTGTACTGCAATAACCCAGGTGAAGGATTGTGGTGACTCAGCTCATGGTGGTAGCAGTGGAGATAGTGGCAATATACAAATCTGGACATTAGATATGTACACAAAGCATTTAGAAGAGTATCTGGCACATTGTAGGAGCTCAGTAAATGTTAATGGCGGTTAGAACTATTACTATTATAATCGCAGATATTATACCTGCAGAGGGCTCTTGTACTTAGGGAAATAGCCATGAGGAGGTTGCCCAGGTGACTGAACCTCTCCTGGAACATCTAGAAGATAAATTCCTGGAGCAGAGAGGGATATCTTTTATAGAGTTCCTCAGCTTCAAAGAGAAATAGGCATTACCATTCCCCACTGTCCCACAGGACTGCGTAGCTTGGTCTTCCTGGGGAAGGCCATTGAGCCCCAAGAAGAATGTAGGTTCTACTTCTTATCCACAGAAGCACTCCAGCTACCTATAGCTGAATGGGTAGAAATGCCAGCCTGGTTAGGGAGAAGATAGTCAGGGTGGGCAAGGTCAGATAGTCCTGTCATGCTCTTGCCACATCTCTGGCATGTGAGGATATCAATCACAACCTGTTCTCCCGTTTTTGCTTTAAGATCAAAGAGAGAAATGTGTTCATTAGTTTTTTTTCCCTCCACCTTAGCAGCTGTTAAGAGCTGGCAATGAGGCAGATTTCCCCTTTGGGGCTTGACATCTTCTTGGGAGGACAGAACAGGGGAGTCCCTAGGGGCCTAAAGAGCATTGATGGCCATCTTCTTTCTCTTCTCCTTTACCAGCCTCTGTCCAGGTTCCCTGGGAAAGAGCAATTTCACCCAATAAAGTTCCCTACTACATCAAGTGAGTGACCGTCTGAATCAGAAGCGGGTCCGTCACCTGCCCTCACCCCTCCCTGGCCTGTCTTTTTTTCTGTCTGTCCCTGTCACTCCTTATCTGTTGGGATTCCTTCATCCAACCCAGTTCTTCCTCCTACTCATCTCAAGAGCTCAAGATTCTACTAGGGTAAAGGGGAACCCTTGTGCTTCCGGACCTCAGGGTTCACCCCTGGATCCTGCAGCTCCTGCATCCAACCTGTCACTGAGTGGTGTGCGCATGTGTGAGGGCGGTGATGGGTGCTGTGGATGCTTGTGATATTGATGCTTTTGTTTGTAGCCACCAGGCTCAGACCACATGCTGGGACCATCCCAAGATGACCGAGTTATACCAAACCCTGGGTAAGAATGCGAGGTTCCCATAGAGCAGTGGTCCCCAACCTTTTTTGGGCCACGGACCAGTTTAATGTCAGAAAATATTTTCATGGACCGGCCTTTAGGGTGGGACAGATAAATACACAAAATAAAATTATGCGACTGGCGTAAAAACTGTGGTATTTTTAAATATAATTGTAGAACTTACGAGACAAGTGTCAAATGTGAGTCTTAGACGGATGTAACAGAGGGCATCTGGTCATTTTTTTAAAATAAAACATCGTTCAGACTTAAATATAAATAAAACGGAAATAATGTAAGTTATTTATTCTTTCTCTGTAGACCGGTACCAAATGACCCATGGACCGGTACTGGTCCGCAGCCCGGGGGTTGGGGACCACTGCCATAGAGGGTGGGGATTCAGCTGCCTTTGTTCTATAAGAACAGAAGGGACTCCCATTTGATAAGCAGGTGGGCATGAAAGTGAGTGCCTTGTTTTTCCTCCAGCTGCCTCCTCTCAGTTTCCATCTGAACCTCCCTCACATGGAGGCTCTACATTCCCCCTGGACCATTCTATTATCACATTAGGGGATTATGCTTATAGATATGAACCAGATGTGCTTTGAAAGACACTGTCCAGGAAGTAATGAATGTGATTCTCGCGTGCCTTATCTTGGGCTACTAACAGAGACTCACCGTGTGGCTGCAAATTTTATCCATGTTGATGTATGTGAATTTAATTCATTTATTTTAACTGCTGCAGAGTGCTTCATTTGTTGTATATACCAGTTTCTTCATCCAGTCTACTGTTGATAGACATTTGAGTGTTTCCAGTTTGGAGTTAATAAGAACAGTGCTACTGCAGAGCTCTTGTTAATGTCTTCTGGTGCACCTGTTCATGTTTTTTCAGATTACAGGTCTAACATTGTTTAAGCATTTAACAAGCATTATAAAAATTGAAACAGACTAGAAAACATGAAAGAGAGCACAACAAATCTTTATTTAGCAAGTCATGTTTGATATTATTTTGTTTTTACTTTATCAAATCTAATAAGGCATTATTTCCTGAAATGTTTGAACAGTTATTTATACATGTTCACATAAGTATATATATTTTGGACCATGATGTAAAATGAATTTCTCATTATGTGTCTTTGTCAAAAAGACATTTGAAAAACTGATCTGAATATATAACTGGCTGTGTTGTAGGATACCTGAATGTTTAATTTTATGAGATAATACCATGTTGTGTTCCAAGGTGAACACTTCCACCAGCAGTTACATAGTGATTCATCCACACCTTTGATGACACTTGCTATTGTCAGACTATTATATTTTTTATAAGCTGGTGAGTATATAATGGTATCTTGTGGTTTTAATTTGTAATCCCCTGATCTAAGTGGGTCTCTTTCCATTCTTTGCAGCTGATCTGAACAACATTAAGTTCTCAGCCTACCGAACTGCCATGAAGCTACGCAGAGTCCAGAAGGCACTGCGCTGTAAGTCTCCCATCACACTTCCCTTATGGCCTTCCCCCCACTCCTTACGTTTCTCATCTGTCAATTCATTCCCATTTTCATCCCACCTTGGCTGGGGTTGTTGATTGGCTTGGTGGGAACCCTCCAAAGGCTGGTGGATATACTGGCTGTGCACACCGGCTTTTTCCAGGGCCCTTCCATTCGTCCCAAGACCCAGACTTGTTTCCAAATAAACCCACAGCTATCCTCTTCCTTCTCCCTTCTTTCCTACCCAACATGGATCAAGCAACTGCTTTATGGCAGGAAGTATCCTAGCTCATAGTTTGGAGCCACGAGAGGCTTGTGTTCTTTTGCCATCTTGGGGTTATTGGATGAAGCAGCAGATCCGCTGAAACATATGCCAGTGGTTAGGGGACAATATAGCTGCAGATATAATGTGCCTTCTGGCCTTTCTCAGAGACACTGTTTATTCAATATTGCTGATATGACTGTCTAGGCTGCTTCCAAAATTGGGGTAATTAGAGAGTCCTCCTGAAGTAGGTATGTCACAATTACCCAGGCACACCTGAGCCTTCACAAATGGTGGCTAGATTCTCAGAACAAAGTCCATGGACAAACATATTTGCAGTTGAAATATGTATAAAAATTTTAAATGAGATATGTCCAACAAAGAGGGTGAGTTTATTCACATCCCACCATCTTCTTGAAATTGATGTCAAAGAACATATGGGTATAGAAACATTTTGGGTTAATTTAGGGAGCTTTTTGCTGCCTTCCTCTCCCTTGGAATGAGTGTCTTGGTAAAGAGGAAGCTTGTATCATATTTACAAATGGTTTTTCTGGAGATTGAGTCAATTTTGGAGAAGCTGGTGGCCTTATCTCCTTGCCTAGCCTTTGAGGTTCTTGTTTTGGGCTATATTTTTTCCCTTTCTTTTTTTTTTCCAGTGGACCTGGTAACTTTAACCACAGCCCTGGAGATCTTTAATGAGCATGACCTTCAGGCTAGTGAGCATGTGATGGACGTGGTGGAGGTCATTCACTGTCTGACTGCCTTATATGAACGGCTGGAGGAAGAAAGAGGCATCCTGGTCAATGTGCCGCTCTGTGTAGACATGAGCCTCAACTGGCTCCTCAATGTTTTTGATAGGTAAAGGCTTGCAGCTCTGGAAGCTTCCAGAATGAAATACAGTGGGACATCTGGAGTGGGCCTGGTGGGAAGAGATTGCTGCCATGGTGGACTTGGACCCGACTCAGTATGGAGCATGGTTAGCACAGAGTTCTGCTAAGGTCAACTCTGTGAGGGCAGTAACTGCCAAGATGTTAACCTTTTACATATATTCATGTTCTTAGTCTCTTCTCTTAAATCTAGTGGTCGCAGTGGAAAGATGCGAACATTGTCCTTTAAGACTGGCATCGCGTGCCTGTGTGGCACAGAAGTGAAGGAAAAACTGCAGTGTGAGTACAAGTTCAAAGTCTGGAAGTGGAGTGTGGTGGAGGGAGAGGTGTGGTGGGAAGAAGGAAGGTATAAGACAAGTAGAAGGTAGGTCCTCTGACTCAGCAGAGGGCTGCTCAGGATTACCTTGTGATACTTCCTGGTCCAGGATACTTTAGAGCAGTGGTCCCCAACCCCCGGACTGTGGACTGGTACCAGTCCGTGGGCCATTTGGTACCCATCCGCAGAGAAAGAATAAATAACTTACATTATTTCTGTTTTATTTATATTTAAGTCTGAACGATGTTTTATTTTTTAAAAATGACCAGATTCCCTCTGTTACATTCATCTAAGACTCACTCTTGACACTTGTCTCGTAAGTTCGACAATTATATTTAAAAATACCACAGTTTTTATGCCGGTCGCATAATTTTATTTTGTGCACTTATCCGTCCCACCCTAAAGGCCGGTCCATGAAAATATTTTCTGACATTAAACCGGTCCATGCCCAATGAAGGTTGGGGACCACTGCTTTAAAGAACCCATAATAGACAAAGGCTAAGATGGGCCTAAGGCCTGTGTTTATTCCCAGTGTTACTCTAGTGGGTTTGGTTTCTCCTAATCTGATGTAATTTCTTTACCAGGATCTGAGTTAGCA
The DNA here is from genome assembly GCF_036850995.1 of Saccopteryx leptura. Lineage (NCBI taxonomy): Eukaryota > Metazoa > Chordata > Mammalia > Chiroptera > Emballonuridae > Saccopteryx > Saccopteryx leptura. Next base: position 82,168,577 of record NC_089516.1, on the reverse strand, counting down.
TCTTCTCTTAAATCTAGTGGTTGAAGTGGGAAGAGGCCAACATTGTCCTTTAAGACTGGCAATTATCTCCTGTTTTTGGATTATCCATGCCAGTGTTCCTTTCCATTTGTGTGGATAATTGAGATAATACTATAGTTTCAGACTACACAAGCTAGGATGGGATAGGGCACACAAGCTGTGACTCATGTCATGTTCAGGCACCCCTGAGTCACATACCTTCTAATCTTACTTGTTGAGAATCTGTTTTCCCAATAGTGTTACGTTTGTGTCGGGCACTGCCCTTACACACAGCTGGGGTACTCAGAGCCTGGACTTTCCAGTTCTATTTCCCCATGGCCTATCAGGCTTCTCCCTGTCCAGTCTGGAGCTCAAGCCATGTCACACATTCTACTGGAGACTTCCCATGTGATTATATGGACAGGGTGCAGTAATTCCCATTTCTGGGAGATAGAGAATTCTGTAGTTTTAACCTCTCTGGTGGATAGTACCTTTGCTTTCCCCTCCATCCTTCATCTTTTCTACAGCCGCATCTTTAGTTGTCAAGTGCTGACTGTGTGTTGACCACTGTGCTAAATGTGGTAAGTACTAGGTTCAGTTAGACGTGATCCCTGCCTGAGTGGTTTACAGTGCAGAGGAGGAGCCAGAAGTACACAGAAATCAGTTTTTATAAAGTGTTAATTAGACTAATCAGAATGGCAGATCATAAAAGAGAAATAACAGCAGTCTGGAAAAACTTTACAGGGAAGAAAATGTTTCAAAGCATGCCCATAGCTATGACATTATTTATTTTCCCCAACATTCCTTTGAGATGGGGTGGACAATGATTATTTGTCTTGAATTTACAAGTAAGGAAACGGAAGCATAAAGAGTTTCATGACTTACGTGAGGTTCTACAAGCTAGTCAGTAATGAATCCAATACTAAAACCTAGGCCCTCTGTCTTCCATGTTTGTGTGTTTTCTAAGCTGTAGGTGAGATATGAAGCAGACAGACAATAATCTCTAGAGGAGACTTTCTAAGGTTGGGGTGGGGTGGGAGAGTTCCCACAAGGGCAGATGTAGCTCATATTCAAATAAAAGTACCACAGTCTGTTTCATAGTCACTTAGAGATACTTCTTAGATCAGTGGTAGTCAACCTGGTCCCTACCGCCCACTAGTGGGCATTCCAGATTTCATGGAGGGCGGTAGTGGAGCAACCAAAGTATAAATAAAAAGATAGATTTAACTATAGTAAGTTGTTTTATAAAGATTTATTCTGCCAAACTTAGAGAAAATCTGACATAAAGTGCTTGGTAAGTAATTATTATTATATGCTTTAACTTGCTGTAACTCTGCTTTATAAATTTTATAAAGTAAAGTTACTTCCCTACTTTATAAATCACCATTACTGTGGAACCGGTGGGCGGTTAGAAAATTTTACTACTAACAGAGATACAAAAGTGGGCGGTAGGTATAAATAGGTTGACTACCGCTGTCTTAGATGATCAATCTCTTAAATTATCTCCTGTTTTTGGATTATCCATGCCAGTGTTCCTTTCCATTTGTGTGGATAATTGAGATAATACTATAGTTTCAGACTACACAAGCTAGGATGGGATAGGGCACACAAGCTGTGACTCATGTTCAGGCACCACTGAGTCACATACCTTCTAATCTTGCTTCTTGAGAGTCTGTTTTCCCAATAGTGTTACGTTTGTGTCTGGCACTGCCCTTACACACAGCTTGCTCTCTGTCCTTCTTTCTGTAGCCTCTCTTTCTGATATTCTCTCTCTTGTGTCTGTCGTACTTTTCCTCTCTGAACTCAGAGAATGCTCCTTTTAGAACTCGGGCTTCTAGAAGTTCACGAATGGTCCTCTAGGTATTCCAATTTCAAAAGTCATTAGCTAAGTTTATGTCTCTTTCTCTGTCTTCTTTTTCTACTCTTTTTCCTTGTACTATTCTCTGGCCATTCCTACATCGGGGTTGATCACGACTTTTGGTGGGGCCAGCAGACCTCTTCAGCCAAGTAGCGAACTCAGGCAGCCAGTGTGACCAGCGCCACCTTGGTGTCCTGCTTCATGAGGCCATTCAGGTGCCCCGTCAGCTGGGGGAAGTGGCAGCCTTTGGGGGCAGCAATGTGGAGCCCAGTGTCCGTAGTTGCTTCCGTTTTGTGAGTATGGAACTGGGGAAGGTAGAAGGGAGGGGTAATGGGAGGGAGGGTTGAAAGAAGGGAGGGAGGACTAAGAGCTAGGGTTTTGATCTGAACTAGTCAGATGTAAGGGAGTTTGCTGGGATGGAGCAACAGGGAAGAGGGTTCTCTGGGATTTTAGGGTTAGAGTCCTGCCAGGGAGGGTGCCAAGTCTACTAAGACAGGACAGAAGGTAGACACCTCTGGAAACTAAGCCAATCCAGGCCTTGCTAGTTCTCCTGCTCCTCTGAGAGCTGCCATTCAATGAATAAGACATGTTGGGCCTCAGTTATTACCATTTGGCTTCTTGTTTTCCTAGAGCACTGGGAAACCAGTCATTGAAGCTTCACAGTTCTTGGAATGGGTCAACTTGGAGCCCCAGTCCATGGTATGGCTGGCTGTTCTGCATCGGGTCACCATTGCTGAGCAAGTGAAGCATCAGACTAAGTGCTCTATCTGTAGGCAGTGCCCCATTAAGGGCTTCAGGTAGGGAAAACAATACCTGATGGAATGATAATAACTGTAAGTAAACCGTGTTGCAAATAAGTTATGTATTCAAAAAAATATATTTCATAATTATATAATTATAGCTAATCAATTGTACATTGTTATATATTTTAGTAATTTTTCTACTGCAGTTTAACTTTTTAAACAATCAGAAATATTTTCTTTTTGTTTTAATTGTATTATGAAATGTTTCAGACCTACAAAAACATACAGAGAAGTCAAAGGGGGTGTGTGAGGGAACGGCACAGAAAGGGAAGTAAGTTGCTCGTGGTTTCCCAGGAAATATTAAATAGAACCCAGAAACCCCAGCTTCCTAGCATAAGAGCATCTATATTACAAATGGTATGCTGGCAAATGGTTCACAGCTGCCTCTCTAGAAAGCAAGAAGGAAACCCAATTTGTAGCATTTGCTATTTTCTATGATGTAAATACTCCCACTGTGGCTGATGTCTGGCTACCCACCGGAGGTCGGAAAGAGATGTGCAGTTGCACACTCTTTACAGTATTTCCACCATGCAGATCCAATAGACATAAACAACCTCAGGGGTGTAGATAATAGTAAAATAATTAGGAGGTGATGAGTTTTGAGTATTTATTACTTCTGTTTTAATATCATATACTTCATTGTGAGTTTATATAATTTATTTTTAAAATAATGGCTGTATTTCTCAATCGGCTTGGAAAATCCCTGAAATTTTAACAATTGGCTCATATGAGCTGTGTGGGGCAGCTCCAGCACCCCACAGCATGTACCCACCACCAATTTATTCATTGATTTTAGAGAGAGAGGGAGAGAGAGAGACAACAACATCAATCTGTTTCTGTAGATGTCCTGATTGGGCATCAAACCGGTAACCTTTGCATATCAGGATGATGATCTAACCAACCAAACCATCTGGCCAGGGCAATTTTTTGACTTTTTAAAATGCTAACACATACTCTCTTCACAACCATCTTGATTTTAATAAGCGAATGTGGCAAAGAAATGGAATGTGACCTGCCCAAGTTCACATAGCTGGTTAATATAGATCAGGATATATATTATAGCAGGACCAGATGTTTGACCCTCGGTCTTCTCTAAATCTAGGCATTTCACCATTTTATATACTACTAGGTCTGGGCAGCTCAGCCAGGCTTTATAACTGGATCCAAAGAGTTAGTCTATATTGGGTAGTAATACAGTTATTATTATTTTTTTAAGTTTATTTTTTATTTATTCATTTTTAGAGAGGAGAGAGAGAGAGAGAGAGAGACAGAGAGAGACAGAGAGGGAGAGAGAGGAGAGAGAGACAGAGAGAGAGAAGGGGGGGAGGAGCTGGAAGCATCAACTCCCATATGTGCCTTGACCAGGTAAGCCCAGGGTTTCGAACCGGCGACCTCAGCATTTCCCAGTTATTATTTTTTAAAAAAGCTTTTGGAAATTACTTTTAGCCAAGTTGCCCAAGGGTTGGTAGAATAAGCAGCTTTTGTATCGGAAGAGTAACTTCTCCAGTGTGGGTAGTGGTACTTCTGAAACTGGACTCTTTGGGGACATACTTGTTTAGAAAGCTATTTGTTATCATGAGCAATTTATACCTTCACCCCCTTACTTTTAAAAATTACGGTGAGACAATGCTATTTCCCATACTTCCTAGGAGTCTGAGCGTGTAATTTCATGGACATGTATGTTCTCTAGTCATTTAGTAAAGGCTCAGCCACTGCTATGTATGGTTGGACGCATTATGACTTCATGCCCCACCCATTTCTAATGTGTGTGTATTTGGATGTTAAGGGAGTAGGGAAGTCACTATGTTCCCTTTGATCCTCTGTCCTGCCACCTCTCCTCTCCCCCAAGGTACCGGAGTCTAAAACAGTTTAACGTGGACATCTGTCAGACCTGCTTCTTGACAGGCCGGGCCAGCAAAGGCAACAAGCTGCACTATCCCATCATGGAGTACTATACCCCGGTAAGGAGCCTGTGGTAAAGTGGGAGGGAGAGGCCGCTGTCAGGTCTGGGCCCTTGAGCTAGTTAGCCGCACACTGGCCCACTATCTGCTGCTTTCTGAGGAGCATTCTCCTAACAGTCCTGATGATTTGCCAATTTGGAGGATTCAGGCCTCTGTTTCTCCAGCAGACCTTCTCCCTCAGCAGGGCTGCGGCTGGTGGTAGGATCCCCCTCTGGGCCATTTTAAAGACACTATTTTCCTGCAGAGAGAAGTTTCAGGAAAAAATAGGAAGACAGCTGCAGGCAACAAGTCTGTTGCTCACTATATTTTTTTCTGCCTAGTTTCCTGTATTGTTTCTATTTCCTGGTCTTGACCTGCAACTTTGTCACTGCTTCTATCCCTTCCAGTTAATAACAAAGTTTGTTTTCATGTTAATTACTCAGTCACTTGGGGGTGAGGAGAGGATATGTTTTCTCCCTGAGTCCCCAATTTCACTTGGTTTTCATTGGAAACTGTTCCCTTTAGAGCCCCCTGAGTCCAGATTAGTCAGCATCCCTGAGCTCCAGCTGCAGAATTTGTCCTGTGCTGTGCTCAGGATCCACAGCTTGAGACTTAGCTGTCTGACCTGACTGTGCTCCCTCAAGTCCTTTATCCTGTCCCATCCCACAGTTGGTCCCAAAGCTGCAAACAGGTGCCCAGTTCCCTCCACTGCTCCCTTGCACCTGACCATACCACCTTTCTACCCATAATCCATCTCTCCAAGCCACATCTCTTCTCCAAATTCTGTTGGCCCAGTAACATATATGACCCAGTGGGAGCAAACACCTTGCCCTTTATTTTTTTCTTATTATCATTTTAAAGTAAATATTATAAAAGTCACACAGAGGCTTAAGATGATAGACTGGTAATCCTCTACCTCCTGCTCATCCATGTCCCTGGAATTTATATAAATGAAATTTTAAAAATTAACGAATATATATCATTGTAAAATTATATAGAGGTGTTTAAAGTATCAAATAAAAGTCCTCTCCTCTCCTCAGCCTGGTCCCCACTGATTTGGTTCAACTTCTCCAAGGCACCCAGTGTTCAGTTGGGCATGTGTCCTTCTAGACCTTTTACTAGGACTGGGGTGTGGTAGGCACAAACAAGAGTGGAGGACCAGTCACATTCGGTGCTCTAGGGGACCAGGCACACGTACCGTCATATCCCAAAGCCTTTAAGGTGAGTCTCTCTACCTGTCTCCCCTCAGACCACATCCAGTGAGAATATGAGGGACTTTGCCAAAACCTTAAAGAACAAATTCCGCTCAAAGCATTATTTCAGCAAACACCCCCAGCGAGGTTATCTGCCTGTGCAATCAGTGCTGGAGACCGACTGCAGTGAGACGTGAGTACCGGTGGCCAGCCTGGATGCATGAAGAGGCTGCATGTGGTGTGGGCTAGAGGACTTTTCCAGGGCAAATCTGACTGGTGGCAGGGCGGTTGCACTTGGGCCTGGCTGGGAATCCAGCCTGCGAATTAGACTCTGTAAATCTGGTCTCTGTATCCTGTCCTCATCGGCCCTTGCCCACTTCACTAATTTGGTGCAGGGGAGGGGGCTGGGAGGGTGACGATGAGGAAACAGCCTGCCCAGCTGCCCAGTCTTTGGTCCTCTGAGTCTCTGCTGCTTTCTTCTAGGCCAGCTTCTTCCCCGAGGTTGCCACATGCTGACACACACTCCCGCATTGAGCATTTTGCCAGCAGGTACTGCCGGGTTTGGGGGAGAGAGAATGTAAGGAGCCTCATGGGGAAGGGGTTTGCAGTTGGGAAAAAGGGAGTCAGGGCCAGGGGTCTGTGCACAGTGGGGTTAGGCCAGCAAGGCCTAACGCTTAGGTGTGGTTGGGGCAGCCCACCAAACTGATGATCCTATTGTGGGGTTAGAGTCCTTGAGATGAAAGCCGGCCCCACATCCTGTTTTCCTTTTTGTTCCTGCTCTTTTTCCCCAGGCTTGCTGAAATGGAAAGTCAGAATTGCTCCTTCTTTAATGACAGCCTGTCCCCAGATGACAGCATGTGAGTTTTCACACCTGCTCCTTTTCCAGGAATAGCTAGTTCTCTTTAGGATCCCTCCACCACCATTTATTTGGGAAGGGTCTGTCCTCAAGGGGAGGGGGTATGCTGCTTATGGCCTTTGATGCCCTAAGGAAGAAAGGCTGCTTTCTGGGAACAGCGTTTAGTAAGAGAAGCCGTCTTCCCTCTATCAACCCAGTGGAAGGAATGAATGATGTGCTATCTCCCTGCCATCTGCCTAGTCTCCTTTCTGTTTCAAGATCCCATCCTTCTATGTCCAGCTTTGAGGGGAGAAGAATAATCTCTCATCTATGCAGAAATGAGCCATTATCAAAGCTCCAGCTAGTGTCACAGCAACCCTGTTGAGACACCAGGGACTTGACTGAAGTGTGGCTAGAAAGACTTCTGGGTGCTATCGCCCCAAGAATGGGCCCTTAATCTCTAAGGAGGTACCTTGCCTGCTCACAGATGGCCTAGGAGCTGCTAGCTACATGCATCGATCTGGCCCTAACTAGGATTCAGGCATGCAGTGATCCCTCTGCTGGTGGGGAAGTGAAGGGTGGTAAGTAGGGTGGAAGAATAGCACAGAACAGGAATCATTTCCCGGGGCACTTTAAGTAGAACCCAGAAGATCCAGTGTACTAAAAGCACTCTCTCCTGGTATACCTAACCATGTCCTCAGCCACCTTTGAATACTTCCATTGCTCTTAAGCCTGAGTACATGGTCTTTTCCCTCTCTGTGTGACTTAGAAGTGAATCCTCCGGCATGTGTCTCCTGAGGCTTGAGCTGGGAGCTGAGAACTCATGCCCTGAGCTGGTTCTTGTTTCAATGCTCGGCCATCTCCTTTCCTCTTCACACCCATGCAGAGATGAGGACCAGTATCTGCTGCGGCACTCCAGCCCCATCACAGACCGGGAGCCAGGGTTTGGACAGCAGGCTCCATGCAGCATGGCCACAGAAAGCAAGGGGGAGCTAGAGAAGATCCTGGCCCACCTAGAGGATGAGAACCGGTGGGTATGGCAATGACACAGAGCTATGTGGCTTCTAGAGTCAGACAGCTTGAATTCAAGTCCTGATACTTTCACATGCTAGCTTTGTGGCCACAAACAAGTTATATTCCATTTCCTCATCTGTAAAATGGAGGCGATGGTAATAGTACCTCCCTCCTAGGGACACTTGGGAAGATCAAATGACCAGGCATATAATGTGTTAGCCAATGCCTGGCTTATAGTAAGTGTTCAATATGTGCTAGCTATTCTAGTAATTATTTGAATCCCTTTAACTCAACCCAAATATTTTCAAGTGCCCACTAGAAGCAAACAGAAAGAATATAAATCCAGAGAATACAGAAGAGTATACATACCTCTTCCCTCAAGGAATGTCCAGGGTTGGAATGGAAAGAGATATTTAGTATTATACTTAGTGAAAGTAATAAAAGAGCCCTGGACGGTTGGCTCAGCGGTAGAGCGTCAGCCTAGCGTGCGGAGGACCCGGGTTCGATTCCCGGCCAGGGCACATAGGAGAAACGCCCATTTGCTTCTCCACCCCTCCACCGCGCCTTCCTCTCTGTCTCTCTCTTCCCCTCCCGCAGCCAAGGCTCCATTGGAGCAAAAATGGCCCGGGCGCTGGGGATGGCTCTGTGGCCTCTGCCTCAGGCGCTAGAGTGGCTCTGGTCGCAACATGGCGATGCTCAGGATGGGCAGAGCATCGCCCCCTGGTGGGCAGAGCATCGCCCCATGGTGGGTGTGCCGGGTGGATCCCAGTCGGGCGCATGCGGGAGTCTGTCTGACTGTCTCTCCCTGTTTCCAGCTTCAGAAAAATGCAAAAAAAAAAAAAAAAGTAATAAAAGAGGGTGAAACTGCATAGCACATTTGAGCACTGGAAGAGAGAAGGTGAATTGATAACAGGAATATCATTAATTCCCTAAACTATTGATGGCAGACGGGGCCTGAAAAGGGCCCAAACCACTTTGGGGGTGTGCAGTGAAATCCTAGTATCTGTCAGAACAGTGCTCCTCAAACAGTAGTGAGCATAGAAGTCACTTGGGGACCTTGGGAAGATGCAGAATTTGACTCATGGGTCTAGTTTGGAACCTGAGTTCCTGCATTTTTTTGGGGGGTGGGGAGTAGCAGGTCCTTAGAAGAGGGCCAGTGTGTGAGATAAATACAGAAATAGAGAGTAAACTTTTAGAAACTCTTATAGCAATTTGACATTGTTATAACATCCCAGCACATAATTAGTGGACTTGTCTTCATTGAATAAGGTATAGACCAGTTTGACTGTTGTTGAACTTGTGTGGCAAGTCATTTGTGATGTGAACTGTGTACTAGCCATGCACATTTGGACCACAAATTGGTCCACAGTGGATTAAAAATTTTGCCTGGTATTTTAAATTTTTTTCAGCTATAGTTGACAAAATATTATAATAGTTTCAGGTATATGACATAGTGATTAGACATTTATGTACCTTACAAAGTGATCATCCCAGTAAGTCTTCGTTGCAGGTAGTTTGAGAAGCACTGCATTAAAGCAGCATTGGGCAGGCCTTGGGGAACAATGGGGAGAGCAATTCTGTTGCACCTAAAGTAGACCATTTATTCGGAATCTTTTTTTGTGTGTGTGACAGACGGAGAGAGAGACAGAGAAAGGGAAAGATAAGGACAGACAGACAGGAAGGGAGAGAGATGAGAAACATCAATTCTTCATTGTGGCAACTTAGTTGTTCATGGATTGCTTTCTCGTATGTGTCTTGACTGGGGGGCTACAGCAGACTGAGTGACCCCTTGCTCAAGCTGGTGGCGTTGGGCTCAAGCTGGTGAGCCTTGCTCAAAGCAGATGAGCCTGCCCTCAAGCTGGCAACCTCGCGGTTTTGAACTTGGGTCCTCTGCATCGCAGTCTGACACTCTATTCACTGCGCCACCGCCTGTTAAGGCGGAATCTGTTTTCTTGATGACTCAACATGAGTGTTCCAAGTGGGCCAAACAGGAGGGTAGTTTACAGAAGTGGCACGATGGGAGATATTTTGTTTATAATATGGCTATTAAAAATCTAAAAATGGAGTAGGTGAGTCAGTGGCCCTAATGCCTCATATTTTTTTATTGTTATTACTACTTCTTTCTCAGACTGTATTCTGCCTGATTTTAAGGTCAGAATTAATCCCCGAAGCAGCATATTAAATCCCTGAGGCATTTGCTATATGAAATGTCAGCTCTCTCTGCTCTGAGATCCAAGGATGGCAGAGTAAATGACATATGTGGTAGAGACGAAGTGGCTATGGCCATGCAAACAATAACACGGCTAGGGTGGGTGTAGGTAGGGGAAAGCCAAGGGATTGCTTATAACTAGGTCTGATGGGTCCTTTGGGACCTGGACAGTCAACACCTCATTAAGGCCACAGGGCTTAGCTTCCTTGTCTTTGGCAGGATTCTACAGGGAGAGCTAAGGCGCCTGAAGTGGCAGCATGAGGAAGCTGCTGAGGCCCCCACCCTGGCTGAGGGCTCTGCTGATGTGGCACAGGACGATCGGAATGAGGAGCTTCTGGCTGAGGCCCGGATTCTTCGGCAGCACAAGAGCCGCCTGGAGACACGCATGCAGATCCTTGAAGATCACAACAAGCAACTGGAGTCCCAGCTGCAGCGCTTAAGGGAACTGCTCCTGCAGGTGAGGCTGAAACCAGGAAAAGGGCCAGAGAAACCCCTGCAGGGGGTAGAGGTGAAGCTGGGAGTAGATATGGGGAGCTGGGGAGTGTGACAATGGGGAGGAAAGAAGAGCTCCTTCGCCATGGCTGTTAGATGACCTCCTCCTGCTCTTCCTTCTCCTTCTTTTTTTCTCTTCCTCTTCCTCCTCTCTCTTCCTCCAATTGACTTTACTGGGATGACATTGGTTAATAAAATTATATAGGTTTCAGGTGTACAATTTTATAATACATCATCTGTATATTGTATTGTGTGTTCACTACCCCAAGTCAAGTCTCCTTCCATCACCATTTCTCCCCCCTTTACATTCCAAATGACTTGAAGAGAACTGGGATGACAGTTGGGGAAGGAGGGGAAAAGAAGGGCCTGGTGTGTCTTATTGCTTGGCCAATTCTCTTCCATCTAGCTTTTGTTCCACCCTGTGTGTTAGTCTCAAGCCATTGTGGGCTGTGAGGCAGAGGAAGGACTTCTAAGAGCTCACTTTCCTACAACCCATTTGAATCTGGTATTGAAAAAACAAAGTTCAAGGAATCATCCAAAACCTTGATTTTGCTAATATGTTTGCTAGAAAGTAGCAAGTTTGGCCATGCTTCTCTGAAGGGAGCTCTTGTTATATGTTTTCTCCTTTCCTCTTTGATAGATTGTGTGTAGATGCTTTGGTGTGACTCTGGAGTCAAACTGCCCTGTTTGAATGTGGCTCTGCCAATTAGTGGCTGTGGGGTGTTAAGAGAGTTCTTTAGCTTCACTAAGCCAAAGTACCCTCCTCTGTCAAACAGGGATAATAATATACTAGCTTCATGGAATTGTGGTAAACATAAAATGAGTTAGTGCATTTAAAGAATTTAACACAATGCCAGGAATATAATAAACACTTGATAAATGTTACCTGTTGTCATTATACGTATCAGGTGATAACACCCTTTGCCACTTCCCCAGATCCTCACAAGGGATGGCCTGTAGGTGCCTCGAAGTCCTGACATATAATATGTTATAAACTGAGGATCAGGTGTGTAACTATACATTTCTAGAGAGAATTGGGTTCTAAACAGCTTATTTATAGCTGGAATGGCAGCAAGAGGCCTTGAGGGGCGGTGTCATTCTTATAAAAAGTGGGAGACTTTGACATATGTTGTTGAACAAAGAAGTTAATTGATAATTAAATATTCTAAGAAGTTTCCTGAAATGGGAGATCACTGTTTGGGGCACTACCAAAGTTTCTTAAAGTCCAAGGGCAAAGAGATGGGCATAAGGTCTCTAAGGCCCCTTCAAAGCTCAGGAATCTGTCAAAGTAAGGTCAAGATGGCAAAGTCACTTAAGTTATGCATTACCTCTTGCTAGCCACCCACCGAATCAGATGGCAATGGCTCTGCAGGCTCGTCCATAGCTTCCTCTCCACAGCAGTCAGAAGGCAGTCATCCCCAGGAGAAGGGCCAGACTACTCCAGACACGGAGGCTGCAGGTAAGTTTCTCCAGCCCCTCCCAGCCCCTTCCTTCATGCTTTGTCTTGCCCCAGATCTCCTGCCTAAGGTTCTGCTAAGGTTAGGTCTGGTTTTGCCTCATAGCTTTGAGATTAGCATCAGGCATGATTGGCTTATTGACTGATTCATTCATTTGTTTATTCTACACATGTATATTGAGCACTCCTCATGTACTAAATATTGTGCTGGGAAGACACAAATGCTGTGGGTTTCTAACTCAGCTCCTTGGTCTCATCAGGGAATTGAATCTCTAGCTCCCTTTCCACATTTCTCTTTTCCAACACAGATGATGTTGGGTCAAAGAGCCAAGATGTCAGCCTGTGCTTGGAGGACATTATGGAGAAGCTTCGCCATGCCTTCCCCAGTGTGCGAAGCTCTGATGTGACTGCCAACACCCTGCTGGCCTCCTGATAGAGCCAGATTTCTAGCCTGTAGTCCATAGTCCTCTCCTGGTTCTGTCACAGCCTTCCCTCAGCCTTCACCCAACCTTTCCAGTCTCCACTGGCCCCACATTTCTCAGCTCGAGTTATTTGGGCTCTGGGTAGCAGCAGGGATCTGGTGGTATGTGAGGTGGGTATGCGAGGGACAGGGGAGGGAGGGACACGATTCTTATGTCTCTAAACATGTTTCCTTTAATCCTCGAGTTTGAGACTGGCCCCTTAAGCCCACTTCTGTTGCAGCACAGGCAAAGAGCACTTGGAGGCCACCCAGATGGGGAGCAGAGTGCTGTTTTGCAGAACTAAGCAGTGCTTGCTGGTGCCTTTCCTTCTCCATGGAATTATGGAGGTTGGGAAGCCTAATGACCCCAGGGTTCCAGCGTTATGAATCCACAGGAGTTAGCCCTCCTCTTTGGCCCAACTCAGGGAGATAAAAGGGTATCCCCAAAACAACCCCTTCTCTGTCAAAGTGTCCCTGAAAAAATGTGGGCAGCATGTGTCATATTATTTCAGCTTGAGGGCATATCTCTAGCCATCCTAAGGCTACCTAGATGTTGTTTCCTCCTCAAATATCTTTAGTTCTTCTGCCTCAGTCTGTGGCAAACATTCCTCAAGTGGTGAACAGTTAATTTTGATTCCTATTTCCACCTTATATTTGGAATCATTAAAGAAATACTTATGGTCTTAGATACCCCCCCCCCCCCCGATCCTCCTCTTTCTTGAAGGCCTTATCATCCTGAAAGACCAGCTGACTTGCTCTGGAAATACAGCTGAAGCCATCCTTGGCTCTTCTGAGTCTGCTCCCCTTGGGTGAGGAAGGGGAAGCCACTACTAGCCCGGAGGAGTGTGACTGTCCAACACCCTTGCTTCTTTTAGAGTGAATCAGATGACATGGCTGGTTGTCCTCAGCTAATCCTAAGGCAGATACAATAGGCCACTCTGAATAGTGGCCTGTTCTGAGGAGCTACTGGCCACTTTCCATCTAAGCAACAGCATGGCCTTCCTTTGCATAAAAATATTCTAACACTAGAAAGTAAACCCATACCTCAAACTGAACTAACTCTTTCTAGGCAATATATACCATGATCCTTTTATTTGGAAACTGTCCAGGATAGTACGCGAGAAGAGGGGTAGTGAGCTTGGCAACTTTGAACAGAGTCAGAGCCCATTTAAGTAGCTTTCTTTCAAAAGGAGCTTTATAACATAGAGCCCTGAAATTGACTTCATTTGCCTAAGTTTATATACATACATAGCCATTCTGCATATCTACTGTACATCATCATTCCCCTGGTCTCACTCACACATTAAATTCTAATACCTCTTGAAGTATTAATGTTCTGCCTCACTCTTTGTTAGCCCAAGCTTCTGGTTAAACAGATAGATATATCCTGGCTACTCCCCTCAGATGTCTTTCCATTCATATTTGGGGTGAACTGTCTTCAAGACCAAAGCAACAGAAGCCCGTGGCCACAGAGGACTCTAACTGGAAGAGTCACTCTCTTCTCTTTACTCACTCCAAATCTTGTTCCCTTGAGACCTAAGCCTTGGATGGATTTTCCAGGGCTCCTCTAAACAATGGCTCGGATAACAAAATAGAGCAAATCTAAGCTTTATCTACCCCATACAGAAAAGAGGTAACAATTAGGCTTTTATTAGCCTTTGTCAGGATAAGACACAGAGTATATCTTCTAGCCCCTTCCAGTTCTTAAGTCTGGCTCAGGCCCTTGAAGAAAGCTGTGTTTACCACTGAGGTCAAGAGGGCATGAGATGCTTGGGGTGCTGTGTTATAATCAAGCAGTGGGCCTGTGTGCACAACTACTGGAAAGCTGGATTTATCTGCTGCATCGGAGATAGGGCAGCAGCTTGGGTCCAAAAGCCCAAGATTGTCTCCTTCTAGAATCGTCACAGGGCATTAAGCAAGAGGCCCACAGTTTTCAGACCACATCACCACATCTGCCTTATTGCTCATGAGGTCTCTGGGTGGAAAGACTTGGGTATCTGTATGTATGATGAGCAGGTCGTAGGTGGGCATCAAATACAGAGCCTGGGAATCTGTCTGTGAGTGGCAGGAAGCTATATTTGTAGGATCCTAGACTGTGGGCAGGAATGGGATAAAGTAACTATGCTATAAAACAGAGAGTTCAGAGTCTTTGAGGCTTATGACTGCCTAAGCCTTAGGCGGGCAGATGTTATGAAACAATCTTTTAGCAAGGGAGTCCTGGAAAATTTTTTCTGTAACCCTCACTCCATTCAAGAGATCTAGGAATGCAGATAGCCTGTGGCAACCACAGTGGGCCATGCAATGTAGGGAAGATACAGATCTTGTTATGTAGGATTTGTGCTGTTAGGTGGACCAAAGCAGGCAGTGAAGAGTTGAATTCTCACTAACAGGGTCACTGACACTTTGTGGTTTTGTGTTTACCTTAATGCCCGAGATGAGTGCAGGCATACCTCATTTTATTGCATTTTGCTTGTTGCACCTCACAGGTGTTGCATTTTTTTTTTACAAATTGAAGGTAAGACCCTCCACCAGCAAAAAGATTGACTTGCTTTATTATGAGATGAACTTTATTGTGATTGTCTAGAACTGAACCCACAGTATCTCCAAGGTATGCCTGTTTATTGCTCAAGGCTCCACTGATGGTCACTGTCTCATATACATGGAGTTTTCCTGCAGTGAGGTAAATGGATCCTTGGGCACTGTGAATCCAAATTAGAGTGGGATTTACTGAGATGTGTTGTGTGTCATTGGGCATCTGTCATGTGTGTGTCTCCTAGAGGCATTGTTTGTGATGCTATGTAGTTTATGGACATGTACAGAAAGTGTGGTGAAGGGAGGTGCTGGGTAGGCAGCCTGAGGAAACCTCTGTGATAAGGAATGTGAGTATTTTATGGGGTTGTTTTCAAACAGTATCAATGAATACTTACTTAAGATTGATAGGCAATTTATTCTTGACAAAATCTGATAGAGGCAAAAAAGCCATTTTGAAAGTGCCTCTGTTTGTAGAGAGAGCAGAGTGGAGTCAAGTGGACTGAGAAGTGGTTAGGGAAGTGGCTGGAGGACAACAAGCTGTTGTATGGTTCGCTAGGAAAGGCCCTACCTGGGAGAACATGTGCTCTTCCTTCCAGATGGAAAAGCTAAAAGCAAGGCTCTCAAGTACCCATTTTCATTGAGGCTCAAAGTTTGGAAATATTTTCTTACAGAGAAACCTGTTTGAGTTTCTCTACTTTAGGAACTGGACTGGCAGGAGGCAGCGATAAGAAACCCTGAGGCTAGGCAGAGGCCAATTCTTGGAGATGGTTTGCCTCCAGATTCATTTTAAGGAATACTTATACTGCCTGCGTTGTGTTTGGGACCTGGGCTCCATATCCAGCTTCAGGCTAGGGTGTTCCTTCAACACACATTCTCAGGGTTAGACTCATGGCCTCTGAAACCATTTCATACCAGGAATCTCATCAGGTTTTTTTTTTTTTTTTTGACATAGGGGACAGATAACAAAGAAGGTAGGAGCCTTAAGACAAACTGTCCTGGGAGGGAAACTGGCTGTCTTTCCCTAGGACTGTGGACACTGAATTGCTCAGCAGGGCACCTCTATCTCTGGGCCTCCCAGCCAAGTCTTGCCCTGGGAACAAAGGAATACTTCAGTTCCTTCTCACTCTTTTCACACCCACGGCTCTGGGAGAGGGAAACGCTCAAGGCCAAGGCTCAGCTCCCAGCCTCCATCTCTTCCCACAACTGCTACATTTTTGGGGGGGGGAACTGCTGAATGTCCTTGCCGTCCCAGGGCAGTATTGAGGCCAGACTGAAGTTGCTATGCTGTTACAGGCTGCAAGAACTGGTCACGAGAATGGGAGTTAGGGAAGGGATTTAGGAAAGGTGGCAAGGGTGGCACATAAGTCTCAAAAAGTTTGGTACAAAGGGGCAGGACTGGGAACAAATTGTTTAACTTTGATTGCCACTCACTGTGGTGCTTTTCTCCTTTCCCTTGACTTCTGCTTTAAAAAGAATAAATTTGTATTTGTTTACTTTGGTTTGTCTGGTTATATATACTCTTTGACTCTGATATTCTAGATCCTTCCCTTATTTGTGTGTGGGAAGAAAGAGGGGGAGTCAAGAAGACACAGGAGCATTGCAAAATGTAGGCTACCAGATGAGTGTAACATGTGGTAGACCAAAAAGACACCCCCATTCCAAGTAGCTGTATCCATAGTTACTTGGAATGGTTACTTCTCTAGGTCCTACACAAATTAGCTAGTTATCCTCTCATTGAATGAGCTCTTAAGGCAATGGTTCATCAATACCATCTTCACTAACCTAAAGAATTTTTTTACCAGCCTGAAACAATATATGAAAAAGGACAATGTAGTAAGTTTCCATAAAGTCACATTTATTCCATTTAAAGGTCTATCCCTTTAAATTGAGAGTATTTACAAATACCATTTTCTGGGAAAATTAAACTGTCAGTCCCTCTTCACTATCACCAAGTTTTTTTTTTCACCAATCTATAACAGTACTGTCCAATAGAAATATAGTATGACAGTGATGTCAGAGAAATGGCGCCGTAAGGAGTGATACCAATAAATCTCCCCAAAATTCAACAAGATCTTCAACCAGAGACAGAAAAATCTATCCTTGGAGCCTCTAGAAGTTCCACACTTAATGCAAAGGTATGATCGAGAGAAAAATTGACTAAATATATAATCAACCCTGAAGGAAATAAGGAGGAAGAAACACTCCGCCTTCCTCACTAACCTAAATAAGGGTTGCTTTCATTGGGAACTGAGAGTATAGGAACTAAGACGGGCATAGGGTGTGAATAGAACAAGACTGTGGCACAAACGTCTGAACCAGGCTATGGCACGGACATCCAAGTGAAGGAAAAACTGTGCTTGTGGCAACCCAGTCTACACAAGATAACACTCACACCAAATCCAGACAAAGAAAGGCACTTGGGACAGCCATCCGCCCCATCTCCTAGTTGGCGCGTGCAGATAGTGGGTGAGAGATTCCTCCTAGAGCCCCGGGAGTGGGTGCCCATGTTACTGGACAGAGGGGCAGAGTCAGAGGCCTTTGTGTGGGCAAACCAGAATCTCGGGGTCGCCCCTGTGCCCCAAAAAGCAGCACGCGGGGAGGGAGTGTGAGTGAAATTCTCTATGCTCGAACTTTTCTGTGCGGGCAGGGTGCCTCACCAGGAGTGAGAGATGGCTGGCCGGATATCCTGGTCGGTGGGCGCAGATAGTGGGTGAGAGATTCCCCCGGGAGTGGGCGCCCATGTTCCTGACCAGAGGGGCAGAGTCAGGGGTCTTTGTGGGGGCTGAAGCCCCGACTAATTATGCCTGGGGCTCTGACTGATTGAGCCTTACCCAGAGCCCTGTGCTGAGTGGGAATAGAGTGGGGATTTGACAGCTCTTTGAGCCTCTTACTCTCCAGGCAGAGGCAGCAGCAACCCATAGCTGGATCATCAGGCTACTAATTCAGAAAGTAAAGACTAGGAGAAAGGCTCCAGGAACACGAACTCTCTCATTGGCGGAGCCTGCAAATGCTAATGAGCCTCGACTGCCAACGAGACTGAAGCCCAATATATGACATCACCATAGAGACTTATCAACTGCAAACCTCTACCTAAGTGTGCCACAGGGGCAGAACCCAGGGTACAGAGTCACGGACCAGGAAGAGGGAGAGAAAACAAAAAGCAAGAAGATAACCTCTCAAAATCAAGAATAATCCACAGACTTTATAACCTATCTCATTTTAGTATATTTGTTTGTTTCTCTTATCTTCCTGTCTTGATTATTTTCTTCCTCTTCCAATTTGGTCATTTAATTCTCTGCTGGTCTTACTCTCTCCTCTCCTTGAACTACACTACCCATAAGTGTTACATCTCCCATTATCTATTCTTTCTTCTTTCTTTCTCTCTATGAGGGTTGCACTCCAAAACCCTTAACTCTCTCTCTCTCTCCTTTTATTCTTTTTTCTTCTTTTTGTGTTTTCCTCTTTTTTTTTTCTGCCTCTATATTAGTTTCTTCTTTCTCCTTTACTTTTCCTCTCATTCAATCCTCAATCATGAACAAATTATTTTATCTGGGACTCAAATTTTTCCTTGTGGCGCTTTGGGGGTTTTTTACTTTGCTTTTTTTTAACTCACTAGCAGTGCTCCCAACCATGGCTCTCCATTTTATCTAGTTCTTGCTCCACTAAATATAATAGTAATTTTTAACAATTTTCCCCCTTTTTCCTGTTTCCCTCTTATTCCTCTCATCATATCTCTTAGACAACCATTACCTAAAAGCAAATCATTTTATTCTTGACCCAAATTTTTTCCTTTTTTGCATTTTGTGGGTCCATACCCCCTTTTTTGCCCCTTTATTACTTCTCCCCAACTCAGGCCCTCCATTATAGATAGTTTTTTTTCTATTTAGCACAATATAATTTACAGTTCACCACAAGATTTTCTCAAGAAGGAGGGGAGAGGAGAGGGAAAAAAGGGGGGGAATAATAATTTTTTTATTCTTTTTTATTTTTTTTAACTTTTTATTCTTTATTAATTCTCAATAATACTATCAACAAAACCACCCTCAGATGCCGTTAAGGAAAAGGAAATCGAATATCATGGATACAAAAGACAGAGACGTAGCACAGATAGATGAGGAAAAATCTATGGAGAAAACATTTAATATATTGGAAACCTTGGAGCTAAATGACAGATAATTTAAAATAGAAATCCTAAAAATACTCAGAGATATACAAGAAAACACAGAAAGGCAATTTAGGGAGCTCAGAAAGAAACTCAACGAACACAAAGAATATATTACCAAGGAAATTGAAACTATAAAAACAAATCAAACAGAAGGCCCTGGCCGGTTGGCTCAGTGGTAGAGCGTCGGCCTGGCGTGCAGAAGTCCCGGGTTCGATTCCCGGCCAGGGCACACAGGAGAAGTGCCCATCTGCTTCTCCACCCCTCCCCCTCTCCTTCCTCTCTGTCTCTCTCTTCCCCTCCCACAGCCGAGGCTCCATTGGAGCAAAGGTGGCCCGGGCGCTGGGGATGGCTCCTTGGCCTCTAACCCAGGCACTAGAGTGGCTCTGGTCGCAACAGAGTGACGCCCCGGAGGGGCAGAGCATCGCCCCCTGGTAGACAGAGCGTTGCCCCCTGGTGGGCGTGCCGGGTGGATCCCAGTCGGGCGCATGCGAGAGTCTGTCTGACTGTCTCTCCCCATTTCCAGCTTCAGAAAAAATACAAAACAAACAAACAAACAAAACAAATCAAACAGAGATGAAAAACTCAATTCACGAGCTGAAAAATGAGGTAACAATTAACTAATAGAACAGTCCAGATAGAAGATAGGATTAGTTACATAGAAGACAAGCAACTTGAGGCACAACAGAGAGAAGAAGAAAGAGACTCAAAAATTTAAAAAAAAATGAGAAAGTCCTAAAAGAATTGTCTGACTCCATCAAAAAGAATAATATAAGATTAGTAGGTATATCAGAGGGAGAAGAGAGAGAAAATGGAATGGAGAACATATTCAAACAAATGATAAATGAGAACTTCCCAAGCCTGTGGAAAGAACTAAAGCCTCAAATTCAAGAAGCATACAAAACTCTGAGTTTTCTTAACCCCAACAAACCTACTCCAAGGCACATCATAATGAAATTGGCACAAACCAACGACAAAGAAAAAATTCTCAAGGCAGCCAGGGAAAAGAAGAATACAACATATAAAGGAAGGCCCATTAGATTATCATCAGATTTCTCAACAGAAACTCTACAAGCTAGAAGAGAGTGGACCCCAATATTTAAAGTCCTGAAAGAGAGGAACTTTCAGCCATGAATACTATACCCATCTAAGCTATCCTTCAAATATGAAGGAGAAATAAAAACATTCACAGATACAGAAAAGATGGGGGAATGTATGATCAGAAAACCCCCACTCCAGGAATTAATACAGGGGTTTTTCCAACCAGATAAAAAGAAAAAAACCACAAGTAAAAAGCTCCACCAAGAACACAATAAAACCAAATTTAAACTGTGACAACAACAAAAAAAGGGGGGGGGGGAGAGGACGGAGATTGACAGTAGCAAGGACGATGGAGTGAAAAGTACTCACAAGATAGTGCACTACAATGAACAGGGTAGGAACCCTTTTCATTACTTAATGGTAACCACCATTGAAAAAACCCACCACAGAAGCACATGATTTAAAAAAGATAGCAACAGAAGAAAGATGTATGGAATACAACCAAACAAAAACAAAATATAGAAAAATTGAAAGAGAAGTAACAAACAAGACACAAAACTAACAGAAAGCAATTTATAAAATGGCAATAGGGAACCCACAAGTGTCAATAATTACACTAAATGTAAATGGATTAAACTCACCAATAACAAGGCACAGAGTAGCAGAATGGATAAAAAAAGAAAATCCAACTGTATGCTGCTTACAAGAAACTCATCTAAGCAACAAGGATAAAAACAAATTCAAAGTGAAAGGCTGGAAAACAATACTCCAAGCAAATAACATCCAAAAAAAAAAAAAAAAAAAAAAGCAGGTATAGCAATACTCATATCTGATAATGCTGACTACAAGACAGCAAAAGTATTAAAAGAAAAAAATGGTCATTTCATAATGATTAAGGGGACACTGAATCAAGAAGACATAACAATTCTTAATATATATGCACCAAACCAAGGAGCACCAAAATATATAAGACAGCTACTTATTGACCTTAAAACAAAAACTGACAAAAATACAATCATTCTTGGAGACCTCAATACACCGCTGACGGCTCTAGATCGGTCATCCAAACAGAGAATCAATAAAGATATATTGGCCTTAACAAAACACTAGAGCACCTGGATATGATAGACATCTACGGGACATTTCATCCCAAAGTGACAGAGTATACATTTTTCTCCAGTGTACATGGATCATTCTCAAGAATTGACCGTAAGTTGGGCCACAAAAACAACATCAGCGTATTCAGAAAAAGGGCTCTTGTACCAAGCATATTTTCAGATCATAAAGCCTTGAAACTAGAATTCAACTGCAAAAAAGAGAGAAAAACCCCCACAAAAATGTGGAAACTAAACAACATACTTTTAAAAAATGAATGGGTCAAAGAAGAAATAAGCGCAGAGATCAAAAGATATATACAGACAAATAAAAATGACAATACGACATATCAGAATCTATGGGATGCAGCAAAAGCAGTGATAAAAGGGAAGTTCATATCACTTTTGGCCTATATGAACAAACAAGAGAGAGCCCAAATGAACCACTTGACTTCACACCTTAAGGAACTGGAAAAAGAACAAAGACAACCCAAAACCAGCCGAAGAAAGGGGATAATAAAAGTCAGAGCAGAAATAAATGAAATAGAGAACAGAAAAACTATAGAAAAAATTAATAGAACAAGGAGCTGGTTCTTTGAAAAGATCAACAAAATTCACAAATTCTTGACAAGACTTACCAAGGAAAAAAGAGAAAGAACTCATATAAACGAAATCCAAAATGAAAGAGGAGAAATTAGCATGGACATCATAGATATACAAAGAATTACTGTAGAATACTATGAAAAACTTTATGCCACTAAATTCAATAATCTAGAAGAAATGGATAAATTCCTAGAATAATACAACCTTCCTAGACTGAGTCAAGAAGAAGCAGAAAGGCTAAACAGACCAATCAGCAGGGAGGAAATAGAAAAAACTATTAAAAACCTCCCCAAAAATAAAAGTCCAAGCCAGACAGTTATACTAGCGAATTCTATCAAACATTCAAAGACGACTTGGTTCCTATTCTACTCAAAGTCTTCCAAAAAATTGAAGAAGAAGCAATACTTCCAAACACATTTTACGAGGCCAACATAACCCTCATACTGAAACCGGGCAAGGACAGCACAAAAAAAGAAAACCGCAGACCAATATTTCTAATGAATACAGATGCTAAAATACTAAACAAAATACTAGCAAATCAAATACAACAACATATTAAAAATAATACATCACGATCAAGTGGGATTCATTCCAGAATCTCAAGGATGGTTCAACATACATAAAACAGTTAACGTAATACACCATATCAACAAAACAAAGAACAAAAACCACATGATCTTACCAATAGATGCAGAAATGGCATTCGATAAAATACAACACAATTTTATGTTTAAGACTCTCAACAAAATGGGTGTAGAAGAAAAATATCTCAACATGATAAAGGCCATATGTGATCAATCATCAGCTAACATCATATTAAATGGTGCAAAACTGAAGGCTTTCCCCATTAAATCAGGAACAAGACAGGATTGTCCACTCTCTCCACTCTTATTTAATGTGGTGCTAGAGGTTCTAGCTAGAGCAATCAGACAAGATGAAGAAATAAAAGGCATCCATATGGGAAAAGAAGAAGTAAAGGTATCACTTTTTGCAGATGATATGATCATATACATCGAAAACCCCAAAGAATCTACAAAAAGACTACTAGAAACAATAAGCCAATACAGCAAGGTTGCATGATACAAAATTAACATACAAAAGTCCATAGCCTTTCTATATGCCAACAATGAAACATTTGAGAACGAACTCAAAAAAATAATCCCCTTCACGATTGCAACAAAAAAAAATAAAATACCTAGGAATAAACATAAGAAAGAATGTAAAGGACTTATATAATGAAAACTACAAAGCATTGTTAAGGGAAATCAAAAAAGATAAAATGAGATGAAAGAATATTCCTTGTTCTTGGTTAGGAAGAATAAATATAATCAAGATGGCTATATTACCCAAAGCAATATACAAATTTAATGCAATTCCCATCAAAATTCCAATGACATTTTTTAAAGAAATGGAACAAAAAATCATCAGATTTATATGGAACTATAAGAAACCCCGAATAGCCAAAGCAATCCTAAAGAAAAAGAATGAAGCTGGTGGCATTACAATACTTGACTTCGAACTAAATTATGGGTCCACGACAATCAAAACAGCATGGTATTGGCAGAAAAATAGACACTCAGATCAATGGAACAGAATAGAAAGTCCAGAAATAAAACCACATATATATGGTCAAATAATTTTTGATAAAGGGGCCAGCAACACACAATGGAGAAAAGAAAGCCTCTTCAACAAATGATGCTGGGAAAACTGGAAAGCCACATGCAAAAGAATGAAACTCAACTACTGTTTGTCCCCTTGTACTAAAATTAATTCAAAATGGATCAAAGACCTAAATATAAGACCTGAAACAATAAAGTACATAGAAGAAGACATAGGTTTTAAACTCATGGACCTTGGTTTTAAAGAGCATTTTATGAATTTGACTTCAAAGGCAAGGGAAGTGAAGGCAAACATAAATGAATGGGACTACATCAGATTAAGAAGTTTTTGCTCAGCAAGAGAAACTGACAACAAAATAAACAGACAGACAACTAAATGGGAAATGATATTTTCAAACAACAGCTCAGATAAGGGCCTAATATCCAAAATATACAAAGAACTCATAAAACTCAACAACAAACAAACAATCCAATAAAGAAATGTGAAGAGGACATGAACAGACACTTCTTTCAGGAAGAAATACAAATGGCCAACAGATATATGAAAAGATGCTCATGTTCATTAGATATTAGGGAAATACAAATCAAAACTGCAATGAGATACCACCTCACACCTGTTAGATTAGCTATTATTAACAAGACAGGTAATAGCAAATGTTGGAGAGGCTGTGGAGAAAAAGGAACCCTCATTCACCGTTGGTGGGAATGTAAAGTAGTACAACCATTATGGAAGAAAGTATGGTGGTTCCTCAGAAAACTGAAAATAGAACTACCTTATCACCTAACAATCCCTCTACTGGGTATATACCCCCAAAACTCAGAAACATTGATACGTAAAGACACATGCAGCCCCATGTTCATTGCAGCATTGTTCACAGTGGCCAAGACATGGAAATAACCAAAAAGCCCTTCAATAGAAGACTGGATAAAGAAGATGTGGCACATATACACTATGGAATACTACTCAGCCATAAGAAATGATGACATCAGATTATTTACAACAAAATGGTGGGATCTTGATAACATTATACGAAGTGAAATAAGTAAATCAGAAAAAACCAAGAACTACATTATTCCATACGTAGGTGGGACATAAAAACGATGCTAAGAGACATTGATAAGAGTGTGGTGGGGGGGGGAGGCACAAAGTGGGAGGGGGCGAGGCACAAAGAAAACTAGATAAAAGGTGACGGAGGACAATCTGACTTTGGGTGATGGGTTTGCAACATAATTGATTGACAAGATAACCCGGACATGTTTTCTTTGAACATATGTACCCTGATTTATTGATGTTACCCTAGTAAAATTAATAAAGAAAAAAGAATTATAATATGAGCTACATATGCCATTTAAAATTTTCTAGCAGCCATATTAAAAAGTAAAAATAAGCAAGTGAAACTAATTTTAATAATATATTTTATTTAGCACAGTATATCTAAAATATTATCATTTCAACATATAATTAGTATAAACTACTCTTAGTAATGAGGTATTTTATTTTATATATATATATATATATATATATATATATATATATATATACATTTTTTTTTTTTTTTTTACAAAGAATAAGTCTTAGAAAGTGTCAAAGAGGCTTACAGATACTGCTGATAAAGAAACAAGAAACTGCCTGACCAGGTAGTGGCACAGTGGATAGAGCATCGGACTGGGACGCAGAGGACCCAGGTTTGAAACCCCGAGGTCGCCAGCTTGAGTGCAGGCTCATGTAGTTTGAGTAAGGCTCACCAGCTTGAGCCCAAGGTCACTGGCTTGAGCAAGGGGTCACTTAATCTGCTGTAGCCCCCCCTCCCGGTCAGGGCACGTGTGAGAAAGCAATCAATAAACAACTAAGGTGCCGCAATGAAGAATTGATGCTTCTCATCTCTCCCCCTTCCTATCTGTCTTTCCCTCTCTCTGTCACTGTCATATACACACACACACACACACACAAAAGAAAGAAAGAGAAAGAAACAAGAAACTCACATAGAGCCAGACTGTTACAGCAAAAGCAAAAATAGCAATGGTACTAGGTCCCTGCATCCCTTGTCCCACAGGACAACACTGAAACAAAAGGGGCCCTATGACATGCAACATGGTTAGGGGAGCACCCTGTTGCTGAGTAGCCATTCCACACTGCAGCTAAGAAGTTTTATGGCCTTCAGATTTTCCCTTTGGGGCTGGGCGGAGGGAAGACAGGCAGGAAGTCCCATGGCTCAGCAGAATGACAAAGGTGGAGGAGAAACTGCCTCATGGCAGCCTCCTGGAAGAAAAGGAAGTGAGTGAGAATGGTCTTATAGCAGTTCCTCATGAGACTATCTTCCCGTGTTCCCATGATTACAGGGCATTCTGCCAAGGCCTAGGGCAGCCTGCGGTTGAGCCTTGTCTACATGGCCTATGTGGACAGTGCAAGGTCTCCAGGGTGCTAGCCCAGAGCAGTCTCCCTACAGAAGCCCCATATGTATTTTGCACTTATCACACATCTCAATGTGGGCTAGTCATATGTCAAGTGTTCAAAAGCCACATGTGGCTAGTAGATACCATATTGGACAGTGCAGATCTGTAACATGCAAGAGTCAGAATCACTGGGCTATTAAGAAAACTTTATGGAGTATCATATGTATGTGTTGGGTGGGGTGGAAAATAGGGCAGAAATAAACCTCGGGGAACTGGAGGGTAGTGGTGAAGTGGTTCCCCAGGGTTACAATGAGATACGGTACTAGAGAGAGTACAAGGGCACTGCAGACACGTGAATTTGACCTTGCCCCTTCCTGTTGTCTTCCCTTCCCCCTTGCCTCTCAGCAGAGCTCTGGCTGCTCTTGAGCTGCAGTATCAGACAGAGCCTGTATAGGGCTCTTCTACCTCTCTCATCCCTGGATTCCACATGTGCCACCTTCACTAACCTCAGTCTCTCTAACCATGTCCCCAGAATAGTTTTTACCCATGTCTGTTCCAGTCCCCTGTCTTCCTTCAAGACATATTTTTCCAACCCTGGCTCTTCTTTCACCTTCTGTCTCTTGACACTCAATTCCCTTTCCCCATTCTCTTTCTTCTCATCTTTTAAATTCTGGATTTCTGGGGGGAAATTGTTTTTATATTATCTTGGTTTTCAAGCTGTCCTTTAACGTCTCTCCTAATCTTGCTTTATTTTGTTTTCCCTTAACATGTCTATCTCCCTTACTCCCAGTTCTCCCCTGCATTAGTTAGCCCCCAGCATTCTTTCTGTCTGTATCCCTCCTCCATAGGTCCTGCCCATACATATTGCCCTCCCCTTCTGTATACTTGGCTTACTAACTTCAACTTGGAATGGGCACACCTGAAGTGTCAGAGAAAACTTGTATTATTTCCTAGAGCAAGATCAACTTTATCAGTTGGGACCAGACCTAGGTCTAGGTGGGCTACTTCTAGAAAAACCTCAGATGCCTCTTGTTTTGTTTTTGTTTTTGTTTTTTTAGAATTTGTGTATATTCTGCTTTTGATGTTTCCTTTACTTGTTACAACAATTAGATTTTTTTTTAAATAATTTTATTTTTTTAATGGGGCGTCATCAATAAATCAGGATACATATATTCGAAGATAACAAGTCCAGGTTATCTTGTCATTCAATTATGTTGAATACCCATCACCCAAAGTCAGATTGTCCTCTGTCACCTTCTATCTAGTTTTTTTTTTTTTTTTTGTATTTTTCTGAAGCTGGAAACGGGGAGAGACAGTCAGACAGACTCCCGCATGCGCCCGACCGGGATCCACCCAGCACGCCCACCAGGGGGCGATGCTCTGCCCCTCCGGGGCGTCGCTCTGCCGCGACCAGAGCCACTCTAGCGCCTGGGGCAGAGGCCAAGAAGCCATCCCCAGCGCCCGGGCCATCTTTGCTCCAATGGAGCCTTAGCTGCAGGAGGGGAAGAGAGAGACAGAGAGGAAGGAGAGGGGGAGGGGTGGAGAAGCAGATGGGCGCTTCTCCTGTGTGCCCTGGCCGGGAATCAAACCCGGGACTTCTGCACGCCAGGCCGACGCTCTACCGCTGAACCAACCGGCCAGGGCTATCTAGTTTTCTTTGTGCCCCTCCCCCTCCCCCTTTCCCTCTCCCCCCTCCCCCTGTAACCACCACACAGTGGCCAGGACATGGAAACAACCAAAAAGCCCGTCAATAGATGACTGGATAAAGAAGATGTGGCACATATACGTACACTATGGAATACTACTCAGCCATAAGAAAAGATGCCTCTTGTTAATAAGCATTATCACCCTTGATTTCCAGATGAGGCATTAGAGGCTCTAAGACATATAGAAACTTGCCTAAGGTGGGTAGCAGAGCTGGCATTCCAGCTTTGTGTTCATTCCACTACAACATAATACAATGCAAATATCAGAGCTGCCATTTTATCACATCTCTCTACCCTCACTAGAAATCCTGATGCTACATGTTTAATACAGGAGGATTTGCTTAGTTCATTGGGAGTTATCTTAAGAGCTTTTGAGAAGGAGCTCCAGTACTGACAGCATGTTGTGACACTTACTAATCATAGTTTATTGTTTATCTTTCCAGTTTCTTTTTGTAATATGAGCATACTCATCATGTAAGTAGTTTAATAAAGTGACTGCAAACTATTTAAAATGATGAATTCATTTATTGCTTAAAGAATACAGAGTAAAAAACCTTAAAATACAGCTGAAGAAACAAATCCACTCACAGTTTTTAGGGGGTTTTCACAGGCACCTGGTTTTTCCTAACCTTTTCTGATGAGGGTTAGGATGAACAGGCTCAGATTAGGATGAACAGGCTCAGAATAAGAACAACCGCTTGGAATTTTATCTCTGTTCTAACTATTCTGTTAGCTGGCAAATAACAAATGGACATAGTCCTAAAAACACACAGCAGAATAAAGATAGTAGTGGCAAGAAATAATCCCTAACTCTTCCCATAAGTGACCTGAGGTGACCTCTGAAAATAATGTACTATTCACTCGACCCAGAAAACCCTGCAAAATCATGCAAAGCAAAAGGTTCAAATCTAGCCTGACCTGTGGTGGCACAGTATTTAGAACACTGACCTGGAATACTGAGGTTGCCAGTTCAAAACCCTGGGCTTGCCCAGTCAAGGCACATATGATAAGCAACCAATAAACAGCCAAAGTGAAGCAACTATGAGTTGCTACTTCTCGCTCCAACCTTTTCCTCTCTCTGTAAAATCAATCAATAAAATACTTAAAGGAAAAGAGGTTCAAATCTTTGTGTTAACTTTAAGAACACTTGTGAAACTGCTGAGGTTATTCATATATTATAAGTCACTAAGCATCTGAAGGATGTCACTTTACAGAAGCAACGTGTGCCATCCTGTTGCTACAATGGTGGAGTTGGTAGGTATGCCCAGGCCATTCAATGGGGCTGGACACAGGGTTAGTAGCCCCCTAAAAGTGCTGAATTTTTTCTGCACATGCTTAAAAATGCAGAAACTAACATTGAAATTAAGGGTTTAGATGTAGATTCTCTGGTCATTGAGCACATCTAGATAAACAAACAAAGCTCCCAAAATGCAGCGCAGTACTTATACAGCTCGTGAGTGGGCTAACCCATACATGAGCTCTCCCTGCCACATTGAGAGGATCATTACTGGAAAAAAGCAGACTATTTCTAAACCAGAGGACGTTGTACAGAAGAAAAAGACATCAGAGAAGAAATTGAAGAAACAAAAACTGTATGGCTTGGGAATAAATTCAGCATAAAATAAATGCTAATTTAAAAAAAAAGAAAGAAAAAAATAATCTGTGAGCAGAAATGCAGCCCTTATTACCAGAACATAGACAAGATACAACCTACTATTAGCTGCCACAAAGTACGCACCTAAATTCACTGTGGCCAATCCTAGCTCTTGGTTGAAATGCTTTGTTCTATGTTTTAGAAAATATACAAAGCAGACAGAAGGAAAGGCTAAAACATATGCAAACCAGTTGATGGCCTTTAGGCTAGATTGTCTTTGACAAGCATGGCTGAGTCATTAGATGGCACCACTGAACAGAGTTATGCAAGTAATTCTCAAATTTATAAAGAGAAGCAAAGTTCCATAGTTGAGTTGGAACCTTAGGTCTACTTCTTTTTTTATACTCTGTCCATTTCTACACTACTACAAACTTCAAATATGATGATAAAGAAAAGGCTCAGAAAACAAATGCAAATGATTCAACATAAGGCAATGAAATGAACAGAAGCATGCACAGTTTTGTGCAGACTTCAATCTGGATGGGGAATCCAAGTTTTGTGTGGCAGGCTGATGGCTGTCCTCATTTCTTCTGAAAGTGCTTCAGTTTTTCCTGTAAGGAACTGATCTGTAGGGAGAGGCAAAAAAACATGAAAAATTCATCTGAAATCTTAAGTCCCACTACTTGATCTAGAATTTATATGAACCAAAAAAGAACTGTAATTTGACATTTATATGGTTATCTTAGTCTTGTGATGTTCCAAAGAACAGTGCCACAGTGAGGAATGCATACACAGTGCTGCAGCCATGATGCTGTCCTTTATTATGCCAAACTTACAAACACAAAGCTGGGTTAACTCCTCTATCCCCACAGCTTCAATGGTCATTTCTATGCATGAGCCACTCTGCAATCACCTATTTTAGAGTGCTTCCAACTCAATTACCGTATTTTTCGCTCCATAAGATGCACTTTTCCCCCAAAAAAGTGGAGGGGGAAATGCCCGTGTGTCTTATGGAGCAAAAAATACAGTCTTTTATTAAATATTTTAACACACCATTTGGTTCAGAATTTTTTTTTTTTTCCTCCTTAAAACCCTAAGTGTGTCTTATGGTCAGGTGCATCTTAAGGAATGAAAAATACGGTAATCATCTTCTCCATTCCCCATGCCCAATAATCCTCTTGTTTTCTGTATTTCTATTAGTGGCACACCATTTTCTAGTTACCCAGGCTTTGGACTCCTCTTTGTTTCCCTTTTTGTCCTCTAAAGTCAATCACTTGTTGAGTTCTGATTCCTTCTATCATATTTTCCTCTAATCTTTCCCCACTCTAATTTCTCCTATACACTGCTGGCAGAGAAATCTTCCTGAATTACTCCCCAGGTGGAAAAGCTTTAATGGCTCATTATGACCTACATTAAAAAATCGAAACTCTTTAGCCTGGCATTAATACCTGTGAGCCATTTGTGCATGCTACTTTATATACAGAAAGCCTTCCTTTCCCTATCTCCTTGTTTAAAACCCTATGCACTTCCTTTTATTTTTTTTAATTTATTTTTTTGTATTTTTCCAAAGTGAGAAGCAGGAGGGAGGCAAACAGGCAGACTCCCGTATGCGCCCAACTGATCTGGGTCCACCCAGCATGCCCACTAGGGGGTGATGCTTGGTGCCTCTGGGGTGTTGCTCCACTGCAACCGGAGCCATTCTAGTGCCTGAGATGGAGGCCATGGAGCAATCCTCAGTGCCCAGGCCAACTTTGCTCCAATGGAGCCTTGGCTGCAGGAGGCGAAGACAGAGTGGAGACAAAGTGGGGGGGAAAGAGTGGAGAAGCAGATGGGTGCTTCTCCTTTGTGCTCTGGCCGGGAATCTAACATGAGACTTCCACACTCCAGTCTGATGCTCTACTGCTGAGCCAACTGGCCAGGGCCCCTATCCACTTCCTAAGGCTACAGTCAAACACCATCTCTCCATGAAGTCTTCCCTAATCTCCATGGACAAAAGTGAGCCCTCATTCCTTTAAATTCCTATCCCTCTCATGGATTTATCCCCTACTGGAGATAGAGACTATGTTGTAAGCATTTTTTAGCTCCTTATAGAACCTAGCATAAAGTAGGCACCTAATAAATCTGCACTGAATAAATGAGCTCTAAGTGAATAAAGTTTACAGCTATCTTTCTATGTTAAAAATAGCACCCCCACAGTACTAATTACTTGCACTGATGAAAACAAAGATGTTTAGTGGATGCTAAAGCAGTCATGGCATTAACCGTTCATATGGCTGTCCTTGGATAAGTGATATGCTTAGGAGAAGAGAAGATACAGAATATAAGAATTCCCCTGGCCTTGTTAGATGGGGTTGGGGGGCAGCATCATCTCTATTTTAAGGCCCCATGCTAAGCTAATCCTTACAATACAACCTCTAGTCTCTCTCTCTCTCTCTCTCTCTCTTCCTCTATTTTTTTTTTTACAGAGACAGAGAAAGAGTCAGAGAGAGGGATAGATAGGGACAGACAGGAACGGAGAGAGATGAGAAGCATCAATCATTAGTTTTTTGTTGCGACACCTTAGTTGTTCATTGATTGCTTTCTCATATGTGCCTTGACCGTGGGGCTACAGCAGACCGAGTAACCCCTTGCTTGAGCCAGCGACCTTGGGTCCAAGCTGGTGAGCTTTGCTCAAACCAGATGAGCTGGCAACCTCGGGGTCTCGAACCTGGTCCTTCGCATCCCAGTCTAACGCTCCATCCACTGCACCACCGCCTGGTCAGGCTACAACCTCTAGTCTCTTTAAAGTTGTTACCCTCAACAGTATAGGGCTGGAGTCAGCATACATTTTCTTTATTGCTACTTGACCCTCACTTATCTCACACTGCCCTCCTCTTTTCACTCTGCTCACTCTCTTCTGATTTTAAATATACAGTCATTCGAGTCAGATATGTAACACACATCCTTAGTACTTCCTTCTTCAACACCCAGTAACTAACCCAGGTCCTGTCAATTCTACTTTTTTTTTTTTTCTTTTTTTTTTCATTTTTCTGAAGCTGGAAACAGGGAGAGACAGTCAGACAGACTCCCGCATGCGCCCGACCGGGATCCACCTGGCACGCCCACCAGGGGCGGTGCTCTGCCCCCCAGGGGGCGATGCTCTGCCCATCCTGGGCATCGCCATATTGCGACCAGAGCCACTCTAGCGCCTGAGGCAGAGGCCACAGAGCCATGCCCAGCACCCGGGCCATCTTTGCTCCAATGGAGCCTTGGCTGCGGGAGGGGAAGAGAGAGACAGAGAGGAAAGCGCGGCGGAGGGGTGGAGAAGCAAATGGGCGCTTCTCCTATGTGCCCTGGCCGGGAATCGAACCCGGGTCCTCCGCACGCTAGGCCGACGCTCTACCGCTGAGCCAACCGGCCAGGGCCAATTCTACTTTTAAAATGCATTCACTCATATATATTTACAGTAGCATTATTCATGATAGCCAAAATGTGAAACAACTCAAGTGTCCATCAGTGGATGAATGCATAAACAAAATGTGAGAATCCATACAACGGCATATTATTCAGCTTTAAAATGAAATCAATTATTGATACATGCCACAACATGGATTAACCTTGAAAACATTACGTTAAGTGAAAGATGTCAGACACCAAAGAACATATATGTTCCCTCTTACATGAAATAAGCCAGAATAAGCCTAGTAGAAAGCAGATGAATGGTTGCGCAGAGGTGCAGGGCAGGAGTGGTTCAGAAGAAATGAGAAGTGAATGCTAATGGGTAAAGGTTTCATTTGGGGATAATGCAAATGTTCTAAAATTGATTGTAGTGATAGCTGCACAATTCTGTGAATGTACTAAAAGCCATTGGATTGTACAGTTTAAAGAGGTGAATTGTACGATATGTGAATTATGTCTCAGTAAAACTGTTATATAACATTTATATTACAGTTAAAATATGTATATTCTGTCCATTTCCATTGCCACCACCT
Source organism: Saccopteryx leptura (assembly GCF_036850995.1). Taxonomy (NCBI): domain Eukaryota; kingdom Metazoa; phylum Chordata; class Mammalia; order Chiroptera; family Emballonuridae; genus Saccopteryx; species Saccopteryx leptura. The sequence goes on along the minus strand of NC_089516.1, from coordinate 82,135,604 downwards.
TAGTCCAAGTTACCATCAATTCGACTACCACACAGCTTCTTAACTGGCCTCCCTCTTCTAGCCCTGCTTTCCTACAATACATTCCTCACATAAGAATCAGAGTAGTCTTTTAAAAGTTTGAATTAAATGTGAGTCCCCTGCCTAAAACTCTTCAAGAGCTTCCAATTGCACATCAGACTAAAACCAATCCTCCTTATCATGGCTTGCAAGGACCATACAATATGTCCTCTGCCTACTTCTCCAACCTTATATTGTCACTCTCTTCCTTGCTTTAAATACTTGAGAGGTCCTCAAAGAGGCCAAGTTCTTTTTCAATGTGGAACCTAGCATATGCCCTACCCAAAAAGCTCTTTATCCTCGCTTAGTCTGGACTTATCCATCAGGTCTCAGCTAAATATAACTTTCTCAGAAAGGCTGATCATGACCCTCCCCAATTTAAATCAGGACTCTTTTTATTCAAATAGCATCCCTGACTTTTTCTCTTTCACAGTACTTCTTCATAATTTGCACCTTTAAATATTTATAATTTGTTTACCTATCAGTCTTCCTTGCTAGACTGTTAGCTTTATTAGGACAAGTATTGTATCTCTCTTATTCAAGGTGAAGGGATTAAGAAGTACAAATTGGTAAATTACAAAATAGTCACAGGATGTAAAGTACAGTATACGAAATATAGTCAATAATATTATAATAGCTATGTATGGTGCCAAGCAGGTACTGGAAATATCAGGGGGAACACTTTGTAAAGTATATGATTGTCTAACCACTGTGCTGTACACCCGACACTAATACAAAATTATATAGGATGTAAACTGTAATTTTAAAATAAAATGTAAGAAACACTGTGTCTACCCAGGGCTTTTCACTTAATAGTCATTCAATATCTATTGAATAAGTGAATTTTCAAAGATCTTGTTCCAACCTGCTACCCTCACATTTAAAAGATTTGACCACTACAATTCCTATAAAGAATAGCCAGAAATGGGATTGAGATTGGGGTGGAGTATTCTTTGTATCAAATATTTCCTGGTTGATTTGAATATACATTTCTTACCTGCTCATTTTTTTCTTTTTCTTGTAACATAAGCCGCTCCAGCACAACATGTAAATGATTCTAAAAAATAAATTGTATAAATGATGTATGCTAAGTCTCAAAAAAAAGAAAGAAAGAAAGAGAAAAAAAGAACAAGAGAAACAAAGAGCTTGGCAAATAATTTGATAAGAAAACTGTCAGTCATAACATAAAAGCACTCTTTTTAAAGGATTCAGAGTATAAAAACTGTACTCCCTAACTAGAAGACCATCAATTTGATTTTGTATACTCTACACAGCGTTTTTCTTCTTATTCTAAAATAAATGGTAGAATTGCCTTTATGTTACATTTTTCTAGTTTAGCACAAATCCTTTGAACTGTGATGAAGTACTAAAAAAATTGGTTTGGAATTCTTGACTCTTTCATTTCCCAGAGCTAAGGCAGAATATTACTATTCTTAACTAGTACTACATGCAACAACATTCACAATATACCATATATCTGTCTCTTTCAAAATATCTCCACATCTATTATTCCACTTGGTTATTCTAAAGGACAACTGAAATAGGTATAGGTCCATGCCAAGTTGCTCTCCTTCGATGACTACAGCTCTACAGAAAATAAAATCTGGCAAGGAATTCTCCAGATGCTTCAGAATTCCTCTCACTATAAAAATGAAAGCAAACATGGTATAAATATATTTTTCCTTTTGTTGAAATGTATAGTGATAAAAATAAATTAAGATATTTATTCTTGTTCAAAGATGCATCATAAAATTTAAAAACAAATACAGTTAATTCTCTTTCACTGCAATGAATACATTTTGATACAGACATGTTTCAAACTACGCCCTATCACTTTCAGCAGTCCTTGGTAAGGTACTCAACCTCTTTGAATTTCAATTCCTTATCTATAAAATGAGAAGTGACAGTACCTATATTTCAGGGATGTGAAGATGAAACGTACAATGTTAAGTTCTTTATGTGCCTTTCACATAGGAAATGCTCAATATTGGCGATTATTATCTCAAGTCCCCTTGTCCCTTCCCCCCCAAAAAAAAATGCTTATATGAGTTATCTGAATTATTCAAATGGATTTTTTAAAAATTCATTTTTAGAGAGGAGAGAGAGAGAGAGAAAGAGAGAGAGAGAGAGAGAGAGAGAGAAGGGGGGAGGAGCTGGAAGCATCAACTCCCATATGTGCCTTGACCAGGCAAGCCCAGGGTTTCGAACCGGCGACCTCAGCATTTCCAGGTCGACACTTTATCCACTGCGCCACCACAGGTCAGGCCTATCTGAATTATTCAGATAAAAGGAAACAGGGCTATCTATTATTAGCAATTTCTAAGAGGTTGTTTAGCTTCATGAGTGAATAAGAACACTGCTCAGAGAGGACATGAGAGAGACCATAAGATGAGATTTTGAAAGTAAAACACTAAGTTATCTTTATACCAGTTAACAAGAATTTACCCTGAGTGTCAAGCTTTCCACTTTCTTGAGGAGATCCTTCTGTCTTTGTGCTTTGAACCGAATCTCTTGGAGTTTTTCCTCCGAGTAATGAATATGCTTCTGAATTTCCATGACTAACAGAAATAGACAGAAACTTTATCTAAATACAGCCTGAACTAGTGAACTAAAATACAAGTCAACTAAAAGTCCACTACACATTTGAGCAATAATTGTTCAAACTTAGCCTTGAATTTAATGTGTGTTAGAGTCAACCTTCAGCATAGCCACCCACTCTGTCTCACCCCTTTGGTTTTTTTTTTTTTTCTAACTTACCTATTGAACTGTCTCCTTCCTTTGCCTTACCCTGGCCATATTTAGTTAACTTGGCCTGTAGCTCCTTTTGCAGTTTTTCTTCATAAGACCGTTCCTTCTCTTCATCTCTAATATCATAGTAAAATTCCTCATCATCATCCTCTTCCTCTTCCTCATTCTCATCATCGTTACTGCTAGAATCATTGAGTGTCCCCCGAAGCACATGACGTTCTACTGGTTTTAAGCAAAAAGAGGGAGAAACTTCCTGAAACTTTGCAAAAGACTCCCACTCCAGCTGCAATTATACTCCTTCGCATCAAAGTTATTGAGCAACCAATGAATTTTGTTATTTTTTCTTTTCAAAAAACAAGGACAGGTAATATAAAACACTGTAATATTCACTCATGAAGACAATGACCAAGATATTTAGAGACTCTATGAGCTGATAGGAATTTAGAATACCAAGGATTGATGGGAGATTAGAACCCCAATCTAAAACCCACAAAGTAACAAGGGTCCAATAAAAGAAATGAAGGGCAAAGACATCCTTTTCCTGTAGTTGGCCTATAAATCTGTGGAGAATGGTCTTACACAGGGTCAACACTTACCTACTCTGCAGCTTCTGATTTTTTTTTTTCACTTTATTAATATACCTGAAGAGCTGTGGCTCTGCTTAGAGCCACTTGTTCCTGGGGCTATCTCAAAACTTGGAACAGAGGCTTGACTTTCTGTCTTCTTGATTTCATCTTCACTAACGACTTCCCATCCTGAAACAAGGTGCAATCAAGGAAAAATGTAGAAAGAAAGGAGAAGACACCATTGAAAGGGAAAAGGTTTTCTACTGAAAGTGTTATTTAATTTATTCCAACTTCAAGCCTTCTTATCTCTAATGAGAAGTGCCTTATATTGAATTACACAAGTAAAGAAATTTCTAACATATGAATTCACTGTTCCTAGCTAGAAAATAACATTTCCAAAAATCGTAAGTTCTATACAGGTACATCAAAATTTGCACACAAATACCAGAAGTGAGGGCTTGTCAGCAAGTGCATTTGGGATAGAAAAGACTACACAGAATGCATTTCATATAAGAGGATACGGACACTGACAGCTTCAGAATCACAATACAACAGTCTCTTCAATTCTTTTTCAACCTCAGGAGATTCAGTGAACTGGACTGGACTCAAGGCAGGAGAAGTACTAGTAATGTCATTTGACACCTGTTTTCCAAGAATGCTCTTTTCCTACATACAAATAAATTCAAATAATTATTCTTCTTTAAGATACCCATACAGACAAATTTATACTTTAAGTAATGTTATTTATGAAGAAATCTTGACCAGGATCTGGATTTTTGTATGGTAAGCTTATTTTTTCCCAAATTACTTGAGACATTTAATCTTTTCAATCTGCAAATCTATGTTAAAGACCTCCCTCAGAGGTACAACTCTTAGGCCTCAGTTATTAATTATTTCCTTGACCCATACAGGCAAAGAACTGTGATTCCTTATTTGTTATTTAGAAATAATTTAGTTTAATGACCCAAATTCCCAGATTCCACTTCCTCATATTTTTACTGTTAGAGATTTTCCTATTAGAAATAATGGTTCTTAGCTACATATTGTCCCTTAAATCCAGTTTTAGACAATTGTCTTTATAGCAACCAATCTGTCATGCCACAAATGGAAATTAGAATTTTGAAGAAGAATAAGCAATTTCAGACAACTGCTGGTAAAAGTGAACCCTGGCTTCCAATAAATGGCTTTTTAAATAATCATCAAAGAAAAAAAAAAGCAGATTAAAATATACAGAGTCACTGACCAAGTTGTATCTTTTCTTCTAGGAGTTATCAGACATTAAACAATAAATTCATTATTCAGTGAATCAAATTCTGGGAGTGAGGATTAGAGTTGAGAAGAAAGGCTTAAAAGTAAACTTTATGATTTCTTTGAAATTAATAAGCTATGAAACAAAACACACTAAAGGCAATCAATAATTTTTTCTTATAACTGTTATACCTCAGTTGTAAGGCTGACTTCTTCAACTTGTTTCAAACCAGGCAACTATAAAATAACACAACAAGCAATAACATTCTAGATGATTGTCATACTTCACTAAAGCTTAAAGAGTTCTAAAACTATTAAGTTAAGTTTACATTTAGTAGGCACTCAATAAGTGCTGCTGATTGTATAAAATCCAAGGCAAACATGTTCATAGATTGAAAGACTAGTAAAGATGTCAATTCTCCCCAAATTTATCTATAAGTTTGATATAATTCTTATTAAAATTCCAACAATGCTTTTCTATAGACATAAATAAACTTATTACAAAATTTATATGGATAAGTATAGGCTCTAGAAAGGTTACAACAATCTTTTTTTTTGCACTTCTCTGAAGCTGGAAACGGGGAGGCAATCTGACAGACTCCCGCATGCGCCCCACCAGGATCCACCTGGCACGCCCACCAGGGGGCGATGCTCTGCCCTTCTGGGGCGTCGCTCTGTCGCGACCAGAGCCACTCTAGCGCCTGGGGCAGAGGCCAAGGAGCCATCCCCAGCGCCTGGGCCATCTTTTTGCTCCAGTGGAGCCTTGGCTGCGGGAGGGGAAGAGAGAGACAGAGAGGAAGGAGAGGGGGAGGGGTGGAGAAGCAGATGGGTGCCTCTCTTGTGTGCCCTGGCCGGGAATCAAACCCGGATTCCCGCACGCCAGGCCGACGCTCCACCACAGAGCCAACCGGCCAGGGCCGTTACAACAATCTTGACAAAGAAAAATAAAATGAGAACAGTCTTATTCGTTTCATGACTCATATAAATTACATCATGATATTAGTGGAGGGTTCAATACATAGATTAATGGAACAGACCAGGAAAACCAGAAAAAGATTCACACAAATATGCCTAACAAATTTTTGACAAAGGTACAAAAGAAACACAATGGAGGAAGAACAGCTTTTTTTTATCAATGATGCTAGAGCACCTGAACATGTAAATGCAAATAAAATAATGAACCTTGAATGAAACCTTACACCTTTTACAAAAATTAACTCAGCCTGACCAGGTGGACGGGCAGTGGACAGAGCATTGACCTAGAATGCTGAAGACACAGGTTTGAAACCCTGAGATCGCTGGCTTGAGTGCAGGCTCATCTAGGTTGAGCAGGGGTTCACCAGCTTGAGCACAGGGTTGCTGTATTTTTTTAATTTATTTATTCATTTTAGAGACGAGAGAGAGAGAGAGAGAGAGAGAGAGAGAGAGAGAGAGAGAGAAGGGTGGCAAAGGAGCAGGAAACATCAACTCCCATATGTGCCTTGACCAGGCAAGCCCAGGGTTTTGAACCGGCAATCTCAGTGTTCCAGGACCACGCTTCACCCACTGCGTCACCACAGGTCAAGCACAGGGTTGCTGTCTTAAGTGTGGAATCATAGACATGACCACATTGTCACTGGCTTGAGCCCAAAGGTAGCTGGCTTGAAGCCCAAGGTTTCTGGCTTGAGCAAGGGGTCATTGGCTCAGCTGGAGCCCCCCAGTCAAGTCATGTACGAGAAAGCAATCAACGAACAACCAAGGTGCTGCAACTACAAGTTGATGTTTCTCATTTCTCTCCCTTCCTCTCTGTCTGTCCCTGTCTCCTCTCTCTCTCTCTCTCTCTCTCTCTCTCTCTCTCTCTCTATATATATATATATATATATATATATATATATATATATATATATATATATATATATATATATATATATATAAACTCAAAAACAGGTTGCAGATATAAATGTAAAACTTTTAGAAAAAAAGGTATAGGAGAAAAATCCTCAGGATCTGGGCTGGGTAAAGAGTTCTTTGACCTGACACAAAAGCAAGACTCTTAACAAGAAAAAGTCAATAAATTAGATCTCATGAAACAAAACACTTTTGCTTTTGAAAGACCCTGTAAAGAAGATGAAAAGAACAGCTATGTACTAGGAGCTACGTACTAGGAAAATATTTGCAAACCGGGTATCTGACAAATTAGTATTTAAAACATAAAAAGAACTCTCAAAACTCAGCAATTTAGCATGACCAGGCAGTGGCGCAGTAGATAGAGTATTGGCCTGGATGCTGAGGACCCAGCTTTGAAACCCCGAGGTCACTGGCTTGAGCGCAGGCTCCACACTTGAGTGTGGGGTCTCTGGCTTGAGCATGGGATCATAGACATGACCCCATGGTCACTGGCTTGAGCTCAAAGGTCACTGGCTTGAAGACCAATGTTGCTGGTTTGAGCCCAAGGTTGCTGGCTTGAGCAATGTGTCACTGGCTCTGCTGTGCCCCAGGTCAAGGCACATATGAGAAAGCAGTCAATGAACAACTAAGGTGCCACAACCCTGAATTGATGCTTCTCATCTCTCTCCTTGCTTATCTGTCTGTCCCTATCTGTCCCTCTCTCTGTCTCTCTCTATCTCTCTTATTAAAAACAACAATAACAACAACAAAAACAACTGAGAAATTTTAAAAATCCATTAAAGAAAATGGGCAAAAGTTATGAACAGATATTTTACTGAAGTGGATCTACAGATGGCAAACATGCAAGTGAGAAGATGTTCAATATCATTAACCATCAAGGAAATGCAAATTAATACCACAATGAGATGCACTATACATCTGTCAGAATGGCTAAAATAAGAAATAGTGACAACATCTAATGTTGGTGAGGGTATTGAGAATTTACCTCACACATACATGGTTGGTGGGAATGTAAAATGGTATAGCCACTCTGGAAAACAGTCTGGCAGTTTCTTATAAAATTAAATATGCAACTACCATATGATCCAGCAATTGCCCTCCTGTTCATTATCCCAAAGAAATGAATACTTATGTTCACACAAATACCTACTCACAGCTTATTTATAATAGTCAAAAACTGTGAACAACCCAGAGTTCATTCAATAGGTAAACACTTAAACTGTGATACATTCATACAATGGAATACTACTCAGCAATAAAAGGGAATAAACTATTGATACATGCAACAACTTGAAAAGATATTAAGGAAAGTATGCTGAGTGGGGAAAAAAGCCAGTTTTAAATGTTATACATTGTAGGTTTTCATTTACATGACCTTTTCAAAATGACAAAAGTATAGAGATGGAGCGCACACTACTGATTGCCAGGGGTTAGAGACTAGGGGCATTGGGTAGGTGGGAAATGAGTGTGGTTACAAAAAGGCAAGATGAGAGACCTCTTTGGTGACACAATTGTTTAGTATCTTGACTGTGTAGGTGGATATATGAACATACACATGAAATAAAACTGCACAGAACTAAACACACACACAGAAGAGTACAAGTAAAACTAGAGAAATCTGAATAAGATTGGTGAATTGTAATAATGTCCATTTCCTGCGTGATATTGTACTATAATTTAGCAAAACTCTGCAATGGCAAAAACTGGGTAAAAAATACCTGGTACTTCCCTTTTATTTCTAACAACTGCATGTGAATCAATTACAATTACTTCAAAATTTAAACAAGTTTAATTAAAAAATAAAGCCAAGCCACAGTACTCTTGTAGCTTGCCCAGGGTTCTAAAGTCCAAGGTAAGGTTAGGAATATAACCACAATTCCCAATTCTCAGGTTCTGGATGGGTTCACTTTAAAACTAAATCTTGCAATTGAAAACTAAAAGCATTAGCAGAAGTTTGAAATTCAAGGCACAGACAGTTCCCTAAGAACTAAGCTATAACCTCAAGATCAGGTTGGTTTTTGTTCACTATATATAATATATTCCCAATTGCTGGCACAAAGTGCCTGGCATTTAGCTTGTGCTCAATAAATGTTTATCAAACATATAAATGAGTGAACAAATTAATCCCCAATGGACTGTCTTCCTTTACCCCCACTCATAATCCTTTTCCAATCCATCCAGGAGACACAGAAACGGCATGCAACTAACCTTTTTTGTTGTTTTGTGGAATCTTTTCTTTCTGACATTCTGAAGTGGTGGAGTAACTAGAATAAATTCAACATAGTGAAATGAATATAATACTAATGGTAGTCACATATCTATCTGAATTTGATAAGGAGGAAAGGTCATATTATCAACTACTGGCTCATGATTTGACTCATTCCTTTAAGAGTGTCTGGGTGCCTAATGAACCAAACACCTCGATGTGGTAAATGGGCCTCTGGCTCACAAGTAATTAGACTTCATCAGATAAATGCAGTTAAGCCAGAATGAGCAAAAGGGCTGGTGACTTACTGCCATGCTTTGAGGTGTATTTTTTCTGTCTCCCCTTTTCATTTTTCTTGATTGCTTTAAGATCAGCAGAGGCAACTGGATCTTCCATGGGAGAGTGACTAGCATCAGCAGTACACACAAGCATCTACATTTAACAAAGATAAAGAAGTTGACAATGGTCACAGATCTTGGATTAATAATGAATCATGATCATTCTTACCACCAGAAGTTCTGGAGCATAGAAGTAAGGACAATGTTACTTGGCATTTCCAGAAAACCAAATATTATATCCACTCATATTCATTCTCTCTGTTTTGGCAGCACTGTATGTGGACTCTGAGATGGGTTTTTTTTAGCTTGAATATTTACCACTGCAGAAGAAATATGTTAAAAATGTATATATCTTTGCATTTTGAGTTAGAAAGGAAACAAAAAAATCAAGAGTAGAGATGACAAATAAGAACCAGTATAAATCTCCACAGTTAAAAGCATACTGCTTTAACAGAAAGTTCAGAAGAAAATCCCAGATGCTCACATTTTTCAAATAATGAAAGTCTTTATAAATAGCGAAGAGAGTGCTCTAAAAGCTATTTAGATAAAATAAAGTAGTGAAAAGGTATGGGTCAAACACCAAACAAGAACATGCCATTATATATTCCTGTGCAGTTGAGCTGAAAGTTAGAGATGACAAGCAGCCATTCACCAAGTGGAAAGGAGCACTGAAATTCAGAGAAAAGGAGAAAGGGATTCCTGAAAGGATGTAAGAACTAGGAGATTAAGAAAATTTGTCCATACCTGAGAAATATCTGCTGTCTTATAAAAGACTTTACTGTTGAGAGTTTTCAGGCTTTCAACAACACATGGTAAGTCAACCATCTTAGCAGTTAGTGAGACATCCTTCACTTCAACAGTCGCATGACGATTATCAGCTGAAGAGACGTAGGAAAGATGAAAGTTGATATCTGCCCAATGTACTCCTAAACCTCCTCCGGTTTGTATAATGAAGACGTGTGGGATAGACTTGTCTTTCAGTGAAATCTATTATTTCTTATTATGCTAAAATTGTGCATGCAATTTGTAGCTCTCCAGAGGGGGGGAAAGGCAGAGTATATAGGAGACTGTTTTTTCCCCCTAGTTTATGTCACTTGGTTAAAAGTAGTGAATTTTTTTAGTAATGGTTGTGAACTAAATATGGATAAAGTAGTAAATGTTTTATTCTCATCCTGAAAGGCAAACTCCATTCATTCAAACCCATTCATTTTGACACCATAAGAATCATTCAATCATGTCATTATGCATAGGTGTTTTCAAAGGGTCGGGTAAGGGAAAGGTTGATCCTAGAAATGTGCTAGTAAGTCTCAAGTTATAACGTCTAGTTGGCTTGAAAAAGATAAAATTCTACACAGTCACCGTTTAATGAAAAACTATGTATATTATATACATATGTGTGTGCACGCACGCACGTGTATGTATATATATATCACATATTGACAACTCTGAATCCTGCCCAGGTATCTCAAACATTGATATCTTTGAGGATTCAAGTGTAATCTTCTAGTAGTAAGTGAAAAAAAGAAAGATGTAGAACCATAATTGACATGATCTTTTTGGTGTAAATTAACTCTAAAAACAAAGAGATTATTTAGCCTGACCAGGCGGTGGTGCAGTGGATAGAGCGTCGGACTGGGATGCCAAGGTTCAAGACCCCGAAGTCGCTAGCTTGAGCATACGTTCATCTGGTTTGAGCAAAAGCTCACCAGCCTGGACCCATGGTTGCTTGCTTGAGCAAGGGGTTACTTGGTCTGCTGAAGGCCCACTGTCAAGGCACATATGAGAAAGCAATCAATGAACAACTAAGGCATCACAACAAAAAACTGATGATTAATGCTTCTCATTTCTCTCCGTTCTTGTCTGTCTGTCCCTATCTATCCCTCTCTCTGACTCTCTCTCTCTGTCCCTGTAAAAAACAAACAAACAAAAAACAAAAACCCCACAAAAAACAAAGAGGTTATTTAAATGCTGGTATTATGTATAAAAGTTTTGTCTGTGAGGAAACACAAGGATAGATAGTTAATATTATTTATCTTTGGCATTGACTTTGGGGCATGGTGAAGGAGAGTTTCACTCCTCCATTTGAACTTCTCTGTTTTATTTTAATTTTCTAGCCATAAACTTGTATTGCCCTTTTTGAAAATGTCAATAGGGCTACTAGAGTAGTGGGCTTATGGGCCATTTTTTATTTATATACTTCTCTGTATTTATTTTATTTTTAACATAAATGTTTTATTGAATAAATACATGCATTGTCTTGTAAAATTAGCTGAACAAAAATATTTTATCATTAAAAAAACTGCAGCTTTCCATTTGCAGTGGGTGATTCAGCTAGAATTGAAATTACAGTGACAACCACAGTTTAAATGCACATACACACAGATTTGCAAGTGGCATAGGTTCTACTTCTCTGTGATTAAAAAAATTTAATAAATGTCATTGAAAAGACAGAATGGTGTGTCACCTTTGTAAACAAACAACAGTACATTCATTTGCCATAGTCAGAAATCACATAGCTTGTATGTAAGAGACAAGCAGCAGTATGCAAATCCCACAGTAAACCTCCAAGTTCTTTCTTATACAGGGGGTCTTCGGGTTACGACACAGTTCCATTCCTATGACAGTGACGTAACCCGAATTTTGGTGTAAGTGGAAACACACCCTAGCCTAAGTCACTTACTTATCCTAACACAGTTGTAAAATCATAATCTAGAACATAAAAACACAACTAAACCACAGAAAAAGGACATAAATATACTGTACTGTACACTGTACTGCATATTCTTCCACCACGTTCAACCAAACTAGTTTACCCATGTAGTTCATAAGTACTACATACTTTATGAACATAAAGATGTAAGCTGAAACACTCATGTCTAATTTTTTTTAAGTTTTTATGAGACTGAGTGTCGTAAACTTGAAACATTGTATGTCAAGACTGTTGTAACCAGAAGACCCACTGTACACACACTGACAATTAATTCAAGTGGCACAATATTTACTTCTTTTCCTTCTTTTTTTTTTGTGTGTGACAGAGACAGAGAGAGAGAGGGACAGATAGGGACAGACAGACGGAGGGAGAGAGATGAGAACCATCAATTCTTCATTGCGGCACCTTAGTTCATTGATTTCTTTCTCATGTGCCTTGATGGGGGGAGGGGCTACAACATAGCAAGTGACCCTTTGCTCAAGCCAGCGACCTTGGGCGCAAGCCAGCAACCTTGGGCTTCAAGTCAGTGAACTTTGGGCTCAAGCCAGTGACCATGGGTTCATATCTATGATCTCACGCTCTATCCAGTGACCTAGTGCTCAAGCTGGTGAGCCCGTGTTCAAGTTGGCAACCCCGGGGTTTCAAACATGGGTCTTCTGTGTCCCAGGCCAACACTCTATCCACTGCCACCGCCTAGTCAGACTACTTCTTTTCTTCTTAAAAGACGAGATGGGAATGATTTAAGCCTCTCTCTTAGAGTCCATCAAGACAGAGACCACATTCTATTCTTTGTCATATACTTAGTATGGAATAAAGAACCTGGCACAGAACAATCTCTTAATAAATTATTGTTCAGTGTGTGGTGAATGGATTTTAACTACTTACAAGATAAGTCGATTTTTAGTTTATCCTTCATGTCGGCATTTCCAGAACGTATCATTTCCCTGACAGTAGAAGCATGTTCCTAAAAGGAGGTAAATTGACAAACCAAAAGGATGAATTGTCTCCTTGACAACTAAGAGAACAGATATGTCAGAGACATTCTCCTCAAATAAAACCTTAAATCTTTCAAACATTAAGAACAATGCCACATATTATAAGATATCGTGCATTGTGCAAGTCAAATTAGATTGAAACATGTAGCCACTGTGGAAGACAATATGGTGTTTCCTCAAAAAATTAAAAATGGAACTGCCATTTGACCCAGTGATCCCACTTCTAGGAATATATCCTAAGAATCCCAAAACATTAATTCAAAAGAAGATATGCTCCCCCCATGTTTACTGCAGCATTGTTGGCAATAGCCAATATCTGGAAAACAGCTCGTGTCCATTCCATCAGTGGACGAGTGGATAAAAAAAGCTGTGTTACATATACACAACGAAGTACTATATGCCTATAAAAAAGAAGGAAACCTTACCTCTTGCAACAGCATGGATGGACCTGGAGATTATTCCACTAAGTGAAATAAGCCAGGCAGAGAAAGACAAATACCGTATGATCTCACTTATATGTGGAATTTAATGAGCAAAATAAACTGAGGAACAAAATAGAAACAGAGGCAGAGTCACAGATCACAAGGAACAGAGGGATAGCTCTCAGAGGGAAGGGGGAAGAGTGGAGGGATTGAAGGAGGTGAAGGGATTAGTCATATACATCAGTAGTCCCCAACCCCCGGGCCGCGGACCAGTACTGGTCTGTGGGCCATTTGGTACCAGTTTGCAGAGAAAGAATAAATAACTTATATTACTTCTGTTTTATTTATATTTAAGTCTGAACGATGTTTTATTTTTTAAAATGACCAGATTAAAAAAAAAAGACTAGATTCCCTTTGTTACATCCGTCTAAGACTCACTCTTGATGCTTGTCTCAGTCACGTGATACATTTATCCGTCCCACCCTAAAGACCAGTCGTAAAAATATTTCCTAACATTAAACCGGTCTGTGGCCCAAAAAAGGTTGGGGACCACTGATATACATAACACATATATACAGACAACACAGCAATAGCCAGAGGGAAAGGGGGTGAAGGTAGGGTGAGGGGGCAAATGGGGGTAAATGGGGATAGAAATAGACTTTGCATGTGGTGTGGAGGGCATGATGCAGTGTGTAGAGGGTGTTATATTGAGTGAATCACTTGAAACCATGTCAACACAATAAACTTTTTTTAAAAGTTAGAATGAAGCTGACTCTAAATTCACTGCTTTTAGTAGCTATAGTTAATATCTTCTCCTAGCTCTATATTTCTGTCTCTCACTATTGCCCTTCAACTGTAATTGCTAAGGAAAAACATAGCTGCAGTTTACTAAGTACATTAATTAACCATTATTGGAGAAATAGTTTCCTGAAGCCCATCCTTAATGTAGCTTTCGCAGACTAAATAATACTTGAATACAGGTCTCAAGGGGGGAAAGAACTTAACACAATGTTGAGAGGAGCTTCAACAGCTTTTCATGGTGATGAATTTGCAAGACACAGTGTTGGTTCCTCTCACTTGGCTTTTTTGAAGTGACAGAAAAGAATTTAGAAAAGTCTTATCTTGGCTGTCCAAGTGACTAAACCCATCGTTGTCACAACTGTTTGCCAGGAAATCAATCCATATGATAGGTGGTATGTACAGGACAAAAGAAATGCTGTGAAAAGAGAATAGGACTAAGATAGGACTGCTTCATAAAGCATAATTCCTGGGAAATAAATGCTCTCAGTTTTTATAGACTACCTCAAAGAAAACTGCTCCAGAATCCAAGCGGAGCCAATACTTGTGCACCAAAGATATTTTCTCTGAGATACAAAGGTTTCTTACCGGAGGCAGACGCAATATAAACTGGTTCTCAACTTCATAAGTAGGTTCATCTTCACTTCTCTTCGTCTCTTCTTTTTGAGATCCTGAAAAAAAGAAAACCAGAAAGTTACCAAAAGCTCCTCTTGCTCCCTCTCCTGGTAGTACTGGTAAATTATACAAGATCTTGCCCACAATCCATTCTGGAATGGTGTGTCTGTACAATTCTGAAATACCTTAATAGCAATAACTTTATTATTTCTAAAAATCACTCTATTTCCTTCGAAATACATAAAGATTTAAAAAATTAATACAAACATCATAACAAATAAAGTCAGATATTACAAAACATGATTTAGTCTTTTTAATGATATTCTTCGACTCTCAGATAAAGCACAAGCACTATTAATATCACCAACACCATGGGGGCAACTGAAGCAAACTACATGCTTTTGCAGGGAGAGTGCCAACCAAAGTCTGAAATCAGCCCCCCAAATACTGGCCAAAATGTTTTATGGATTAAAAGGAAACAACAGCTTAATTTTCAATATTTCATTGACTTTAACAGACTGTGAGGAATTAAGGCCATGGTAGAGCAGGCAGCGTTTTACAACTCCAGAGCCAGCACAAATAGCTCAGGCCTATGTTGGGAAAAGTCCAGTTCTTACTGTTAAGCTATCTATATGAATACACCTATATATTCATGGAATAGACACATTCCTGAAAGAATATGAAAGAACATAAGATCCATTTGATTTATCCGTTGTCAGCATTAACTGTGTGCATTCTATGTGTAGGCACTACATTGATTGTGTTAGGTCTATTATTTCATATAAATCTTATAACCACCACTTATTTGCAAAATCCCTAAAAGATATTTGAAGGGATCCTAAGATGGATCCCCTTATATACACTTGATCTCAGCCAAAAGGCCAATAAATGATAGATCCTTTTACATAAAGAAAAATACACTTTCTGTAAAATAATAATTCTCTCCAAGTTAACCTTTATTTTTCATCCTATCTTCCATCTCTTTGGGATATACCTGAAAGGCTGGTATTTTTGGTGTCAGGGCCCACACTTCTGCTGAAGACTTTTTCTCAAAAGTGGAAAGAAAATAATGTATTGCACATATATTAAAACTGACAAAGTTTTCTTAGGTTTTAAGAAAACTATAAACCAAGCTATAAAATCTTATACCTTAAGTTAGATTAATATACAGCTTCTAATACTCTGTAAACCAGTAACTGGGCTCTGAATTTCGAACTTGAGTATCACTTAAAAGTCCTGGAACCTTTTTCTAAAAACACATACAAGTTAGTGTGAGACCCTATTGCGGTGAAATCACTCACCAGTTATAATTTCAGTCCTTTAGTATGACTTTGCAAACTACCTGAAAGGCATAGAAAATACAAGAGAGGCCCGCAGTGTATAAGCAGACAGCCAGGATGAGAGAGAGAAAAAGACAGAGAGAGACATTGATTATTTGTGATAATCGTTTTTTCCTTCTTATTTCATACGGTTATGCTCACACAATATAAACATAACAGGGAAAGTCAATTAAAACAAAGCAAATTAAATTTAAAATCTTGGAGCTGGGAACATTGCACAACAGGACAAAAAGTAACAAAGAATTAAGGTTGGGAGCAGAAATATAGATAGTTGAGGAACTAGCTGCTAAACCAGATTTTATCAGAGCAGTGGTAACTTTTTGGATTTCTCAGCAGAACTAAGCCTAGGACATTTTGTTCATTTCAATGCCTTTCTGGCAACTCCTCTTTTATGAACAAAAGAATGTAGAAATGGAAACTTTCAGGGAAGATGGACAGCCCTCATTGAAATGAGTTTTGAATATTTTTAAACATTTCTTACTCTTTGATACCTAATTAAATTAACGAAACCTCTCTCCATCATTCACCTCCCAGCTCCACCTCGCTTTAGTGGAATTAGATTGGGAATTGGAATTATAGCGAGATGGAAGGCGCCCGATAGCGAGCCCCAGGCAGGTCGAGTCAGCATCAGCCAAAGTTGGCATTTTCTTAAGTTCTTAGCGGCTGGCAGCAGTTTGGAGGCAATGACCACCCCATCTTTATCCCGAGAGTACGAAGCTCCCAAGCAAAGAGTCCAGCTTTTAGACTTTGCACTAATTCCCTGGAAAACCGAGAGTCCGAGTCTTTGAGCCTCCCAGCCCAGGCTGGCAGGAGCGGTTACACCGTGCGCCGACGGGTCCCAGGACCGTCCGGCCGGCCGGCCCGCCCGCTGACTCACCTGCTGCTCCACTGACGCGCGCGGGCGCCAGAGAAGCCGCCGCGGGTGGACGCCCCTGTCTTCCGCGGCGGCTCCGAAAGGGGCGCGAGCGGGCTCCCGCGCGGCCGTCCATGGAGACGAGCGGCGAGCGGACTGAGCCGCGACAGGTAGCAGAGTCGGGCACAGCCCCTCCCAGGCTCGCCACGCCTCCGCGGCCGCCTGGCCAACGGACGGGCCGGTGAGCTCGAGGCGCGGTGTCAAGTGGCCGCGTGCTGGGGGGCAGCGGCGAGCGTGAGGCCCGAGGGGGTCAGGCCCGAGGGGCGCCGAGCCGGCGGCGACGCGGCCGCGCAGGACCCGGTGGGCTGTGCCTCAGAGCGCATTCCCCCGACACAGGGGCCGCCTTTGGAGGGCCGTCCACGGGCTTTCGCCCAGGGCTCGGGGATATCGGGAAAGGGCAGCTCATTCGGTTACTCGTCGCCTGCTGACAACTACGCCGCCATTTAATAGCTAGAACCCATTGAATAAGTACATTCGGTGCCCAAACTGTGCGAACTCACTGGCCGCCACCCTCTTCAGTCATTATGTTATATCTCATGGACAGGGACGCAAGTTACACCACTTATTTCTTCTAAAGGGGGTCGCACATTTCAAATAAATGTCCCCCCAAGGAAAGATATCTTTAACTTGTGAGGAAACCCCCCCCCCCCAAAACGTGAAGCTACCCACCTGTCCCCGCCCTTACGCTGTCCAGAGGCGTTCTGTCAGCGGCCGGGGTGTCTCTGTCGGCCTCGGCGCCACGGTCGACGGCGGTTAGGCTGCCTTTCTCGGCCGCAGGCTGGGCGCCGAAGTCATCGGCAGTTTCAGCTCCACATTCGACAAAATTTCGGCAATTTTCCAAATCCATCATTTCTGGTGTTGAAGCTCTTGCCGTAGAGTCGCTTTCCAACACATGAGAGTGCTGTCCCTCATGGTACTCCATGGTCTACTCACTTGCGGTACTAAAATGGCTTCCGGTTCAGTCACCTGACCTGAAAGGTTCCAGCACTTTCCTAAAACGATATCAAAGGTATTCTTAAAGATACAGGAATAATATTAGAGAATTACCGGTGCCTGTTAGAGAAGTCTCTACTGCCTAACACTTAATATAAATTTAATTGTAAAGAATAAATATTTTTGGAAGAATAATTATTGTATAATCATTTCTTCTGGATAACTCATATTTCTTTTCATTTAGTGAAACTAAATTATCAACGCTTCAGACCTAGACAAAATCGTTTTGGTCCACGTTAGTGTTATGTCGTGGGGCCACTACAACATGGGTTGTAATACAAAATATACCAAATGAAATTTGGCTTTCATTTACTGTATAATATTCGTGAAGGCATTTATTGAATCAAAAATAATTTTTAACAACAACTCAAAGAAAAAGTATACTTTGGTATCTCAGCTGAGTGGGTGTTTTTTATTTATTTATCTATTTTTGTAAGAGAGACAGAGAGAGGAATAAAGGACAGACAGGAAGGATAGAGAAGAGAAGCATCAATTCTTCCTTGCGGCTTCTTAGTCTCCTTAGTTGTTCATTGATTACTTTCTCATATGTGCCTTGACTGGGGGGGGGTTGCAGTAGAGTGAGTGACCCCTTGATCAAGCCAGTGCCCTTGGGCTTCAAGCCAGCGAACTTTTCCCTCAAGCCAGCGACCCCACGCCAAGCCGATGACCTCGGGGTCTCAAACCTGGGTCCTCCGCATCCCAGTCTGACACTCTATCCACTGCACGACCGCCTGATCAGGCTGAGTGGATGTTTTGAATCATATGGACAATGTGAATTAAGTAATTCCTTTGTGATGGCTTCTAGCATGAGCAGAACCCATTTTGTAATCCACCTCTGAAAACTGTGAACCTAATTGGCATACATTGATATTCCTTCTATCTTAAATAACCAGTCTCTCCCAATTCCCTAATTACATTTATCTTGTGTAATAAAAACATTTTTAAAAGAGAATTAGATATAAATACTAGCTAATTAAAAATAGTGCTCTTACAGAAGCGTCACAAGGAACATCCCCATAGGTGGACGAAGGGAGCACTGTGAGCTCACTTAGAAATTCAACCACCCAACAGATTTGAATAGAGAATCTAATGTGCCAGGACTGATTTGAAATACTTATTAAATGCTTAAAATATGGTAAGAGTTTCATGGAAGGAGGTAAAAATGAAGATACAGGAATGCACATATGTAATTTTTCCTTCATTGCCAGATTTCCAGCTCCTTCTTAAGGAAAAAGGGAGCAAAAGGTACAAAAAAGGAGAAAAGACATGAGTTATGCTTTCTCTTGGTAAGGGAGAGCTCATCCTAGAAGTACCACTGATAGACAAATAACTTGCCATATGCATACTATCGTGTTATCAAATACATACAGAATATATTTCTTTTTTAAAATTAATTTTAGAGGCCCTGGCCGGTTGGCTCAGCGGTAGAGCATCGGCCTGGCGTGCGGGGGACCCGGGTTTGATTCCCGGCCAGGGCACATAGGAGAAGCGCCCATTTGCTTCTCCTCACACCCCTCCTTCCTCTCTGTCTTTCTCTTCCCCTCCCGCAGCCAAGGCTCCATTGGAGCAAAGATGGCCCGGGCGCTGGGGATGGCTCCTTGGCCTCTGCCCCAGGAGCTGGAGTGGCTCTGGTCACAGCAGAGCAACGCCCCGGAGGGGCAGACCATCGCCCCCTGGTGGGCAGAGCGTCGCCCCTGGTGGGCGTGCTGGGTGGATCCCGGTCGGGCGCATGCGGGAGTCTGTCTGACTGTCTCTCCCCGTTTCCAGCTTCAGAAAAATACAAAAAAAAATTAATTTTAGAGAGGGGACAAAGAAAGAGAGAGAGATTGAGAGAAGGAGGGGGGGAGCAAGAAGCATCAACTCCCATATGTGCCTTGACCAGGCAAGCCTGGGGTTTTGTACCAGCGACCTTAGTGTTCCAGGTTGATGCATTATCCACTGCGCTACCACAGGTCAGGCTGGAATATATTTCTGGATTCTATTTTGTCCTGTTGCTGTCTTTCTAATAGCTTCCTATGGACCCATTCCCCCCTACCACCACCAAAGCCCTCCTCTCCTTCCTCCAACTAAGGCTTCAATCAGTTTCATAATTATAGCAAATATGCAGTCACATGTGCTTCTTCAACAGAAATTTATTGATTTATATGCCAGGAACTTATCAAAGGTTGATAATAGCTGACATTCATTGAGTGCTTATTAGGCACAAAACTCTTTTTTAAGTGCTCTGTATGTATTATTTCATTTAACCCTCACAATTACCCTGTAAGTTTGGTGTGACTATGATCCTCTCTTGTTTTGTTTTTATAGATGAATAAACCGAGGTTTTGAAAAGTTAATTAACTTGACCCATGTCACACATCTAGTAAACTGCAGAGCCAATATTTAATTTAAACCCAGGGACATTTGACTCTAAGTGTATGTCTACATTCTCAGACTTCTCTTATGCAATTAGATGCGCAGTTATTCCTCATTCCTCACTCCCCCCAGCCCCTAGAAACTTCTACTCTACCTTCTGTCTATGAATTTACCTCTTCTAGGTACCTTGTATAAAGTGGAATTATGCAATATATTTTTGTATGCAAAAGGATTTTAGAATTTTACTTAGCATGTTTTTGAGCTTAGATTGATAATGCATGAGGTAGCATTATAAAAGTTTCATTCCTTTTAAAGACTGAGTGAGCCCTGGCTGGTTGGCTTCGTGGTAGAGCATTGGCCTGGCATGCAGGAGTCCTGGGTTTGATTCCTGGCAGGGCACACAGGAGAAGCGCCCATCTGCTTCTCCACCCCTCCCCTTCTCCTTCTTCTCTGTCTCTCTCTTCCCCTCCCGCAGCCAAGGCTCCATTGGAGCAAAGTTGCCCCGGGCACTGGGGATGGCTCTATGCCCTCTGCCTCAGGCCCTGGAATGGCTCTGGTTGCAACAGAGCAACGCCCCAGATGGGCAGAGCATTGCCCCCTGGTGGGCATGCCGGGTGGATCCCGGTCGGGTGCATGCAGGAGTCTGTCTGACTGCCTCCCCGTTTCCAACTTCAGAAAAATACAAAAAAAAATAATAATAAAGACTGAATGATATTGCATTATATGGATATAACACATTTCTTTATCCATTCTTCTGTTGATAGACATTTGGAATGTTTTCACCTTTTGGCTGTTATGAATAAAGCTATGAACATTGGTGTGCATGTATCTGTTTGAGTCCCCGCTTGTAATCGTTTGGAGTATATATCTAGAAGTGGATAATATGGTAAATCTACATTTAACTTTTTGAGAAACAACAAAACTGTTTTTCCATAGTAGTTGCACCATTTTACATCCTACTAACAATGCACAGGACTTCACTTTCTCCACATCCTCACCAAAATTATTATCTATTATTAAAAAAAAATGGAGCCTGACCTGTGAAGGTACACTAGATAAAGAATCAACCTGGAATGCTGAGGTCACCAGTTCAAAACCCTGGGCTTGCCTGGTCAAGGCATATACGGGGGTTGATGCTTCCTCCTCCTCCCCCTTCCCCCTTCTCTCTCTCTCTCCTTTCTCCTCTCTTTAAAAGGAATACAAATAAAAATATATACATACTTTTTAAAAAATGGGCCCAACAGCATAGTTCACAATAGTGAAGATCTGGAAACAGCCCAAGTGTCCTTCACTAGAAGAGTGGATTAAAAAGCTTTGGTACATATATACTATGGAATACTACTCAGCCATAAGAAATGATGACATCAGATCATTTACAACAACATGGATGGACCTTGATAACATTATACTGAGAGAAATAAGTAAATCAGAAAAAACTAAGAACTATATGATTCCATACACAGGTGGGACATAAAAATAAGACTCAGAGACATGGACAAGAGTGTGGGGATTACGGGGCAGGGGGGAGGAGTGGGAGGGGGATGGGAGAGGGGAGGGGCACAAAGAAAATTAGTTAGAAGGTAACGGAAGACAATGGGACTTTGGGTGATGGGAATGCAGCATAAACAAATGTCAAAATAACCTAGAGATGTTTTCTCTGAACATAGGTACCCTGATTTATCAATGTCACCCCATTAAAATTAATTTAAAAAAAAAGAAAAAAAATGGGCCCTAGCCAGTTGGCTCAGTGGATAGAGTATTGGCCTGGCTTGTGGATGACCCAGGTTCGATACCTGGTCAGGGCACACAGGAGAAGCAACCATCTGCTTCTCTTCCCCCCACTCTTCCTTCTCTCTCTCTTCCCATCTTGCAGCCAGTGGCTGTATTGGTTCAAGTGTTGGCCCTGGATGCTGAGGATAGCTCAATTGATCCAAGCGTAGGCCTCAGGCACTGAGGATCGCTCGGTTGATTCAAACATTGGCCTCAGATGGGGCGTGCCAGGTGGATCCTGGTTGGGGCACATGTGGGAGTCTGTCTTTTTATCTCCCTTCCTCTCACATAAAAAAAGTTGCCTGGAAGTGACGTCAGAGAAATGGTGCTGTAAGGAGTGATACCGATAAATCTCCCCCAAAATTCAACAAGATCTTCAACCAGAGACAGAAAAATCTATCCTTGGAGCCTCCAGAAGTTCCACACTAAACGCGAAGGTATGATCGAGTGAAAAATTGACTAAATATATAATCAATCCTGAAGGAAATAAGATGGAGGAAGAACTCTATGCCTTCCTCATTTACCTAAATAAGGGCTGCTTTCATTGGGAACTGAGAGTATAGGATCTAAGGCAGGCATAGGGTGTGAATAAAACCAGGCTGTGGCACAAACATCCGAACCAGGCTGTGGCACGGACTCCAAGCCGAGGAAAAACTGTGCTTGTGGCAACCCAGTCAACACAAGCTAATACACCAAACCCAGACAAAGGAAGGCAAGTGGGGCAGCCATCAGCCCGATCTCCTTGTCCGTGCGTGCAGATAGTGGGCAAGAGATTCCTCCTAGAGCCCCAGGAGTGGGTGCCCGTGTTACCGGACAGAGGGGCAGAGTCAGAGGCCTTTGTGTGGGCTGAAACCTGAGTCTCAGGGTCGCCCTTGTGCCCTGAAGAGTGGCACGTGAAAGCGAGATTCCCTACGCTGAAACTTCTCTGGGCGGGTGGGGCGCCTCACCCAGCCATACAAGCTAACAGACCCGTGAAGGATTAGCTTAACCCACAGTCTGCTTGCCTCCCAACTGACCTATGTGACCCTAACTGACAAGATCTCTCTCAGGTCAGCGATCTAAAACAAGAGGGAGATATTTTTTGGTACCTCTTGTTATGCTATGCACATAGGGGTGGGGGCAACCTCTGATTGGCAGAGCTTGCATATTCAGGGCTATATGTTAAAAAGAGGGATTTGGTAGCTTGTAAGTCCTCCTGCTTTGCAAACAGCGACTAGGGCATCTTCTATCCAGCCAAAACAGGTTACAAAGTGCCAAAAGCCTGGGGAAAGTGGTCCCACAGAGTGCTGAGGCATTTTGGACATGCCTAGAGGCACATAGAAAGGCACTTGGAAAAAATTGGCTCCCAGCCCCACCTGATCATGCTAGCGGCTCTGACTGATTGAGCCTTACCCAGAGCCCTGTGCTGAGTGGGAATACAGTGGGGATTTGACAGCTTTTTGAACCTCTTATTCTCCAGGCAGAGGCAGCAGCAACCCCATAGCTGGATCATCAGGCTATTAATTCAGGAAGGAAAGACTAGGAGAGAGGCTCCGGGAAAACGGACTCTCTCATTGTTGGAGCCTGCAAATGCTAATGAGCCTCGACTGCCAACGAGACTGAAGCACAATATATGACATTGCCATAAAGACTTGTCAACTGCAAACCTCTACCTAAGCATGACACAGGGGCAGAACTCGGGGTACAGAGTCACCGACCAGGAAGAGGGAAAGAAAACAAAAAGCAAGAAGATAACCTCTCAAAATCAAGAATAATCCACAGACTTTATAACCTATCCCATTTTATTATATTTGTTCGTTTGTTTCTCTTATCTTCTTGTCTTGATGATTTTCTTCCTCTTCCAATTTGGTCATTTAATTCTATGCCAGTCTTACTCTCTGCTCTCCTTGAATTACACTACCCATAAGTGTTACATCTCCCATTATCTTTCCTTTCTTCTTCCTTTCTCTCTATGAGGGTTGCACTCCAAAACCCTTAACTCTCTCTCTCTCTCTCTCCTTTTGTTCTTTTTTCTTTTTTCTCCTTTTTGTGTTTTCCTCTTTGTTTTTTTCTTCCTCTATATTAGTTTCTTCTTTTCTCCTTTACTTTTCCTCTCATTCAATCCTCAATTATGAACAAACTATTTTATTTGAGACTCAAAATTTTCTTTGTGGTGCTTTGGGGTTTTTTTTTACTTCATTTTTTAACTCACTAGCAGTGCTCTCAACCCTGGCTCTCCATTTTATCTAGTTGTTGCTCCACTAGATACAATAGTAATTTTTAAATTTATTTCCCCTTTTTCCTGTTTTCCTCTTATTCCTCTCATCATATATCTTAGTCAACCATCACCTAAAAGCCAATCATTTTATTCTTGACCTAAACTTTTTCGTTTTTTGCATTTTGTGGGTCCATACCCCCTTTTTATGCCCCTTGATCACTTCTCCCCAACTCAGGCCCTTAATTATGGGTAGTTTTTTTTTTCTATTTAGCACAATATAATTCACAGTTCACCACAAGATTTTCTCAAGAAGGAGGGGACAGGAGAGGAGAGGAAAAAAAAAGGGGGGGGAATAATATTTTTTTGTTTGTTTTTTATTTTTATTTTTAACTTTTTATTCTTTATTAATTATCATTAGCACTATCAACAAAACCACCCTCAGATGCCATTAAGGAAAAGGAAATTGAATATCATGGATACAAAAGACAGAGAGGTAGCACAGGTAGATGAGGAAAAATCTATGGAGAAAAATTTTAATATATTGGAAACCTTGGAGCTAAATGACAGAGAACTTAAAATAGAAATCCTAAAAATACTCAGAGATATACAAGAAAACACAGAAAGGCAATTTAGAAATCTCAGAAAACAACTCAATGAACACGAAGAATATATTACCAAGGAAATTAAAACTATTAAAACAAATGAAACAAAGATGAAAAACTCAAATCACGAGCTAAAAAATGAGATAACAAGCTGAGCTAATAGAACAGGCCAGATAGAAGGTAGGATTAGTGAAACAGAAGACAAGCAACTTGAGGCACAACAGAGAGAAGAAGAAAGAGACTCAAAAATTTTAAAAAATGAGAAAGCCCTACAGGAATTGTCTGACTCCATCAAAAAGAATAACGTAAGAATAATAGGTATATCAGAGGGAGAAGAGAGAGAAAATGGAAAGGAGAACATATTCAAACAAATAATACATGAGAACTTCCAAAGCCTGTGGAAAGAACTAAAGCCTCAAATTCATGAAGCAAACAGAACTCCGAGTTTTCTTAACCCCAACAAACCTACTCCAAGGCACATCATAATGAAATTGGCACAAACCAATGACAAAGAAAAAACTCTCAAGGCAGCCAGGGAAAAGAAGAATACAACATATAAAGGAAGGCCCATTAGATTATCATCAGATTTCTCAACAGAAACTCTACAAGCTAGAAGAGAGTGGACCCCAATATTTAAAGTCCTGAAAGAGAGAAAATTTCAGCCACGAATACTATACCCATCAAAGCTATCCTTCAAATACGAAGGAGAAATAAAAACATTCACAGATACAGAAAAGATAAGGGATTGTATCATCAGAAAACCCCCACTCCGGGAATTAATACAGGGGGTTTTCCAACCAGATAAAAAGAATAAAACAAAACAAAACCACAAAGAAAAGCTCCACCAAGAACACAATAAAACCAAATTTAAAATGTGACAACAAAAGAAAAAAAGGGGGGGGGGGGATGGAGATTAACAGTAGCAAAGGACGATGGAGTGCAAAAGTACTCACAAGATAGTGCACTACAATGAACAGGGTAGGAACCCTTTTCATTACTTAATGGTAACCACCCTTTAAAAAACCACCACAGAAGCACATGATTTAAAAAAGATAGCAACAGAGGAAAGATGTACGGAATACAACCAAACAAAACCAAAGGATAGAAAAAAGAAAGAGAAGAATCAAACTAGACACAAAACTAACAGAAAGCAATGTATAAAATGGCAATAGGGAACCCACAAGTGTCAATAATTACACTAAATGTAAATGGATTAAACTCACCAATAAAAAGGCACAGAGTAGCAGAATGGATTAAAAAAGAAAATCCAACTGTATGCTGCCTACAAGAAACTCATCTAAGCAACAAGGATAAAAACAAATTCAAAGTGAAAGGCTGGAAAACAATACTCCAAGCAAATAACATCCAAAAAAAAGCAGGCGTAGCAATGCTCATATCTGATAATGCTGACTACAAGACAGCAAAAGTACTCAGAGACAAAAATGGTCATTTCATAATGATTATGGGGACGCTGAATCAAGAAGACATAACAATTCTTAATATATATGCACCAAACCAAGGAGCACCAAAATATATAAGACAGCTACTTATTGACCTTAAAACAAAAACTGACAAAAATACAATCATTCTTGGAGACCTCAATACACCGCTGACGGCTCTAGATCGGTCATCCAAACAGAGAATCAATAAAGATATATTGGCCTTAACAAAACACTAGAGCACCTGGATATGATAGACATCTACAGGACATTTCATCCCAAAGTGACAGAGTATACATTTTTCTCCAGTGTACATGGATCATTCTCAAGAATTGACCATAAGTTGGGCCACAAAAACAACATCAGCATATTCAGAAAAAAGGCTCTTGTACCAAGCATATTTTCTGATCATAAAGCCTTGAAACTAGAATTCAACTGCAAAAAAGAGAGAAAAACCCCCACAAAAATGTGGAAACTAAACAACATACTTCTAAAAAATGAATCGGTTGCCTGACCAGGTGGTGGCGCAGTGGATAGAGCGTCGAACTGGGATGCAGAGGACCCAGGTTCAAGACCCTAAGGTCACCAGCTTGAGCATGGGCTCATCTGGCTTGAGCAAAAAGCTCACCAGCTTGGACTCAATGACGCTGGCATGAGCAAGCGGGTACTCAATCTGCTGAAGGCCCACGGTCAAGGCGCATATGAGAAAGCAGTCAATGAACAACTAAGGAGTCGCAATGAAAAACTGATGATTGATGCTGTTCATCTCTCTCCATTCTTGTCTGTCTGTCCCTATCTATCCCTCTCTCTGACTCTCTCTCTGTCTCTGTAAAAAATAATAATAATAATAAATGAATGGGTCAAAGAAGAAATAAGCTCAGAGATCAAAAGATATATACAGACAAATGAAAATGACAATATGACATATCAGAATCTCTGGGATGTAGCAAAAGCAGTGATAAGAGGGAAGTTTATATCACTTCAGGCCTATATGAACAAACAAGAGAGAGCCCAAGTGAACCACTTAACTTCACACCTTAAGGAACTGGAAAAAGAAGAACAAAGAAAACCCAAAACCAGCCGAAGAAATGAGATAATAAAAATCAGAGCAGAAATAAATGAAATAGAGAACAGAAAAACTATAGAAAAAATCAATAAAAGTAGGAGCTGGTTCTTTGAAAAGATCAACAAAATTGACAAACCCTTGGCTAGACTTACCAAGGAAAAAAGAGAAAGAACTCATATAAACAAAATCCAAAATGAAAGAGGATAAATCACCACAGATATCATAGATATACAAAGAATTATTGTAGAATACTATGAAAAACTTTATGCCACTAAATTCAACAATCTAGAAGAAATGGATAAATTTCTAGAACAATACAACCTTTCTAGACTGAGTCAAGAATAAGCAGAAAGCCTAAACAGACCAATTAGTAGGGAAGAAATAGAAAAAAACTATTAAAAACCTCCCCAAAAATAAAAGTCCAGGCCCAGACGGTTATACTATTGAATTCTATCAAACATTCAAAGAAGACTTGGTTTCTATTCTACTCAAAGTTTTCCAAAAAATTGAAGAAGAAGCAATACTTCCAAACACATATTATGAGGCCAACATAACCCTCATACCAAAACCGGGCAAGGACGGCACAAAAAAAAAGAAAACTACAGACCAATATCTCTAATGAATACAGATGCTAAAATACTAAACAAAATACTAGCAAATCGAATACAACAACATATTAAAAAAATAATACATCGTGATCAAGTAGGATTCATCCTAGAATCTCAAGGATGGTTCAACATACATAAAACGGTTAACCATATCAACAAAACAAAGAACAAAAACCACATGATCTTACCAATAGATGCAGAAAAGGCATTCGATAAAATACAACACAATTTTATGTTTAAGACTCTCAACAAAATGGGTATAGAAGAAAAATATCTCAACATGATAAAGGCCATATATGATAAATCATCAGGTAACATCATATTAAATGGCACAAAACTGGAGGCTTTCCCCCTTAAGTCAGGAACAAGACAGGGTTGTCCACTCTCTCCACTCTTATTTAACGTGGTGCTAGAGGTTCTAGCCAGAGCAATCAGACAAGACAAAGAAATAAAAGGCATCCATATGGGAAAAGAAGAAGTAAAGGTATCACTTTTTGCAGATGATATGATCATATACATCGAAAACCCCAAAGAATCTACAAAAAGACTACTAGAAACAATAAGCCAATACAGCAAGGTTGCATGATACAAAATTAACATACAAAAGTCCATAGCCTTTCTATATGCCAACAATGAAACATTTGAGAATGAACTCAAAAAAATAATCCCCTTCACGATTGCAACAAAAAAAATAAAATACCTAGGAATAAACATAAGAAAGAATGTAAAGGACTTATATAATGAAAACTACAAAGCATTGTTAAGGGAAATCGAAAAAGATAAAATGAGATGAAAGAATATTCCTTGTTCTTGGTTAGGAAGAATAAATATAATCAAGATAGCCATATTACCCAAAGCAATATACAAATTTAATGCAATTCCCATCAAAATTCCAATGACATTTTTTAAAGAAATGGAATAAAAAATCATCAGATTTATATGGAACTATAAGAAACCCCGAATAGCCAAAGCAATCCTAAAGAAAAAGAATGAAGCTGGTGGCATTACATTACTTGACTTCGAACTATATTATGGGGCCACGACAATCAAAACAGCATGGTATTGGCAGAAAAATAGACATTCAGATCAATGGAACAGAATAGAAAGTCCAGAAATAAAACCACATATATATGGTCAAATAATTTTTGATAAAGGGGGCAGCAACACACAATGGAGAAAAGAAAACCTCTTCAACAAATGATGCTGGGAAAACTGGAAAGCCACATGCAAAAGAATGAAACTCAACTACTGTTTGTCCCCTTGTACTAAAATTAATTCAAAATGGATCAAAGACCTAAATATAAGACCTGAAACAATAAAGTACATAGAAGAAGACATAGGTTTTAAACTCATGGACCTTGGTTTTAAAGAGCATTTTATGAATTTGACTCAAAAGGCAAGGGAAGTGAAGGCAAACATAAATGAATGGGACTACATCAGATTAAGAAGTTTTTGCTCAGCAAGAGAAACTGACAACAAAATAAACAGACAGACAACTAAATGGGAAATGATATTTTCAAACAACAGCTCAGATAAGGGCCTAATATCCAAAATATACAAAGAACTCATAAAACTCAACAACAAACAAACAAACAATCCAATAAAAAAAATGGGAAGAGGACATGAACAGACACTTCTCCCAGGAAGAAATACAAATGACCAACAGATATATGAAAAGATGCTCATCTTCATTAGTTATTAGAGAAATGCAAATCAAACTTACAATTAGATACCCCCTCACACCTGTTAGATTAGCTATTATTAACAAGACAGGTAATAGCAAATGTTGGAGAGGCTGTTTAGAAAAAGGAACCCGCATTCACTGCTGATGGGAATGTAAAGTAGTACAACCATTATGGAAGAAAGTATGGTGGTTCCTCAAAAAACTGAAAATAGAACTACCTTATGACCCAGCAATCCCTCTACTGGGTACATACCCCCAAAACTCAGAAACATTGATACGTAAAGACACATACAGCCTCATGTTCATTGTGGCATTGTTCACAGTGGCCAAGACATGGAAACAACCAAAAAGTCCTTCAATAGAAGACTGGATAAAGAAGATGTGGCACATATACACTATGGAATATTACTCAGCCATAAGAAATGATGACATCAGATTATTTACAACAAAATGGTGGGATCTGGATAACATTATACGAAGTGAAATAAGTAAATCAGAAAAAAACAAGAACTGCATGATCCATACGTAGGTGGGACATAAAAACGAGACTAAGAGACATTGACAAGAGTATGGTGGTTACGGGGAGGGGGGGGAGGGAGAGGGAAAGGGGGAGGGGGAGGGCGAGGGGCACAAAGAAAACTAGATAGAAGGTGACGGAGGACAATCTGACTTTGCGTGATGGGTATGCAACATAATTGATTGACAAGATAACCTGGACATGTTTTCTTTGAACATATGTACCCTGATTTATTTATGTCACCCTAGTGAAATTAAAAAAAAAAAAAAAGTTGCCTTACCAGTGGTGGCTCAGTAGTTAGAGTGTTGACTTGGGATGCTGAGGTCCGAGGTTTGAAATCCCAAGTCTACCAGTTTAAGCATGGGATCCTCGACATGATTGCAAGGTTGCTGGCTTGAGCAAGAGGTCACTGGCTCGGCTTGAGCCCCCGGTCAAGGCACGTGAGAATCAATCAATGAATGCATAAATAAGTGAAACAAAAACCGATGTATCTCTTTCTGTCTTCCTCTAAAATCAATCAATAAAACTTTTAAATAAAAAAATAATTATCTTAATGGGTATGTAGTAGTATCTCATTGTGGGTTTTTTTTTATCAAGCACTCATATTCATCTTTATTATGGTATATGTATTTTTAAACAAATTCCTAAATCATTGCAGAAAAGCAGTCACAATCATGCCTTGAAATAACACTCTTGTCAAAATAGTGTGCACAGAACACTTGTGTAACCATCATTACCATTATGGTTTTGATTTGCATTTCTGTAATAGATAGTGACATTGGACATCTTTTCATGTGATAATTGACCATTTTTATATGTTGTTTAGAGAAATTTCCATTCAGATCCTTTGCCTATTTTTAAACTTGAGTTGATTGATTTTTTTTTTTTGTGGTTGGTGAGTTGTAGGAATCATTTATATATTCTGGAAATTAACCCTTTCTTTTCCTTTTTGTGTATATTCTGTATGTATTTTTTTTTGTTACTATGGGGAAGACATTTAATATCTTAAGGTTATAGAAATATTAATGAATTGATACCAACTTAAATTGCATACAAAGATTCTACTCCTATATTGCTCTACCTCCCCTATGTCATTAATGCCACTAATTACCTCTTTACATGGGCAGGCTTGTTCAATTCCCTAGTATATGCAAGAGCTGTTAAATGTTCTTTTCCCCCTATATTTTTCCTTTCCCATCTTCTTCTGTCCTAGGCTTTTCAGTGTGTCTACTGCTTGTCCAGACTGTTATTCCTTTCCCCAGGCTGCACTAGACAGTACTTTTACCTTTAAATACTTTTGGCAAAAGCCACCCAGTAAGCCTTGGGAATGCTCTGAGTCAGGCGAAATAAAGGCAGGCCTTTATAACAGTCCTTAGGGTAGTCACTAGTCAGGTTGAAACACACAATCACAATCTTTGAGAATAATATCATTATTGCTCCCTCTGCCAATATCAATCTATACCAAAACAGCAGGATGTCATTTTCATGACTACTGTTAACCCTGTTAACCTGGGGGTTGCGAGTGTGTAGGTAGGTGATTTAAAATAAGATAGCACTTTTTACTTCAGCGTAGCTGTTTCTTTTTTCATTAAGCTTTCCCCTGGTTGTTGTAAGCTTATTTTTACCACATTTCAGAGTTCTACATAAGTTGACAGTTTTTGCCAGCTTATTAGTTGTTGTTTTTTTTGTTTGTTTGTTTTTTTTATTTTTCTGAAGCTGGAAACGGGGTGGCACTTAGACTCCCGCATGTGCTCGACCGGGATCCACCCGTCATGCCCACCAGGGGGCGATGCTCTGCCCATCTGGGGCGTCGCTCTGCCGCAATCAGAGCCATTCTAGCGCCTGAGGCAGAGGCCACAGAGCCATCCTCAGCGCCCGGGCAAACTTTGCTCCAATGGAGGCTTGGCTGTGGGAGGGGAAGAGAGAGACAGAGAGGAAGGAGAGGGGGAGGGGTAGAGAAGCAGATGGGCGCTTCTCCTGTGTGCCCTGGCTGGGAATCGAACCCAGGACTCCTGCACGCTAGGCTGACGCTCTACCACTGAGCCAACCGACCAGGGCTTATTAGTTTTTTTTTTTGTGGAGAGACAGAACCCTGGAGTTCCTTTGGCAAATACAATTGCTGTAAACTTTTGATTGATTTAGCCGGACCAGGCAATGGAGCAGTGGATAGAGTGTTGGATTGGGACATGGAGGACCCAGGTTCGAAACCCCAAAGTCACCATCTTGAGCATGGGTTCATCTGGTTTGAGCAAGGCTCACCAGCTTGAGCTCAAGGTCGCTGGCTTGAGCAAGGAGTCACTCATTCTACTGTAGACCCCGGTCAAGGCACATATGAGAAAGCAATCAATGAAAAAGTAAGGTGCTGCAACAAAGAATTGATGCTTCTCATTTCTCTCCCTTCCTGTCTATCTCTCTATCTGCCTCTCTCTGTCTCTGTCTCTGTCTCTCTCTCTCTCTCTCTCTCTCTCTCACACACACACACACACACACAAAACAAACAAAAAACCCACTTTTGATTAGTTTAGAGTTCTTATGAAGTTGATTTTTACTTGGCCAGTTTATTTGCTGCTTTTCTGATGAGGAATTACTTTCGGAGTTTCTTACTCTGCCATTTTCAATGATGTCACACAAACACAGGAATTTAAACATATGGGCAAATTGTTCATCTTAATATTTCTTTTTTAGGTGACAGGCAGGGAGATAGTGAGGCAGACTCTCACATGTGCCCTGACCAGAATCCACCCTGCAACCTCGTCTTGGGCCAATGCTCAAGTACCAAGCTATTTTTAGTGCCAGAGTCTGAAGTGCTCTAAGAGACCTATGCTCAGTGCCTGGTGCCATGCGCAAACCAATGGAGTCACTGGCTG
Source organism: Saccopteryx leptura (assembly GCF_036850995.1). Taxonomy (NCBI): domain Eukaryota; kingdom Metazoa; phylum Chordata; class Mammalia; order Chiroptera; family Emballonuridae; genus Saccopteryx; species Saccopteryx leptura. The sequence continues at coordinate 82,102,663 of NC_089516.1, read as the reverse complement.
TGAGAGGGGAAGTGAGAGAGGAGAAAGGAGAAGCAGATGGTCACTTGTGTGTACCCTGACTAGGAATTGAACCAGAATGTCCATATACCAGGCCAATGCTCTCTCCACTGAGCAACCAGCCAGGGCCCATCTTAGTATTTTATATAATCAGAGAATCATTTATGGAAGGAGACAATGTCTGTTCACTCTGGCTTTCACATTGGCATACTCTAGGCCCTCAGCTACAACATTTTTATTTATTTATTTATTTATTTATTTATTTATTTATTTATTTATTTATTTTTCTGAAGCTGGAAACGGGGAGAGACAGTCAGACAGACTCCCGCATGCGCCCGACCGGGATCCACCCGGCACACCCACCAGGGGCAACGCTCTGCCCACCAGGGGGCGATGCTCTGCCCCTCCAGGGCGTCGCTCTGCAGCGACCAGAGCCACTCCAGCGCCTGGGGCAGAGGCCAAGGAGCCATCCCCAGCACCCGGGCCATCTTTGCTCCAATGGAGCCTCGCTGCGGGAGGGGAAGAGAGAGAAAGAGAGGAAGGAGGGGGGGTGGAGAAGCAAGTGGGCGCTTCTCCTATGTGCCCTGCCTGGGAATCGAACCCAGGTCCCCCGCACGCCAGGCCGACGCTCTACCGCTGAGCCAACCGGCCAGGGCAGCTACAACATTTTTATTGGAGAAAGTTTTATCTTAAAGAAGACAGGCCTTATTAAAATGACCTGCAAACAGTTCTATTAGAACAATCTTTACAATTTTTTAAAAGATTGATTATTTACCTTTTGTTCTCTTCCTCTTGCTTTTCTTTTCATTAGCACATTTTCTTCCTTGTGCTTTTCTATATGTTCTTATTATTTTTGCAGTTAACATGCATGACAATTTTATAATTTTAAGAAAAGCAAGCCTGCCTGACCTGTGTTGGCACAGTGGATCAAGCGACAACCTGTAATGTTGAGTTGAGGTCGCTGGTTCAAAACCCTGGGCTTGCCCGGTCAAGGCACATATAGGAGTTGATGCTTCCTGCTCCTCCTCCCCTTCTCTCTCTCTCTCTCTCTCTCTCTGTATCTTTTCTCTAAAGTGAATAAATTTTTTTAAAAAAAGAAAGAAAAGCAAGGCTTTTCTAAAACAGGTTTTAAAAAAATGAAAGGAAAAAGATCTAAGTACCTTATTCAAGTTTATAAATAACAGTTACAATTGTCTTTTTCTCCTGAAGAAAAATATAAGCAATTGTAATATTATTTTATGAATATGAACATTTTTATAATGTTCTAGAATTAATAGATTAGTAAGTTTTTTGCCATTCTTTGGGTCATGGTGAACATACATACCTGAAAGAATGGTTCTGGTGGGTTGTGTTAATACTCAGTTTGTTTACAATCTATTGAAATTATATTTAACCCAATGACCTATTTTTTTTAAGTTTATATTTTCATGAATCACAAGTTTAGAATAAACCAACAAGTATTTTTTTTTTTTTTGCATTTTTCCGAATCTGGAAATGGGGAGGCAGTCAGACAGACTCCTGCATGTGCCCGACCGGGATCCACCCGGCATGCCCACCAGGGGGCGATGCTCTGCCCATCTGGGGTGTCGCTCTGTTGCATCCAGAGCCATTTTAGCGCCTGAGGCAGAGGCCACAGAGCCATCCTCAGCGCCCGGACCATCTCCGCTACAATGGAGCCTTGGCTGCGGGAGGGGAAAAGAGATAGAGAGGAAGGAGAGGGGGAGGGGTGGAGAAGCAGATGGGAGCTTCTCCTGTGTGCCGTGGCCGGAAATCGAACCCAGGACTCCTGCTCTACCACTGAGCCAACCGGCCAGGGCCAACAAGTATTTTTTTTTTCCCAGATAGTTTCAGTGAAATCTCATTTCCTCCCATAATTACATTCACACTCACATACACAGCTATAGTCACATAAGTATAAAGACATTTTTACTTACTTTTCTTAACAAAAAATTATCTCAGGTATATTTCTGTCTCTGTCCTACATCCAGACTGGTGTCTATGTGGCTAAGTCAAACCAAATTTAACTTCAGCTCCTGTTGCCATGGCCAAGACTTACAATTGGGTCTCACTGCTCAAAGCCTGCACTGTAGGGAAGCAACAGTCCTGGGAAAATTATTCTCATGAGGGAGCATCCTGGGAACAAATAACAGAAAGTAATAAGGATAAAGTTGGTATAACTATTAGAAATTGGTACTGAGTACTGAAATAAAATCTTGCCTTTTGGGTCTTCTGTGAGAAGTAGAGCTTTCTTAATCATAGTAAAATGGAAATTAAATGCTTATCTACTGCTCATTTTTCTAAAAACCATGATGCATTTGCTCCTTATTTATCAGTCATTTGTGAACATTTATAGATACTTTGATTAGTAGGTCATAACATATTAGAAACTATCAACCTAAAAAAACTGTCAATCTTGGTTCACTAGAATAATAATAAAATCTACTAGGACATAAGTAAAAATTGTCCTGTTTCATAGCTGCTAAATGTATTTAATTCAGAAAAAGGTAGTGAGGGCTAAGTTGGAATTCAGTAGATGTTCAGAGTTAATATGGCACAAGCGTATGTACAAGAGTTTTTGATTCTTTACATGGGCTAGACTTAACTTTAAGAAGTGTAGCATGTGTTAAAAACTGGACAGGTATGCCAAGTTTTGTGTATAGTCACAGTTCCTCACTTAATCATAAGCTTTGTGAGCCCTTTGCAGTGGGAATTGGAGAAGCGGCCAATTTTGTATCCTGTGCCTTTGCTCTAGTAATCCCTGGGTGCACTGAGTGTATTAGTCAGGTAAGCAGAAGCATTATCTGGTACTTCTGTTAGCATCATTGTAATTTTTACTCTAGTTTTCAAATTCTGATTTTTAATTTTTTTTTTTTTTTTTGCATTTTTGGAAGTTGGAAACGGGGAGGCAGTCAGACAGACTCCCGCATGCGCCCGACCGGGATCCACTCGGCATGCCCACCAGGGGGCGATGCTCTGCCCAATCAGAGCCATTCTAGCGCCTGAGGCAGAGGCCACAGAGCCATCCTCAGCGCCCGGGCAAACTTTTGCTCCAATGGAGCCTTGGCTGCGGGAGGGGAAATGAGAGACAGAGGGGAAGGAGAGGGGGGGTGGAGAAGCAGATGGGCGCTTCTCCTGTGTGCCCTGGCCGGGAATTGAACGCGAGACTCCTGCACGCCAGACCGACGCTCGGCCACTGAGCTAACCGGCCAGGGCCAATTTTTAATTCTTATACCCCCAAATTAGTTCTGATTGTATTTTTCTTCTGCTCAGAATGATCTTTTATTTCCCTTATCTCTTTCTTTAGAAGAAAATTTAATATTTAGAGTGTTTAAAAGATACTATATATTTCAACTAATATTTGCTTATGCATAAAGCCCACCAACTATAACACTGCTTAAATTGTTACTTCTGCAGTCATTTTTCTTTAGTTTAATTTGTCTGTTTTATATGTCCTTTGCTGATTCTTACTTTATTCCTAGCAACTTTCTTTTTTTTTTTCTTTTTTGTATTTTTTTGAAGCTGGAAACAGGGAGGCAGTCAGACAGACTCCCGCATGCGCCTGACCGGGATCCACCCGGCATGCCCACCAGGGGGCGATGCTCTGCCCATCCGGGGCGTTGCTCTGTTGCAACCAGAGCCACCTGCGGCAGAGGCCATAGAGCCATCCTCAGCGCCCAATGGAGCCTCGGCAGCAGGAGGGAAAGAGAGAGACAGAGAGGAAGGAGAGGGGGAGGGGTGGAGAAGCAGATGGGTGCTTCTCCCGTGTGCCCTGCCCGGAAATTGAACCCGGGACTTCTGCACGCCAGGCCGACGCTCTACCACTGAGCCAACCGTCGAGGGCCCCTAGCAACTTTCAATTGAATTAAATTAACAGCCATTTTTAAATTCATATTGAAACACTAGAAATAAATATATGTGGTATAATGAAGTTGTAATGAACTTGGTCATTTTTACCATTTTTCCAAAAATTGTCTGGCCTAACCCTTGAGAAATAATTCTAGTGTTATTTACCTTTTATCTCTTTTCCCATAGTTCAATTTTGTCTTCTTACTACTTGAATAGATAATTCAATATGCGTGAGAATGTGAGCTTTATCCTAAGTACTCAAGGCTCTGTAGTAATGGTGAGTTATGCCCAACAGGGGGAGCAGAGTTCTATCTTGTCGCGAATGGCAGAGAGCGGAAAGATCCAGGTTTGGAGGAAGAAAGTAGGACATAATTTCTAGTTAAAATACACTTTTGGATTTTTACTTTAAAATCACTTAATTATAGTTAGATCAGGGGTCCCCAAACTACAGCCCGCGGGCCACATGCGGCCCCCTGAGGCCATTTATCTGGCTCCCGTTGCACTTCTGGAAGGAGCACCTCTTTCATTGGTGGTCAGTGAGAGGAGCTTAGTTCCCATTGAAATACTGGTCAGTTTGTTGATTTAAATTTATTAATACTTGTTATTTATTTTAAATATTGTATTTGTTCCCGTTTTGTTTTTTTACTTTAAAATAAGATATGTGCAGTGTGCATAGGGATTTGTTCATAGCTTTTCTGTAGTCCAGCCCTCCAACGGTCTGAGGGACAGTGAACTGGCCCCCTGTATAAAAAGTTTGGGGACCTCTGAGTTAGATTATAACCAAATATGATTTATTCCAGGGATGAGGATGATTAAATATAAGAAAATCTATCATCATAATCCATTATATCACCAAATTAAAAGAGAAAGCTCGCCTGACCTGTGGTGGTGCAGTAGATAAAGCATTGACCTGGAACGCTGAGTCACCGGTTCAAAACCTCTGGCTTGCCTGGTCAAGGCACATATGGGAGTTGATACTTCCTGTTCCTCCCCCCCTTCTGTCTTTCTCTTCCAACTCTCTAAAATGAATAAACAATAAAAAATATATCAGTGTCAAGTTACCAAGTAAAACTTAAAAAAAAAAGAGAAAGCTCTATGACAACATAGATAAATAGTGAAAAGGAATTTGAAATTTCTAATTAAAAACTCTAAGTAAAATAATAGGAACAGAAAAAATTACCTAAATATAATAGTCTGTTTGCCAAAAGTTAACAACAAATAGTATCCTAAGTAACATTTTGTTAAAATCATTTTGATTAAAAGCAGGTACTATACAGACATACCTTTTATTGTTGTTATTTATTAACATTATTTTGAATATTCTAGATGAGTGAGGTTCAATATTATAGCTACTAGCCACGTGACTATCTGCATTTAAATTAATTAAAATTAAATGAAATCTGAAAATGTTCCTCAGTCTCACCAGGCATATTTAAAGTGCTCTATAGCTATATTTCTAGTGGTTACCATATTAGCCAGCACAGATATAGAATACTTCCATGATCATAAAAATTTAGTGGACAATAAAAAAAATAAAAATAAATTAGTGGACAATGTTATACAGAATGAAGTTAGATATAAAAATCTGTGTATATATAGTGAAAAACATGAGATTAAATGATCTATATTTTTTGCTAATGTATGCTTATATAAGTAGAAAAGCCAAGAGACTTTAGTAAAAAAAAAATCTGTAATTAATAGGAGAACTTGGATTCAAGATAAATACACAACAATAAATAATTTTACATATTATAGCTCTAGCTATACACACTTAAAAATGGAAATGAGAAAAATATTAGACTTACAAAAGGAGTAAAAGAACTCATAAGCCAGACCAAAGAATACAAATCTTGAATTATTTCATTTATATGTAGAATCTAAAAAGGTAGAACTAATAAAAGAAGAGAGTAGAATGATGGTTCCCATGGCCTAGAGGTTAGAGGAAATGGGGAGATGTTGGTCAAAAGGTAGAAAGTATCATTTGCATAGAATGAATATATTCTGGAAGTCTAATGTACATTATGGTAAGTATAGTTAGTAATAGTGTGTTGTAAGTTAAAATTTGCTAAGAAAGCTAATCTGAAGTGTTCTCACTACAAAAAAATTAAAACTTTGTGAGATGATGAATAGGTCAATTAATTTGATTATGGTAATAATTTAACAATATATGCATTTTCTTTTTTTTTTTTTACAGGGACAGAGAGAGAGTCAGATAGAGGGATAGATAGGGACAGACAGACAGGATGGAGATGCGAAGCATTAATCATCACTTTTTCGTGGTGATACCTTAGTTGTTCATTGATTGCTTTCTCATATGTGCCATGACCGCGGGCCTTCAGCAGACCGAGTAACCCGTTATCGAGCCAGCGACCTTGGGTCCAAGCTGGTGAGCTTTTTGCTCAAACCAGATGAGCCCGCGCTCAAGCTGGCAACCTCGGGGTCTCGAACCTGGGTCCTACCACATCCCAGTCCGATGCTCTATTCACTGTGCCACTGCCTGGTCAGGCACAATATATGCATTTTCAAAACATGACATTGTACATTGATTTTGTATCCTGTAACTTTACTGGATTGTTTATTGTTTGTTTCTAAAAATTCACTGCATTCCTATACACTAACAATCAAATTTCAGAAAACTTGAAAAAACAATTCATTTTGCAATTGCAACAAAAATAATAAAATACCTAGGAAAAACTTAACAAAGGATGTGGAGAACCTATACTGTATACTGAAAACTACAATATATTATTGTTAAAAGAGATCGAAAAAGATACAATGAAATGGAAAGATATTCGGTGTTCACATTAGAAAAACCAAAATAGTTAAAATGTCCATATTACTCAAAGCAATATACAGATTGAATGCAATTCCCACTAAAATCCCAAAGACATTTTTTAAAGAACTAGAACAAAAATAAAATCATCTGATCTATATGGAACCACAAAAGATCCCAAATAGCCAAAGCAATCCTGAGAAAAAAGAACGAGGCTGGAAGCATCACACCCTTTAAATTCAAATTATACTAGCAAGTGACAATAATCAAAATAGCATGGTATTGGCAAAAGAAAAGACACACAGACCGATGGAACAGAATTGAGAGCCCAGGAATAAACCCACATGTATACGGACAAATAATTTTCTATAAAGGAGCCAAAAACATACAATGGAAAAAAAATGCCTTTTTAATAAATGGTTCTGGGAAAATGGGAAAGCCATATGCAAAAGAATGAAAGTAGACTACTGTTTGTCCCCATATACAAAAAATTAACACAAAAAGAATAAAAGATTGAAAAATAAATTATGTAGAATAAAACATAGGTACTAAATTATGAACTTTGGTCTAAGAGACGATTTTATAATTTGACACCAAAGGCAAGGAAGTAAAGTAAAAAATAAGTGAATGAGACTACATCGAACTAAAAAGCTTCTGCACAGCAAAAAAAACCCCACCAACAAAACCAAAAGTAACCAAATGGGAGAAGATATTTGCAAACAATAGCTCCAACAAGGTGTTAATATTCACAATATATAAAGAATGCATACAATCTGACCATGCAGTGGCGCAGTGGATAAAAAAAGCATGTACCTGAGACGCTAAGAACCCAGGTTTGAAACTCCAAGGTCATGGTTTGAGCACAGGCTCATCTGGCTTGAGCGCAGGATCATCTGGTTTGAGTGCAGGCTCATCTTGGCTTGAACATGGGCTCACTAGCTTGAGCATGGGATCAAAGACATAACCCCATGGTCGCTGGCTTGAGCAAGAGGTCACTGGCTCAGCTGGAGCCCCCAGTCAAGGCATGTATGAGAAAGCAATCAATGAACAATTCAGGTGCCATAACTATTAGTTGATGCTTCTCATCTCTCTCCCTTCTTGTCTGTCCCTGTCTTTCCCTCTCTTTCTTGTATACACACACACACACACACACACACACACACACAAACACACACACGAATACAGACAACTCAACACCAAACAAAAACAAATCCAATTAAAAAATGGGCAGAGGACATACAGAGACACTAAACAGACACTTCTCCCAAGAAGACATACAGATGGCCAACATATATATGAAAAGATGCTTATTTTCACTAATTATTGGGGAAATGCTCATCAAAACTTGAGTGCAGGGTTGCCAGTTTGAGCGTGGGATTATCAATATGATTCCAAGATCACTGGCTTGAAGCTCAGGGTCGCTGGCTTGAGCAAGGAGTCACTGGCTCAGCCTGAACCCCCTCAGTCAAGGCACATATGAGAAGCAATCGATGAACAACTAAAGTGAAGCAACTACAAGTTGATACTTCTTGACTCTCTTCCTTCCTCTCTCCCGTACTCTTTCCCTTCCTCTCTCTATCTCTCAAAATACAATAAAATAAAATAACAATTACAGTATTATTGCTAACAAATATGATTATTGAATGCAATTTATGATTTCCTTCTGATTGTTTTTGTCTTTAGGGTATATCCCACTAGTTTATTCAAATTACTGTACTTTAAAGAAACATGGGATAATTTTGCTCTGTGTAGTTATATATCTACACAGATATATAACTGGTATATATCTAGAGCCATTGGTTATATTTATTTTGTTTTCAACATTTAAGGATTTGGGGGTTTAATTTTTGATAAGATTAAATTATGAAAAAACTACATGATTCCAAAATCAAAACTATAAAAACCACATTCAGAGAAGTCTAACTTTTATTTCTAACCCCTAACAACCTATTCCTCCTTCTTATTAGCTATTAGCTTATACTTCTATTGTTTTATTTTTGAAAACATAAACAAATAGTTATATATGTTCTTATTTCCCACCTCTCTTTCATAAAAAGTAGCATGCTGTAATACTGTTCTGTGCCTTGCTTTTTCGCTGAATGGTCTATCCTGGCAATCACTCCATAGCATATAGAAATCTTTCTCATTTCTTTTTACAGCTGAATTGTGTTCCAAATGTTTCAATGTACCTTATTTTTACCCAGCATACCTCCTATGAAGGACATTTGGATGTTTTAAGATTGGCAAAAATGTATTGGTGTTGGGTAAGTGGGAAAATGATACTGTGAAATAACAGGTAATACAGGGGTGGGCAAAAAATAGGTTTTCAGTTGTGAGTACAGTATATGAAACAGTTTGTTTTTGTATTATTATTTATGAATTATTGTTTCATTTTTATATGAACAATTGTAAATCCACTTTTGCCCACACTTGTGTGTGTGTGTGTATTTATTTATTTATTTCTGTGCCCCTAGTTTCTGGCTCAGAGCTCCTGAAACCCTTGCCAATTCCTAAGTGATAAGAACACTAAGAGCAGGCCCTGGCCGGTTGGCTCAGCGGTAGAGCGTCGGCCTGGCGTGCGGGGGTCCCAGGTTCGATTCCCAGCCAGGGCACATAGGAGAAGCGCCCATTTGCTTCTCCATCCCCCCCCCTCTCTGTCTCTCTCTTCCCCTCCCGCAGCCAGGCGCTGGGGATGACTCCTTGGCCTCGCCCCAGGCGCTAGAGTGGCTCTGGTCGCGGTAGAACATCGCCCCCTGGTGGGCAGAGCGTCGCCCCTGGTGGGCGTGCCGGGTGGATCCCGGTCAGGTGCATGCGGGAGTCTGTCTGACTGTCTCTCCCCGTTTCCAGCTTCAGAAAAATACAAAAAAATAAAATAAAAATAATAAAAAAAAAGAACACTAAGAGCATATTTTGTTTCAATATTTGATCTTTGACTCCTCAATCCCTTGAAATTTCCTGGGTGATAGGAGTGTCTTTCGTTCTAATGAGATAAGTCTTAGTGGGCTCCTGAACTCTCAACTTCAGAATGGGAGCTCATCACTAGAAAGATCAAGCCAAGATTAGAAGCTTGGAACTTTCATCCGCATGCTTCATTCTCAAGGAAGGGCAGAGAGGCTGAAAATAAAATTAATAATTTGTTATGCTTACATGATGAAGCTTCCATAAAAATCCCAATAACATTGGGGTTCAGAGAGCTTCTGGGTTGGCGAACACATTTACATGCTGGGAGGATGATGCACCCCATCTCCACAGGGACAGAAGCTTCTGCACTTAGGACCTTTAATATACTGTTCACAAAAATTAGGGAATATTTTATCACTTCATATTAATTTTGAAATATCCCTAATTTTTGTGAGCAATAATTCATATACAGTAGTCCTCTCCTCATTCGTGGTTTTGATTTCTGTGGTTTCAGTTAACCCATGGTCAAGCATGATCCAAATATATTAAAGAAAAAATTCCAGAAATAATTATTTGGCCTTAGCTGGTTTGCTCAGTGGTAGAGTGTCGGCCTGGTGTGTGGCTGCTCCAAGTTTGATTCCCAGTCAGGGCACACAGGAGAAGCACCCATCTACTTTTCTACCTCTCACTTCTCTCTCTTTCTCTCTTTCTCCCCGCCTTTCTCCTGAAGCCATGGCTGGTTTGGAGTGAGTTGGCCTCTGGTGCTGAGGATGGCTTAATGGCCTCCACCTCAGGTGCTAAGAAGAGCTTGGTTTCTGAGCAACAGAGCAACACTCCAGATAGACAGAGCATTGCCCCTTAGTGGGTTTGCTGGGTGAATCCTGGTCGGGGTGAGTGCGGGAGTCTGTCTCTCTGCCTTCCTTTCTCTGATTGAATAAAAAAATATATAGTTATAAGTTTTAAATTCTATGTTATTTTGAGTAGCATGGTGAAATCTTGAGCTATCATTCTCTATCCAGCTCAGGACATGAATCATCCCTTTGTCCAGCATTTTCACACTGTATATGCTCCCTGCCCATTAGTTACTTAGTAGCTGTCTTGGTTATAGGATGGACTATCTTGGTATCTCAGTGCTTGTGTTCAAGTGACCCTTATTTTGTTTATAATGTGCCATTCACATAACTTTTATCACAGTATGTTGTTATAATTGCTCTATTTTATTATTTATTATTGTTGTTAATCTCTTGCTGTGTCTAATGCATAAATTAAACTTTATCATAGGTATTTATGTATAAAAAAAAACATAGTGCCTGGCCTGTGGTGGCGCAGTGGATAGAGTATCAACCTGAGACACCAAGGTTGCTCGTTCCAAACTCTGGGCCTGCACCATCAAGGCACATACCACAAGTAAGCAATGAACAATTAAAGTGAAACAAATATGAGTTACTACTTCTCACTCCTCACCCCCTCTCTCCTCTCTCTGTAAAATCAATAAATAAAATATATTTTTAAAAACAACATGGTATATCTAGGGTCAAGTACTATCAACAGTGTCAAGCATACACTTGGGATGGAACATACCCCTCAGATAAGAAGGAGATATTGTATAACATATATAGATATATACACATTATATATATATGAAACAACATAATATAAAACTATATAACATACATGCAAATTAGAAAAATGAACATGTCTAATGAAAAATGTGTAAACCGTATAAATAGGTGGTCAATACATGAAAAAAAAATTCTACCTTACTCTCATACACTGCCAACAGGTATGTAAATGTTTTCAACTTTTCTGGAAAGTACTTTGCCAACACATGTCAAGATCCTTAAAATGTTCATACATTTTGACTTAATAAGTCCCCCTCAGAATAACTACTCTAGAGGGTCTATCTGAAGTGCAGTGTTTTATAGGCAAAAATGTTCTTCACTGGGTTATTTACAATAGGAAATAAGTACAAAAGATCTAAATGTGCAACATTTGGGGGATATTGTGGTCAGCTTTATGATTTGTACATACTATGAAGTCACCCAAATGATAAAGAAGAGGAGTGAAGCATAACGATCAAGAGCATAGGTTTTTTGCCTGACCAGGTGGTGGCGCAGTGGATAGAGCGTCGGACTGGGATGTGGAAGGACCCAGATTCGAGACCCCGAGGTCGCCAGCTTGAGCGCGGGCTCATCTGGCTTGAGCAAAGAGCTCACCAGCTTAGACCCAAGGTCGCTGGGTCCAGCAGGGGGTTACTCGGTCTGCTGAAGGCCCGCGGTCAAGGCACATGTGAGAAAGCAATCAATGAACAACTAAGAAGTCGCAACGCGCAATGAGAAACTGATGATTGATGCTTCTCATCTCTCTCCGTTCCTGTCTGTCTGTCCCTGTCTATCTCTGAAAGAGCATAGGTTTTGAAGACAGGTCTGTATTTAGGTCAGAGCACCGTCATCAGCTATGTCATTCTAGGCAAATCACTTTATGGTCTTTCTAAGCCTCACTTTTCTCATTTGTAGAATAGAGGCAATAACCATTTTAACCTATAGGCATTGTGTAAAAATGAAATGTAATTATTCATCTGTGTTAGCACAATTCCTGGCAGACAGCTTAGTAAATAGTAACTCACAATTGCTCTAAGATACTGGTTTTTACAGATGAGAAAATGGGAACAGCAAAAGGATGAGCCACTTATCCAAGGTCACACAGCTAGTAAGTGGTGAGATGAGATTCCAACACGGAGTTTGACTTCAAAACCCATATTCATAACTACAACACTAAAATGTTAGCCATTGTTTATGCTGTTGCCGCAGCGGTTTAATGACCTGGGAAAATGTTTGTGGAAAAATGTTGAATAAAAAAATTAGAATATAAAGTTATATGTGTAGTCTTATTCTGATTTTCCTTTGGAATTACTGTACATACACATAAACATAAACATGCATGGATAAAAGACTGGAAGAAAATATGCCAATATTAAAATGATTGTCTTTTGAATAAAGTGATTAGACCAATCCTGGCACATAGAAAATGTTAAGTATTATCATCATGATCATTTGTGTTGATCTTCTGAAGATTCACCAAAATGGTCTAAGTTACCTGTATTCTTCTCAGGACTTATACTTACTGAATCTGAGAATTTGTATCTTTAATCAGTTCTGGAATATTCTCAGCCATTACTTCATTGAATATTACGTTTTTTCAATTTGTCCTCTATGTCTCTTTACCTCTTTTGCATATTCTTTTTACTTCTTTATCTCTATGCACTGTATTCTGTATGGCTATATTCCAGTTGGCCACACTTTAGCTGTTTTCAATCTGTGGTTCAATCTGTCCATTGGGGTTTTCAGTTTTAAAACTTTAAATGGTGTCTTGTTCTTTTCTCATGTTTTCAATTATGTTTTTAATCATTTTAATCATAGTTATTTTATAATATGCATTAGATGATTCTAATAAACAATTGGAACTACATCAAAGTAAAAAGTTTTTTTTTTTTTTTTTACAGAGACAGAGGGAGAGTCAGAGAGAGGGTTAGACAGGGACAGACAGGAATGGAGAGATGAGAAGCATCAATCATTAGTTTTTTGTTGCTCATTGTGACACCTTAGTTGTTCATTGATTGCTTTCTCATATGTGCCTTGACCGCGGGCATTCAGCAGACCGAGTAACCCCTTGCTGGAGCCAGCGACCTTGGGTCCAAGCTGGTGAGCTTTGCTCAAACCAGATGAGCCCACGCTCAAGCTGGCAACCTCAGGGTCTCGAACCTGGGTCCTGGGTCCTCGGCATCCCAGTCCGATGCTCTATCCACTGCACCACCGCCTGGTCAGGCAGTAAAAAGTTTTTCACAGCAAAGGAAACCACCAACAAAATGAAAAGTCAACCTACTGAATGGGAAAACAGAGACTCCAATGCATCTGATAAGGGGTTAATATCCAAAATTTATATGGAACTTACAAAACTCAACAAACACAAAAAAAGATCCAATTTTAAAAATGGGCAAAAAGCCCTGGCCGGTTGGCTAAGCGGTAGAGCATCAGGCTGGCATATGGAAGTCCGGCGTTCAATTCCCAGTCAGGGCACACAGAAGAAACGCCCATCTACTTCCCCACCCTTCCCCCTCTCCTTTTTCTCTATATCTCTCTTCCCCTCCTATAGACAAGGCTCAATTGGAGCAAAGTTGGCCCAGGCATTGAGGACAGTTCCATGGCCTCTGCCTCAGGTGCTAGAATGGCTCTGATTGCTGCATAGCAATGTCCCAGAGGGGCTGAGCATTGCTTCCTGGTGGGTATGCCAGGTTGATCCCGCTCAGGTGCATGTGGGAGTCTGTCTGTCTGCCTCCCCCGTTTCTCACTTCAGAAAAAAAAATGGGCAAAGATCCTGAATAGTCACTCCTCCAAAAAGGACATATGTCTGGCCAATAGACATATGAAAAGGTGGTCAATGTCACTATTAGAGAAATGCAAATTAAAACCACAATGAGATATTACCTCATACCTGTCAGAATGGCTATCATCAATAAATCAACAAACAACAAATGTTGGCAAATGTATGGAAAAAGGCCCTGGCCAGTTGGCTCAGTGGTAGAGCGTTGGCCTGGCGTGCAGGAGTCCCGGGTTCAATTCCCGGCCAGGGCACACAGGAGAAGTGCCCATCTGCTTCTCCACCCCTCCCCCTCTCCTTCTTCTCTGTCTCTCTCTTCCCCTCCTGCAGCCGAGGCTCCATTGGAGCAAAGATGGCCCCGGCGCTGAGGATGGCTCCGTGGTCTCTGCCTCAGGCACTAGAATGGCTCTGGTAGCAACGGAGCAATGCCCCAGATGGGCAGAGCATCGCCCCCTGGTGGACATGCCGGGTGGATCCCGGTCAGGCCCACGCGGGAGTCTGTCTGACTGCCTCCCCATTTCCAGCTTCAGAAAAATACAAAAAAAAAAAAAAAAAAAAGGTATGGAGAAAAGAGAACTGTTGTGCACTGTTGTTGATCGGAACGCAGATTGGTACAGCCATTGTGGAAAGCAGTATGGAATTACAGGTATCTGAAAAATTAAATAATGAAACTTCCTTATGACCCAGGGATTTCCCCTTCTGGGAATTTATCTGAAGAAACCCAAAACATTAATTCGAAAGAATATATGCACCCTTATGTTCAAGCCAAGATTTGAAAGCAACCCAAGTGCTCCCATCAATAGATGAGTGTATAAAAAAGCTGTGGAACATTTAGACAATGAAATATTACTTGACCATAAAAAGAAAAAAAAATCTTATCTTTTGCGATAGCATAGATGGACCTGGAGAGCATTATGCTAACTAAGTGAAATAAGCCAGTCAGAGAAAGATAGGTACCGTATGATGTCACACATATGTGAAATTTAATGAACAAAATGAACTAACAAGAAAAATAGAGACAGACTTATAGAGAGCAGGCTGACAGCTGTCAGGGGTTGGGGCTGGGTGAGGGGAGTGGAGGGACTGAACAAGATAGGACAAAAAAAACCCTCATGGACCCAGATAACAGTGTGGTGATTGCAGGGTGGGGGTGAGGTAGGTAAAGGAGGATATGGGGGGGTATATGGTGATGGGTAGAGCCTTGACTTGGAGGGGTGAACACATGATACTGTGTTGTAGAATTGTGAACCTGAAACCTGTATACTTTTGTTAGCCAGTGTCACCCTGATAAATTCAATTAAAAAAAAAAAAAAGAAGAATCTGCTACCTGAAGATTTGAAGTCTAATCTTGCTGTTATGTTTTCAGACATTGGCTTGTGGTGGGGCATTTCCTCATGAGTTTTATAATTTTTTACTGTAAATCTGTTCAGTGCAGCTTTACCTGTGATGATGTAGTGGAGGAGTTGTTTCTCTAAAGATGTTTTATGTTGCTTCTGCCAGGTAGTTCGACAGCTATCAACAGCTAGAAACCACTTAATGCTAATTTTTTCTTTTATTTTACAGAGACAGAGAGAGAGAGTCAGAGAGAGGGATAGACAGGCAGGAACGAAGAGATGAGAAGCATCAATCATTAGTTTTTCATTGCGCGTTGCAACACCTTAGTTGTTCATTGATTGCTTTCTCATATGTGCCTTGACCACGGGCCTTCAGCAGACCGAGTAACCCCTTGCTCGAGCCAGTGACCTTGGGCTCAAGCTGGTGAGCTTTTTGCTCAAACCAAATGAGCCTGTGCTCAAGCTGGCGACCTCGGGGTCTTGAACCTGGGTCTTCTGCATCCCAGTCCGACGCTTTACCCACTGCGCCACCGCCTAGTCAGGCCATGCTAATTTTTTGACCTGGAGGATTCCTGGACCTTGCAGGAGTTACTCATTTTGAACCACAAACCTATGTGAAAGCAGGCTTGAGGTTACTAATCCCCACAGGGATATTCCTTTTGCCTTTTCATATCCTATCTCCCTATGCCACTGAATTTTGGTCTAGATTTTCTTCTAGTTTACCATTATCGATGGTGTAGTTCTTTCAAAGTCCCAACTCTCTACAGGTATCTCAGTTCCAAAATCCTTGCCTTACTAAGGCCCAAGTCTCTGTCTGCTGCCTCTACATGGCCACCAAAACCTAAGCACCACCTGACCAGGCGATGGCACAGTGGATAGAGCGTCAGACTGGGATGAGGAGGACCCGGGTTTGAAACCCCGAGGTCGCAGGCCTGAGCGCGGGCTCCCTAGCTTGAGCTTGGGATCATAGACATGACCTCATATTTGCTGCCTTGAGCCCAAAGATCGCTGGCTTGAGCAAGGGGTTACTCGGTCTGCTGTAGCCCCATGGTCAATGCACATATGAGAAAGCAATCAATGAACAACTAAGGTGCTTCAACAATGAGTTGATCCTTCTCATCTCTCTCCTTTCCTGTCTGTACCTAGCGCTCTCTCTCTCTCTCTCTCTCTCTCTCTCTCTCTCTCTCTCTCTCTCTTTCTGTCTCTGTCACACAAAAAAGAAAAGAAAAGAAAAAAACCTAAGCACCTTACTTAGTAAATAACCAATCAACTGGACCAACTGGTTTTCTGTTTTTCACTCTGTGTTTGGACCCCTTGTGATTTCCTTTACTTTCTTGCAAACTGAGCTGTACATTTAAAAGGGTGTTATATTTTATTCCATATTTCTAAGTGTTTTGTAGTGTGGGAGGACTTTTATATTATTACTGGAAATAAATACCAAACATTATTTTTAGAGGAAAAATATTAGGATGGCAGGCAGCATTGGCTTCGATGTTGATTCTTTATTTAAAAGGCCATCCCCATTTCTTTCATAGAAGAATGTAAATTGTTTTCTTCCATATTTCATCATCTTTAAATATTTTTGCTTGCGTAAATAAGAAAACAAAACTATCAACTTACCTGAGGTCTCCTGCCTCTTGTATTTATTGTTAATCCTAATTTTGGCACATTTGGCAGAATACCAGATTTGGTTCCAGTTTCTTGAAAAGGACGTTTTTTGAAAAGGACTATAGTGAAGGTAAGGAGGAGAATGCACCTCACATATGTGCATATATATTATGGATGAGTCATTTTTAATATGAGAAAATTGATCAGGTGAATGATTCTCAACATTTTTTGAGAATATGCTACAAAAATAAAAGGTGTGTGGCTCACTTCTTATAAAGGAGAAAGTAATTTACCTCTTTTCACACATTTCAGGAACAAATGCGTTAAGTAATCTGTACACAGAACAGGTTTTAAATAGGTGAATCTTCAGTGGTTGGTTATCCACATATTTTTCCTCTTACTTCTCTTATTTAGTCATCAAAGCCAACCTAACAACTTGAAAATTTATTTCTACCTTAAATATCTATCAGGTCACTACTTCCAATCTTCTCCTTTCTCAGTCCTCAGCACTGAGGTGATTTTAATAGTCCTAAAACACATGCTTAAAATTCTTTAGAGGTCATCCATCATTTTCAAAATAAAATTCAAAGTCCTTATTATGGCATAACTAAAAACTCCGTGTCTAATTCGTGATTCTCACCTCCAGAGACTCTGCAGTATCTACTTGCACTTAAGTTCTACTGGATTATTAGCACTTCCCCCAAATTATATATTTATTCCTTTTAGGCCTAAGAAAATAGTTAATAGTTAATGGAAATTTCATAACGCTTTTTATGAAAATATTATTGATGAGTTTTCTTCTATTAAAATCCAGGGAAGTAAAATTTAATACAATCTTCTTTTGATGTGGATAAAATATTTAAATTTGATGTTGTTTTATTCTATCTACTTTTCAATTTTTCAATATTTTCAACTTCTTCAATGTTATGGAAAATATTAACCATTCAGGAACATATAATAACATGTTTTCTTTTGCCTCGGGCTCTAATGTAGCTTGGTCTGGCTTTTAGAATTTTGATATGTTGTTCCTTATGGATTTTAAATTAATTTTGATATTAAAATATTATATTAAAATGTTATTTATCTGGATTGGTGAGTTTTGGGCATACCCTTGAATTTTCTCTGCAAGACGAGTGCCTTACTTACCCAACCCTTATCCAGCCCTGCTTCAGATTCTTAGATACAAATTATCTATTTGAGACTAGTGGGCACCTGCAACTATTATAGTTAAAATATAGGGCTTTTATTCCTGGAAATGGTTTCCATCACATCTTTTCACGTTTTAGTAGAGTTCTAAAGTAGGGAGAAATTTTCTTTTATTTTTAAAATAATATTTATTTTTAATACATTCACATGATTCAAAATTCAAAAGACATAAAGATATATAGTAAAAATATCTCTCTCCCTCCCCTCCCCTTTGACTACTCAGTTTCTCTCCCCTGAAGCACCAATGCTAACAGTATCCTTCAGGAGATAAGGTATGCTTATTCAAGCAAATGTGTACATATATTTTAATTTTTTTTTTGTATTTTTCTGAAGCTGGAAACGGGGAGAGACAGTCAGACAGACTCCCGCATGCGCCCAACCGGGATCCACCCGGCACGCCCACCAGGGGCGACGCTCTGCCCACCAGGGGGCGATGCTCTGCCCCTCCGGGGCGTCGCTCTGCCGTGACCAGAGCCACTCTAGCACCTGGGGCAGAGGTCAAGGAGCCATCCCCAGCGCCCGGGCCATCCCTGCTCCAATGGAGCCTTGGCTGTGGGAGGGGAAGAGAGAGACAGAGAGGAAGGAGGGGGGTAGAGAAGCAAATGGACGCTTCTCCTATGTGCCCTGGCCGGGAATCAAACCCTGGTTCCCCCGCACTCCAGGCCGACGCTCTACCATTGAGCCAACCAGCCAGGGCCTGTACATATATTTTAATCTCATGTCTTGAATCTTGCTGTTTTAATTTAATAGTATGTATTGGAGCTCATTCCATATCAGCATATAAAGAGGTTCCTCATTCATTTCCATAGCTGCCTGGTATCTCGTTGTTAGAACATTATCGAATCAGTATCTTATTGAGGGACACTTAGGTTGTTTCCAGTCCTTTTCTAATACAGCTTATGCCACAGAGAATTACCTTGTTTATGTGTCATTTTGTACATGTAAGTATACCTATATGATGAATTCCTAGAAGTCATATTTCTGGCATGGAAGCTTTGTACATCTATATTTTGGTAGATATTGCTAAACTGCTGTCTCTGGAGAGGGTGCCAATTTATACTCCTATCAGTAATGTCATAGTGCCTGTTCCCTTACACCCCCACACATGGCATCATATTTTTGCTTTGCCAGCTTAATACATGAGGCATATCTCAGTGTTTTTAAAAATGTCTATTAAATATAAACATCTCTTCACATATTTTTAAAATTTTCTAAAATTCATTTTTAGAGGGGAGAGAGAGAGAAGGAGAGAGAGAGAGAAGGGGAAGAGGAGGAAGAAGCATCAACTCCCATAGCTGCCTTGACCACGCATGCCCAGAGTTTTAAACAGGCAACCAAAGTGTTCCAGGTCGACGCTTTATCCACTGCGCCACCACAAGTCAGAAACATCTCTTGACATGTTTAGGAGCCATTTGTATTTCCATTTCTTTGAACTGTCTCTCTATATATTTTGCCTATTTTTCTATTGTGTAAAGCAGGCGTCCCCAAACTACGGCCCGCAGGCCACATGCAGTCCTCTGAGGCCATTTATCTGGCTCCCCACCGCATTCCGGAAGGGGCACCTCTGTCATTGGTGGTCAGTGAGAGGAGCACTGTATGTGGCGGCCCTCCCAACGGTCTGAGGGACAGTGAACTGGTCCCCTGTGTAAAAAGTTTGGGGACCCCTGGTAAAGTATTCTCCGCAGCGGAAGAAAG